>NC_046658.1:58489392-58541562 GCF_010883055.1 Belonocnema kinseyi | reverse complement strand
CCTTGGAGGAGATTATGTTGAGAAATAAAAAAAAAAAATTCTTAAAAACGTTGTTTTTCTTGGTCAGGCCGGAAACTTATCAATCCACCCTCGTATATCAAAATGTTTATAATTACGAAAAAAGTTTTCGAGTAAAATACTACAGGAATTAGGAAATAAACTTTTAACGTCGATAAAGTAGATGCCTCGATTTAAAAAAATCGAGGAACATCTTAGAATGTCATACTCGAAAATTCGTCCAAGTCCCATCTTGAGAAATGTGCATCTTTAGAAAATAATTAAAATTTTCCAATAGTTATATATTCTTGTAGATTTTTTGTACTGGTATGAAACAATTCCAAGAATAAAAATAAAATTTCGCCCGGGGGCGAAAGACAAGGCGCGTCCGACTCTGAGTCCCGCTGGTTGGTTCACTGTCAACAATAGTTATCAGCTGATCGATTCAACGTCAAGAATTATGGAAGTTGGTTGGAGAATTCCGACGCATAAATTTTAGCACATTGCTGGTGTTGCTATGTTTCCAATTTGAAATTTATCTTTTATTTTTAGGACCAAAAAAATGAAAATCATTTTACACCGATATTTCTTGAACAAACTTAGTCACTTGATCTCGACTTTATCGACGTTCAAAGTTTCTTTTTTTCACCGCTAGAAATCGCTAAAAATTCCCAAATCAATATATTCCCAATATATTGATGTATACAAACGTTCTTTAGTTCTTTTTATTTTATGTTGGGTTCCATGAGCTTAACGTTAAGATACCGTAACCCCCGGATTTAAAAAGTATCGGAACATTAAATTTAGCAATAGGAGATTAAATTAGCATTAAATGAGCCCCTAAGAATGAAAAATAGGTTTTAACTCGATTCGAACATGTGGTTACATCAGCTTAACATACCCTATTTTGGGCTGTGACGCCTGAAGTCACTTTAGCAATATAATTTACATTATACACTTATATTTTATCTTGGAGTTATAAAATGTTTAATTGTTTAAAAAGATATATAATAAAGCAATTAGTATTCTTTACCATTATTATACATTTTTAAAAGTCAACCAAGAAAAATTCAATTTTTGACCGAGGAACAACCCGGGAAATAATCTTGATTTTTTGTTAAAATTTTAGCCGTCATCCTGTATTACATGGCAAAATTTAAAAAAAAAACTCCAGTCTCTAAGCTCAGTGTCATAAATGTTTACAATTTCATGACTGCATGAATATGGTGTCACTTTATCCATGTAAAATGGCTCTTCCGTCTTTGAATAATAATTACATATTGCAGAGTCTTTTCACATTAAAAATCAGACAGTGAAGTAGTTTTTTTTCTTCCAAAATTTGTGGACCAGAGTCTTTGCGGTGGTCGGAAAGAATCCATTTCTTGAATAATCGAATCAGATGTGACAGTGGAGGCGGCTTTAAAGCGGTTTACACATATAGCCAGCAGACGATTTTCTGTATTCCTCAAAGTATAAAAAGGAGCTATAGCAGCAGCCCAAGTGCGAAGTCACATACGGCCCAGCATTGGCCCATAGTCGGCAAAAATATTGCCGAAGCTCGGCTGCCATCATCGCGCCAAAGACGGAATGATAACTATGGCCTGCACTTGACAGCCAAGATTTGGCTGCCATTGTCGGCCCAACACTGGGCAACAATATCGGACCAACCTGGATTATTATAAACAATTCTGTGGCGAAATGTTGTCACAGGCTTATACTGCCCAATATGTCGAAGGCATTTTTGGTTATTATTATTATTATTATTATTATTACACCATTTAGCCATTTCCCTTTCGGGGTAGGCGTGACTCACTCGGTGGGGGAAAGGAGTAATGTGTGGAAGGGATAGAGAATTTTCAGATTGACCCAGAATTCTCGTGTTATTTATGTAAATAACACGTTCGTTCCGCAACACTGCTCCGACCCAGGTTGCTGATCAATCTCTCTAGCAATCACCTCAAGCGAAGAATCTCACGAAGTCGTTATGTAAGGTTCCCCACTTGGGTCCATTAGTGGCCAAGGTCTTTTGTTTCAGGCGTCATTCACTCTGCTGACACTCTTTTTATTAACTATTTGCCGCCATACTTTCCCGTCCTGGCATACTTCTCTTGCTTCTTTTATGTCCATGCATTTTTTCATGCAGGCTCTCGTGTTTCTGTGACTTCTTATGTCTCTTCTAACTAGAGTCTCATTCAGACATTCTAACCATTCTTTCCGCGGTCTACCTCTGGGCACCGATTTCTTTCCCATGTGTCTACTAGCGTCTCTTCTGCACCACATTCTCTTAGAATTATCTCGTTACTTACTTTGTCCATCAGGGTTTTCCTGCATATTATGCGTATGAATCTCATGTCAATTGCGTTAATTTTACTCTTATCTTTTTCTTGATAAGTCCATGTCTCGCTACCGTATAGTACAGTCGGTACAAATATGGAATTATGTATTGCCATTTTAGCTTTATTTGATATATTTTTACTTCTGATAAGGGGACCTGCTCTACCAATAACCTTCTTACCTTCATTTATTCGTCTATCTTAGTTAATTCAAAAACTGATAAAAAATCCTTTAAGTTTTCTTAGGACGCATCTGCTTTATCCATACATCATTATACGACTGCGCATCGTTCGAATATTATTTATAATTTCAAGAATTGACACTTCATTTAAACATTTTGTTTAAACACAGAAAATGTAATTTTTCATAAACATTTAAATATAGGCTTCCAGAACTGGCGCAACATTGCGCTAATTAAAACGCCGATATTGGCCTAATATCAAGAGCCGAATTTTGGATGCCAAAATTGGACCAACAATGGGCCGTGTATTCAGCTCCGGGAAGTCGCACTTGGGTTGTTTTTTAGGTTCTAAAAGTGAGACTTGGCGCAATAAAGTGCTGATTCTGGGCCAAGCGTCGGTGGAGGATCGGCAAATATAAATAGCCAATATAACTGCCAGCACTGGCTCAACATTGGACCGATTCAAATAAAACATGGTTTTCCGTGATAAAAGTGACTCTTGGCCCAATAATGTGGCGTCACTGGGCCAGACTTTGGCTGATCCTCGTGAAACATGGTTCCCCATACTAAAAGTGAGACTTGGCGCAATAAAGTGCCGATATTGGGCCAAGCATCGGTGGAGGATCGGCAAATATAAATAGCAAATATAGGCTGCCAGAACTGGCTCAACACTGGGCCGATTAAAATGCCGATATTGGCCCAATATCTTTAGCCGACCTTTGGCTGCCAAAATTGGACCAACGCTGGGCCGTGTATTCAGCTGCGGCAATTCGCACTTGGGAGGCGTAAAGAGTGAAAATTTATCTTCGACAATTAGACGTATTTGGACATGCACTGCATCTTTTGCTATGTTTTGCTTGTTCATAAAATCAATATCAAAGCACTAACCTTCATATAATCAACTTTATATGCCTAATTTAATGTTTCAATAATAATTTTTTCGTTTAGAAGGCCGAGTTTTATGATATATTATAATGTATTTCGCGCAAGATTGCATGAGTAATTACTGTCGCTGAAGAAGAAAAGGAGCATTATCCAAGAGAAAAAAGCAGCAGTAACTGTCTGCGAGTTGATGTACGGTAATGTTTTCACGAATTACAGTTCATTTAGCATCACGTGCCAGGCAAGGTCGGATCAGACAGCACTGCGAGAAAATTACTACTTGGATCTTTAGAAACTTCAAAAGTTTTTCTTGTGAAATCTTGCCCTCTTTTGAGGAATATGGCAAATTAATTCAGAGAAGAAAGGTAATAAAGTCTGCATTATATTAGTTGAAAAATTAGCTGTATAATTAGATAAATATGTTATTTACCAAGACTAGGGCCGAGAATTAAATGCTTTCTACTATAGATTCTTCGATTTTATTTTTTGATCGAAATTGATGAAGGCCGGCTTTTTGCTGATAGTTTCTAAAAAAGGCAGCGATCATATCATAGAATCCATTTCATCTCATCCTAAAAGTTTTCATAGCTTTTTATGCTCTTGACGTTGTTTCATACTTTTTATGTTTTTTTTGCTTTTTATCCATCTCTGGGTCTTTCAGCTCTCGTATATTTCTTTTTTATCGCGAGTCTGTCTGTCTGCAACAATATACGCGAGAAATGTCCAACGTCTCGACGCGCCGAGCGACAGCCAAGTGGTTATTGATTCTTTTTGAATTCGCCAACTCTTGAGCATAGGGAAGATTGTAAAAGTATAACACGATCAAATCAAGTCATACTTCATCTATATATGTTCTTAAGCTTCATTTTATAGAGAGAAACTGAGAAAATGATAGATTTAAAGAAATGTCCAAGTTTCCAGTTAGCTATTTTCGCTGCCAAGCTGAACCCGCGTGGATCCAAACCGTCGGTTTCAAAACAAGTTTTTGACTTGATCGTAGTCTCCGCGTTGCACGAATCTAATTAGTCGTAATCTGAAACTTAGTTCCTGCCCCCTATATAAGTCTATTTTATAGGTCGTAAAACTACTCCCTGTGTAAACCTCGGTCTAAACATTATCGATTTGCTCATTTTTTAAATATATATTTCCGAGATTGGCGAGCAACGCTTTTTTGAACGAGAGTGAAATTGATCAGTTTCTCTTACAAGTTTCGACTCGAGACAGTTTTTAAGATTGGGTTTGTTAAATGGATTCAAATGATTAAAAATTCAGAATGTGAATCTCAAAGTATTCCTAAAAATTGAAAATGAAAACGTCTTGACATTAAATTGCAATTCGTTTCCAATTTAAAAGAAAATTTTTTATGGATTTTTGCATTTTAGATTTTGAAAGAATCTTTGCTTTCGAAGTTAAAGAAACCGAAAAATGTTGTTTACTTAAAAAAAGTAGCGACTGTTTTAAAACTGAAAATCTAAAAAATGAGAACCGCAGTTATATCCGCATTTCCTCTCCCTTATTTCTACACTTGGCGTGTCTCCAATTCCAAGGGGATGTCGATCCGAAACCTGGGGCTTAGCCAGAGGGTGAGTAAGGTTTTTTCCGGCTGAATTTGATCTTTTATTCGTGGTTACATGTCTTCTTTATGGTATCCTGTAACTGTCGATCAAGATTAAACTACAGCTATTATCTATTTTCTATTATCTATGTAAATAGAGAGCAAACAAACTAAAAGAAATGAAATGCAAGGTCGATAACCTTTAACGGTGATTTAATAATTCACTCTCATGGGAGCGACCGTGAGAAGTCGATCGAAATAGAAGAACGGGAGCGTGTTTAATTTAGTTCTTAGTTAAAAAAACGCCGATTTGTGGGTCTTCACTCCACACTCAGCAAGAGTCATCTTGCACGCTTTCGTTTTCGTGCCTTTTACTAAATGTATTCATTTCTGTGTGGTGTAATTACTCCGAATTATGAAAGAACATATTGGAGCACGATCGCTTAATATTCTTGGACTAGCAATATCTGAAATTAATCTTTCAATCTGGAAATATAACTATTCTTTTAAAGTTTCCAATCAGAAAAGAAAGATTCGAAAATGAAAATCTTGCCGAAAATAAAGAACGGGAAATTTGAATATACCATTAAGCCATTTCCCTTTCGGGGTAGGCGTGACTCATTTGGTGGGGACAGGTTGCTGATCAATGTTAAATGAATAAAAGCTTTTCAACTTTTGGATTCTAGATTAAAAACTTTTTTTTGCTAAACAGTGCCTTATAGAAAGTGTGTTGATTTTGCATCGATATTTCAATTTCAAATATTTACAAAGTCTTATTCTTTTCATGTCTTGTATACACTGAGAGCAGTATTTTTTTACCAGCATCACATTTCAAACATTCGAAGTTGACTATTTTTCAAATTTTGTTGTGTCCAAACTTAGAGGTTTTCAATTGTTCTAATCAGAATAATTTTAGTTCAGTGCAAATTATCCATAGACATTAGTATGAGTCGAAAAAAAAAACAATTTTATGAGTCGCAAGTAAGTTAGGAGTCTAAAAATAATGGCAAAAATTTTGTTTATGATTTCATGGAAGCAAAAAATAAAAGTGAATAACATCTTTTGCAATATTATGCATAATTATCTCGTGTAAAATATTATCCTAAAATCTGGTAAAACTTGAGAAGACTCTAGACACCAGGAAAAATATTTTAGAAAATTCAAATTAAAAAAAAAACTTCAAAACTGCGGATAATGATGGTTTTAAACCTATTTTGCTACGCACGCGTTACCTACTACATTTAAATTCCTTTTTCGTGAAAATCACCCCATTTCCCCTTTTTTGAGCTCTTTTTGCGCTGTGATCCCTGCAATATGAATCTTAAAAGAGTTGGTTTGAAATTTAAAAAGAATGTATAGCTAAAAATCTGGAAGTCAGTGAATTAGAAAATTTGAGATTAAAATTTCGTCTTGAGAGTAAAGCATATTTATGGTAATGTGTGGGATTTCCATCTTCTTCGAGGTACATCAGGCCATCACTTTGCAATTATAAACACAAATCCAATTTCAATAACAGTAACCACAACAATGGATTACAGAACAGAAAAAACTGAACAGAGTGCAGCTGGTTGAGCCTTGGGCAAGGCACGAGCAAGAAGAAGGAAGGCTGTTGTGTGAAGTTTGGTTTCCTTGAGGGAAGAAGGTGAGAAAAATATGTGTACTATAGAACTATAGAAGTATCATCTCTGCTGTGGTCCATCAGGATAGTGCAGACTACGAATTGTTGTTGTACCCTTCGGCAAACGGCGCACCGCACCGGAGGAACATCAGAGCCACACGAACGATTTACGAGATTCGTTTTACGAGTCTTTTACTCGTTTCGTGCTCCGCGGAAGAGCAAGCAGCTCTGGAGCCTGGATTGTACCGTCAGGTCGTATAGAATGTAGATTGTAGATAGCGCGATTGGTAGCGCCCCTCACATGTAATGAGGAGGTTGTTGGTTCAAACCCAGCCCGCAGTGAATTTTGTAGAACTTACTTTTCTCGCGTTTTCAATTAATTTCGCGTAATAAAAATTGATTATGATATAGTAATTCTGCTACTTATCAACCGTACAATACAGAGACCTGTGTAGTACAAAGATAAAAAAAACCACTGGTATCAGGCCTCTAAAATAATATTCTATCTAATTAACCAGTATAACTAAAACTCTGTTTCTATAACTCTGTTTCAAACTTGAATGTAGATTATAGATGCTGGAGCTTCATTTGCCCGCTGCCGATTTAAAAAAATAAATGCGATTTAAAAAAACTCGTCCACGTGCTTGCTGAAAAATGGAATTACTGCTATTTTATCAAATTTCTTAATAATGCGACTATTTTTTCACTTTGCCTTTAAACATATGTTCGTACTTCTTCTCTGGATTGGCAAATAAAAATAATATATCCGCCATCTCAAAAATCGAAATTTAAAAAGATTTCAAAATTTGTAAGATTTTAAATGATTTTTAACATTTTCAAAATATTTCCAAATTTTTGAATAAATTTAAAGTAATATTACAATATTAATTTCAGGGGATTTTAAAGGATTTCTAGAGTTAGCACATGATTTAGGGCGTTTTAAAAATATCAAAGGATTTTCAAGAAATAAAAATATTCCATATAAGGACTTTCTATGGATTTAAACAATTAATAAAAAAATTGAAAGTTTTCCAGGGATTACCGAGGATTACATCAGATGTCGAAGGCTTTGAATAGGTTTCAAGGCCTTTATCAAATTTTTGGGGTTTTCACGTGGTTCCAGCGGATTTCGAGATGTTTTACGGGGTGTTACTCGATTTTTGTAAGGTTACTAAGGATTTTACATGATTTGAGGGATTTGATCAATTTTAAGGAATTTCGAAGTATTGTAAAGAATTTATGATATTTTAAAATGTTCAAATGAATTTAACAAGGTTTCAATATTTTTGAAGATTTTCGAAGAATTTCGTAGAATTTCAGAAATTTTTAAATGATTCTAAAAAGGTAGTAAAGATATGAATGATATTTAAAAGATTTAAATGCATTTAATGCATTTCTATAAAACTTTAGGGAATAAACTCAATGAAGTGAAAGTTCAAGGGACTTCTATGGGTTTTAGATATTTTATTGTATTCAAGCGATTCATAGAACTTGAAAAGAAATGATCATATTTCAAGGAAGTTAAAAAGATTGACGAGTTTTTCATGGGTTTCTAAAGGATTTCGAATTTTTGGAGTATTTTAGAATACTTCATGAAATTTTTCGGGAGATGTATATTGTATATCTGCCGATTTCCAGAATAGTTGAACCCTCGATTTAATATTTAAAAATTGCATGAATCTATTTTGAAATTTCTCACATGATTCCGAGGCCCCAAAGTCAGGAGCTGGCACTGAACTGGAAATCTCACTTCGTATCTCATGAAAATACACAATTTTCAATAAGGTCAATTTGATTTTTCTTAAAATTTCCCTAATGTGTAATTATAATTTAAAAAAAAAACGCTTGAGATTTTCAAATTTATACATTTTTGAGGGAATCGAGCAGGATCGTTTTTTTAAAATCAATTTCTATAGTTTTTACTTCATATCTTCTATATATAAAGGAACCACAAAAGATAACAATATTGTCCTACTTTCATCTCACTTTTTTCTTTAAAAGAGTGATAAGATGTTATCTACATTACGTAAATTCTAATTTTCTACCTTTTCTTTTGTATTCTTGACAATTTTATCGAGGAATTGAAAAGATAAATAGACTTTACATTTATCGCAAAAAGGAAAAAGGGACAAGTAAAAAGAAAAAGGGGTTCGCAGGTTAACAACTCGCTTTTGAACTTAATCCGTAATCTCGTTTCCTGTCCAACGGATACGAGAATAGCACAAGGGACATTTATGCCACACGGTACTCCTGGTGCTCGTCTTCTTCGCTTAAGTTCATGTCATGACTCACAAAACTCGTGTATGTATACGGCGTTCACCTCCTTGCAGGAGTCGGAGCGATAAAACGATGTAATTTACTCTTGGCCTTGAAAGGGAAGCATGGGAGCAATGGGGTTGCTTATGAGACAAGCCAAGGCTTTCGTGTGTATTGATCGTATCCTCCAAACCCGGTGACAAGGCCTGAGAAACAATTTTATATCGGATAGTTTTACTGATTTTTCAAAGAGATATTTCGATATCCTGTGGCCGCTAGAAAAAAACGAAAATGACGCCATTTATGTTTTTACTCGGAATTTTACAAATTTTTAGCAAAAAAATCTATCCAATCAATTTCAAACAATTTGAAAATTTTGATTTGTTTAAAATTTCAGCGTGCTAAATTTTACCTTGGCATGTCTGCTCAGAACCAAATTTCACCTAAAAGGGCAGACTAAAGTTTATGTACAATAGAAATCATGTTTTGGGGATACCTCCTGAGAATTGTGACCGAACATGAAAAAAATCGTTAGGCCCTTTTTTGAAATAACTCGATATTTGTTTTTTTTTATCACTTTATGTGATTTTTTTCAAATAAGTAATAAGCAAAGTTTTTCTGGTATAAACCTTTTAATTTTTCGGTAAAACTAAGCCCCTAACTTCCCGTATGTGATTAATATTGATTGACTTTCCGCTCCCGTCATGTCTTAAAGAAGGTGTGAAAGATCAGTTTTCTTAAAACTATAATTTTCTGGTGCGTTTTACCTGAAAGTTTTAAAATACAAAAAAAAATCATGATTTTCCGAACAATTAAAAAAAAAGAATGCTTTATCGTAACTAGTTAAGAAGTTATGACGTCTTAAATAGATTTTTCAATGGAAAAAAAAACTTTACATCTTTTTCTTGTCACATAATATCTTGTTCCCTGCACAAGTGTACATCCTACATGGAAGTTGTATGAAGATGAATTAAAGTAGATTAACTTACCTTTAAAATTAAACAAATATATTCTAGCTCTTATATGTAGAACATAAGATATACTCTCTTATAACAAGCTGCCTTTTGTGAAATTCTTTTTACAAATTGAATATTCGAATTATGACACTGTTTTGTTTCAGTGAAGTAGTTCAATGTTGTAAATCGTTCACATTCTAAAACTTTTGCTCTGTTTTCCTTTTCATGTCGGTATTAATATATTAGAAATATATAAAGTAATAATAAAGAATTTGTCAATTTTCTCTAAATGATACAAAATAAGTCTTCAATACAAATTTCGATCTATAATATTAAGTTCTACAAAAAACAACCTCCTTCAAGGCCATGTGTCGAGTGGGTCACGTGACCAGATTCCCACCTTATCGACACTTTCCTTATTTCCTAGCTAATTTTCACACGAAGCGACATATCGAGCTTAAAATTTGGGATAAGAAATAAGCATTAAGAAAGGTGGGTCTGATAATAAATTTTGAATAGTTATGAACAAAGCCTTTCTTAATTCTTTTTATTTAGTATCCCAAACTTTCAGCTAGATGTGGCGCTTCGTGTGAAAATAAGTTTGGAAATTAAAAAAGGGACGGTTAGGTAGGAATCTGTTCACGTGACCCAGTCATCACATGGCCTTAAGACGTCATAACTTCTGAACTAATTATGCTGAAACATTTTTTATTGTTTGTAAATTTGTCAACTTTTTTTTGCTTTTTAGAACTTTTACGTAAAGTACACATTGCTTTTATTTAAAGGATGTTAAATTTTAAACACTTTAATCTAAAATTATGTAATTATGTAGGCGATATGAATAGTCCAATATTTTTCATAAGCTTGGCTAGTCGTCCGGAATTTTCGGGGCGACTAGTCCATCCCCTTTTCCAAATCCACACATTTTTCGGAAGGACTAGACGTAACTATCAATGCTGCCAATTTCAAATTTATCCATATTGAAAGATTCAAAAGTGAAGAATTCAAAACTGCTCATTATTATTAAACGATAGTAATGTGAAAATTGTCTAATTTATGAAGTTGCTATAGGATATTATTACATTGTTAGTTCATTAAATAACAAATGATTTAATATTTAAGACATATAATTTGAATTATTGTGTATTTTACAGCTCTTTAAATTTAGAAAAATATTTTTATTTTATTTTTAAAATATTGTTTAACTTTAGCCACTTTCAGTTTAGAAATTATCGGTATCTATTATTCTTTTTATTTTTTTTCAACTACTCTCTAATTTTGAAGG
Organism: Belonocnema kinseyi; assembly: GCF_010883055.1. Taxonomy (NCBI): domain Eukaryota; kingdom Metazoa; phylum Arthropoda; class Insecta; order Hymenoptera; family Cynipidae; genus Belonocnema; species Belonocnema kinseyi. The sequence goes on along the minus strand of NC_046658.1, from coordinate 58,530,498 downwards.
TCTTGAGCTTAAAATAATTTCATTTAGTGTTTAAAATGCTTAATAAGTAGTCCAAAAATAAGTCTAGTAATCAGTCCTGACGATTATAATGTATTGGAATGAAATTTAATTGAATCGAATTTTTTAAAAAGTCTACCTGAAAATGTCATGTAATTTTAAGAAGTGACTGCTGCAGCTGTTTGCTTATTTTTAAAATTGTAGTTCATCAACTTTTAATAGTCTATAAGTAATTTTTTGACAAAGAGAATCATGCACAATCGAAATAGGTGCATTGATTAAATTGCTGATGACGCAAATGATTCGTGAATTTCCGCTCAATCGCTCACCGATTCTCAACGGGTAATCTTTTGATAAACTCAACTCTGGTATAATAGGGGCAAAGGGGAATGCAGCTCTTGACGAGATCATTCATAAGCATTCTCGCATTTAACCACCTTTATATGCCAGTGCTTCCCGCATGTATCATACAAAGTTTGACGCGTTATCACCAATAATAAATTTCAATTGCTTCCTGCCCCCAAGCATTACAGGAAATGCGCAATTAAAAAATAAATAAAATAAAAACGACGATCAGACTCAATCGAGAACTCGATTTAATCTACACTGATGCATTTTAACACCCATTCACCAGGAAATCAAATATTTCTTATTAAGGTCGCAATTTCAATTTTAATGATCGAGGGCATATTCCGCTAGTCTCAATTCTTTTTGAAATAAAAATGTAAATTTGTTTACCGATCACAACATACTCGTTCTGTCAGCCTTACGAATAGACACTTCGATTTTTAAATTAGCCAAAGAATTTTCAAAAGCTTTTTCAGGATTTCAGGAAATATTTTAATGGATTTCAAAGAATTTATTAACAAAAATGAGGGATTTTGTAGATTGCCAATGATTTTAAGAGATTTCCCCACATTTTTCGAAATTGTTATTAATTTATTCTCATTTTTTTAATTCTTTAGAAGTCTCTTTAAATTTTTTCAATTCCTTTGAATTTAATAATAATAATAATAATAATATAAATAATAATCAATCTTTATTGAGTTCGTAAAAAAGGATATGTACATGGCGATCAGATGTAACATGAGAACCCAAAGGGCGAGGTACAGATTAAAGCTGCTTTCAAACCTAACCCATTTTACTGAAATCAATGGCATTTTTTGAATTTGTGTAATTTTTTTCAACTTATTTGAATTCTTTCGAATTCAACTTAAGTGAGTTTTTTTAAGTCTTGGGAATTTATATCCAGAATTCGTTAAAATTCACCTGGAACCCACATAAGTTTTATCCCATTTTTTTAAATTCAAAAGAATATTAGTCATTAGTCATTAGCAGCCCTGAGAATAATAATGATAAATTATTAGATACCACTTTTAAAAGATTCTTTAAAAACGTGACTAGAATAAAATTGTTGTCTTTTAATAATAATGGTCAGGGAAAATTCAAGGAATTTTAAAAATTAAGTTTTGTGGCCACCCTGATTTATATCAGTTAATCCATACTTTATAGGGGAAAGATGAATGAATATTTTTATCTGTGAGTGTCATCTTTTTTTAGTGTCGCACATAGAACAATATAAATTTGTGCTAGTTACGAATTTCCGTTTGACGTATAATTATCCCTTTTGCCATCCGGGAGGAGCACTTTTTTCAACATCCTTCTTTTTAGTATTAAAGTTGACTTTTAACTTAAAAAAAAAAAGGTTAGAGTGTGTCGTTATTGCGTGTAATATGCGTCCCTAAATAACGGGTGCCTGTCGAAAGAGTAGGGAGAGATCCACTTTAAACGAAGAGCCGTGTGATAGGAGAAAGAGCTTGTAGAGAGCAAAAAGTCACCGTGTTGTAGAAACATCCGGTAGCCGGACGAGAGACCTGGACCCAATAACTTATACCCTCGACGAAGCGTTAAGTGTGTCGTCACGATGTTGACAACGATAACATTGACAGATCTTCACTAGATTATCATTTCCCCTTTTTTCAATCTGGTGCTCAATTAGTTTTACTGAAACAAATCAGATCCCATCAAGAATCTCCAAGAGGGATTTATACATATATTTTTTCTATTAGTTGTACAGGGTGCCCGTAGATCGGAAAAATTGAAATTATTTTATTCTACTTTTAGTGAACAATCTTATTATTTGAATAAAAATTTTACCATTTTGTTTAAAATTCAACTGTTTTATTAACAGTTCTACTTTTGGAGATATACATTCCACTATTTTGGTAGAAAATAAACTTTTTTGATGAAAGTTAATATTTTGTTAGTAATAATTCAACTGAAATCTTTTTGGGTTACAAATACAACTATTTCTGGAAAATTCATCTTCATGGTTGTAAATTTTAACTCGTTTAGTAGAAATTGGTTTGGGATTCAACTATTTTGTTGAAAGTTTGTCTTTTTTGGTTGAATTCAACTGTTTTTTAATTTTAAAATTCACATCTTTTTGGTTGAACTGTCTACTATTACATTACTAAAGACAGAAATTCAACTACTTATTGGTTGAAGGTTGAACCATGTTGTTGAAAAATACTTTTTAAGAGAAAATGATTTCTTACTTACGAGTTGAACTATTTTTGTGAAAACTAAGGTTTTTTAATGAATATTTGACTACTTCAGTAAAATTTGAACTCCTGTTTTCAAAGATTCATTTCTTCGTCGAAAATTGAACTATTTTGCAGATTTTTTTTTTATTTGAAATTAATGATTTCAACCGACCATATAACTTTTCTATTTTTGGTAGGACATTGATATTTTTCATTGGAAAGTTCGTCCTTTGTGTTAGAAGTATCCTCATTTTTGTAAAAATTTGATTTTTTGGTAGGATGTTGATATTTTTCATTTGAAAATTCGTCTTTTGTGTTAGAAATTTCCTCATTTTTGTAAAAAATTGATGTTTTCGTGTTAAAAACTCAAGTTATTTGCATAAAAAACTTATTTTTTGTTGGTGAATGAAACTTCTGAGTTAAAAGTAGATCTTTATTTTTTTAAATTGTTTTTCGGGTTACAGATTCATCATTTTAGTTAAAAATTGATAATTTTTATTGAAAATTGGACTATTTCTTAAAAAACTTGTTATTATTTTTTTTACTGGTAATTTAACTTTTTGATTTTTTTTTTTTGAAATTGATAATTAGATTATTCGTTTCAAAATTTTTGTTTTTTGGTAGAGAATTAATCTTGTAGAAATTTCATTTGAACTATTTTGCTGAAAGTTGAATTATTTTATTAAAAATAAAAGCATTTTCATAAAAAGTGATCTTTCTTGGTCAAATAACAATATTAAAATTCTTATGTTTGAATATGAATGGTAGGGAAAAATTAGAAGTTGGTCAAGGAAAAATCGGGAATATTTACAGTGAAGTTTTATGTTGACTCTGTTGTAGGAACTTGAGTAGAAACGCTTTATAGATTTTGAGACCTTTCAAGGCGGAAGATATCAAATTTGGTGTCTTACTTTTGGTTCAAACGATTCATTGATAATAGTGTAATATAATAATAATAATATTTATTCGACCTATTGAAAAATGATATATTCTCGTCAAACAGGTGTTTGCCTAATAAATTTGTGAAAGTATACTTGAGATTGAACTGTGGTTGCTTTGTGGTGAATATTAGAAATTATTCATCTATCTCACGGGACAATTTTATTTTCTTTAATAAAAATTAAATTTGCTTGTACCGGAAAGCGCCGATATTGAATTAATATAGTTTGACATCTGTAACAGTTAGCAAATTAGTTGGGCTAGACCTTTTGTCAACATTTCTGAGTTTTTACTTCAAAATAAATTTAAAATGTGTGAAAACACTGAATTAAAATAAGTTCGGAATATTGTAAGCGGTTTGCTAAAGTTGTATAATGGGCCAAAGACCCGAGTTAATTTCTGATGTTGTCGACTTCCGTGTTCTTGACTACTGGAGAATCATCATCGAGTCATATTCTGCTTATATTGGCACAGGTCGCGTTCATCTCAAGTTATACCTCGTTGCTCACACCGATGATATAATTAAGAACAATTTCCTCGAGTTAACTGTAAGCACCATTGTGCGTATCTATGGCACAAAGTTCACACGAAGAATCATCAATACACGCAATTATTTTTATGCTCGCTTAGACGAACCGTGAAATGATGAGCCACATTTGGTATTCATTTCAACTGTAGTTGAACATTCATGCTTTTTGGTTATAAATTAATTTTCTTGCTTAAAAGTTAATCTTTGCTTGAACATTTAACAGTTTGGTTGACATTTTTTTTTCTTTTGACTGAAAAATCTTTCTCAGTTCAAAATCTAAATCTGGTTGAAAATTCGTCCTTTTGGTAAAATTCAAATCTGTTTTTGATTTAAAATTAAAACATTTTTTGTTTGAAATAGCAAATATTACATGTTTTGTTTATAATTCACCTTTTTTTTTTAAATTCAACTACTTTTTTGAAAGTTAAACTCTTTTGTTAAAATATACTCCTGAATCCTTCGAAATTTGAAAGACTAATCGACTTGGATTGCGCTTTGGCACACGTTTTTAGGTACCAGAAAGAAAGATGGAATTCACTAGCCTTTTCAGAATAACGATTCTGGTTTTAACCACAAAAAATACTAAAAAAAGAAATATCCATTTTGCAGTCAAAGAGTGCAAGATACGAACAAAAATAAATAGACCAGATTTATTCGTCTAAAAATGATCTAAAACTAATTTTTTTACTGAAAATTTAACTATTCAATTCTTGGCTGAAAATTTATCTTCTTATGTTCAAAATTAGTATGTTTTGTTCAAATTCATCTTTTTGGTTTAGAATTCAATTATTCCAGTTAAACATTTACCATTACAGTTAAAAATCCAATACTTTACAAATACGTAACGCCCCCCCCCCCTCCCTACTTAACACTTTTTCTGTAGTAAATGCATGTAACTTTAAGGTTGGTGTAACGCTCGTGCCCCCACCCTAAAGTCTACGTATTTCTTAACGGCCCCGTTTGCTAAAAATTAGTTGCTTTTTTTATTCATTAATTTTAAATTAAAAAATAAACTGTTTAATTTTGGTTGAAAATGTATCCGTGTTGCTGAAAAGTCAGCTATTTGGTTGAAAATTCTGTTAAATATTCGTATTTTTTTGTCGATAATTTAACTATATTTATGTACGATATTTTTACTATAAATTCTTAAGAATTTGAAGAGTTTTAAATTGAATTTCATACATTACCCACATTCATTTTACTTAGAAGAATATATTTCCCTTTTTTCTAATAAAAATCTCTTAATTTCCCCTACTTGAACTGGTTATCTACTCATCTGAAAAATATATTTCATTCAAAATATAAAGATTTCAAATATCCACTGAATTCTAAGTATATGAAGATCAAATAGAGATTTGTTTGAATTATTACCTTGGGAATCCCATTCAAGTCCGCTTTCGGACATGCACCTAAATGGTCTTGACTTAAAGCGAACACAACATTCGCTCGCTCAGAACGTAAGCAGTCAACTTTCTCTTGACCCCGCTGGGGCAACAATTTTATTCAAATTCGTGGACTTTAGGAACAACTTCAAGACACGATTAATTACGTTTTATGTAATAATATTTATTTAGTCAATTACTCGACAGAAAAAGCCTAGCTTTCTGGTAGAACCGATTTTTGGTTCCAATGGAGCTGCAGCAAAAAAGAAATTCTCTTGCCGAAAAGAAACCCGAAATGATCAATTGTTCCAAAGGAACCCAAAATGTGTGTTATAATAGAGACTTTTTGTACAGAACTCATTTTCTGCTTCGACTCACTTCGAAGATTTCATAAGTTAATGATGCACCTTTTACGCGATAACATTGATTTAGTGATATTGTACTGAGAAAAATGTAATGAAGAAACTTAAAATGATAGAGATTAGTAATTCATGAAAGGAAGATGATGGACATAAGATGTGGCCGTTTTTAAGGTTATTTTGAAGATTTTTGTCAACCTCGCATCTTTTTCATGTCACCATATATCGAATATCTAGGAACTAAATGAACCCTTAAAAAGAGTTATATTGGAGTTTCAGATCTAAAGGATGCCAACATTGACTTCAGCCTCAAAATTAATTTTCTGTGAAATGAAAAAAAATATTTATTTAATTTCACATATAAATATTAGTATCTTCAGGTATTTAGTTCTTTAAAAGGACTGAAAAATCATAATGAATTTGCGAAATTTTATATATATTTCTGGAAAAATCTTGATATACCTGGAAAAAACCTGTAATTGTCAGGGAATTTTTTTCAGGATTTGAGTACACTCCTTGGTAAAGTGTGTTGTATATATTTTTATTAAAATGATTTACTTATGGAGATTTTTTTTCAGAATCAAAACGAGAAAGTTCAAGGATAGCAAGATGGCTGGAACTGGAGAAGTTTGGGTGCAGTGGTTCACATGTTGTCTAACTCAACAAGGACCAGGAGGACGGAATAAGAGACAAAGGCCACAGCAAAGGCTCAGGATAGACCGAAGTATGATAGGAGCACCCACGAATTTTCAACACACTGGACATATTGGTAGCGGTGATCTCGACATGGCAAGTGCCCACCTTAACGCCATCCAGACACAAATGCAAGGAAAGGGCGGTTACGAAGCATCTTTCGGTGTCAAGGTGAATTTATATTAAATTGAAATCTTAATTCAAGGGCCAGATTTAAGTTTCAACTTAATTCTAAACTGAAACAAAACTGGATATTATATCAAAGTTGAAATAACTACTGTCGGCGAGAAAACTATAGGCATCTGCCTTTCAAGCTTAACAACTCAGTCAAAAAAAAAATGCTAGCGCAACAAAAAAAAACAGTCATATAAAAGCTGAAAGGGTTCTACGTAAATGAGCTTGAAGACGTTTATGTAAAAAATTTTTTGCGCTTAGCAGACTGAAAAATGTAAAGGAAAGTAAGGATTTTCAGGTACATTTAGGAACAGTCAAGTTTAGAGCATTATTTCTTATAAAAGGGGCGATGGGAAAAATTTGAAAAAATTCATGAGTATGAGGAACTCTGTTGTGAACCAGTTGCAGTTGAGAAATTTAAAAAATAATAAAAATTGTTGCTTAAAAGTACAAAAATGTCCAACTATATTATCTTCAGTTTTAATACAGATATTAAAGCGATTCAAACTGCACACTGTAATTAATAGGCTCTGAATTTATTTTCAATCACCCGGAAGGATGTGTTAGTCTTATTTTTTGTGAAAATCGCCAGGTGTCATTCAAGCATTCAGAACCAGAGGTTGAAGAATGGCACCAGCGGTCAGCAGTAAAACAAAAAAAGCCCCCCCCCCCTGCTATCTGTCACTTGTTTTCCAATAAAAAAAATGTATAAAAATATCGCGATTTTCACAAAAAATAAGACTAACACGTCCTTCCGGGTGATTGAAAATAAATACAGAGCCTTTTCATTACAGTTTGCAGTTTGAATCGCTTTAATATCTGTATTAGAACTGAAGATAATATAGTTGCACATTTTTGTACTTTTAAGCAACAATTTTTATTATTTTTTAAATTTCTCAACTGCAACTGGTTCACAACAGAGTTCCTCATACTCATGAATTTTTTCAAATTTTTCCCATCGCCCCTTTTATAAGAAATAATGCTCTAAACTTGACTGTTCCTAAATGTACCTGAAAATCCTTACTTTCCTTTACATTTTTCAGTCTGCTAAGCGCAAAAAATTTTTTACATAAACGTCTTCAAGCTCATTTACGTAGAACCCTTTCAGCTTTTATATGACTGTTTTTTTTGTTGCGCTAGCATTTTTTTTTTGACTGAGTTGTTAAGCTTGAAAGGCAGATGCCTATAGTTTTCTCGCCGATAGTAGACTCTATCACACTCTGATCGAGATTGCTTCTAAGCGTATCTATATGCCAGTCCAGGGACAGGGTTTTCAGGTCAGGAAATTCCAGAAAGTCAAGGATTTTAAAACTGGCCATGACAGCGTCAGGAAATCTTCGATAAACTGAAGTTGAATTTAGGGACGTTCGAACCATGCTCAAACCTCAACATTGAATTGTCTCATTCTACTCAATAAGTACTATAAATCATATCTTCGTTAAATATTGGGCCTACTATTCTGAATCAAGTCTGCATTCGGAGTAAAAAATGGGCTAATTTCAACTCTTTTTGTTAAAAATGATTTTTATTTATTTTATTTTTTTCATTACAAATATGTAATTCCATAGTATTTATGAAGTAAAATGAGGGAATTCAGTTTTGAGGTTAAGAACTGGTTCCAACACACTTCATTTGTTTATTTTGTTGAAAATCCTACAATTTCGTTAAAAAGTAATTCTTTTTTATTGAAAATTCATCTTTTTTGATTGAAAATTCGTCCAGTTTGGTAGAAATTTTTTTTTACATCTTTTTCGGTTAGTCACAACTGTTTGGTTAAACATTAATCTATTTTGGTTGAAGAATAAACTACTTTTTGTTAAATTCGTCTTTTTTTAATGAAAATTCAACTTCTTGATTGAAAGTGGAACTAATTTGTTAAAAATTCTTTTTTCTTTTGATGTTTTGTCATTTTACTTGAAAACCAATTTCTTCAACATTGAACAATTTTGTTAAAAATCTTTTTTTTTCTTTAAAATTAATTTTTTACTTCAAAATATAACTACATTTTTGCTGGAGCATTGAATAGCTGGCACTTCATCTTCTTGGTTAATAATTAATTTCTTGGGTTGAAAAATTAGTTCTGTTGAAAATTAGATTTTTTATGAAAATTTAGTTATTTCGCTAAAAATTTATTTTATTTCGTTGAAAATTAACTTTTTACTAGTTTTGGTTAAAAATTCATTTCTTTGGTAGAAAATTGTACTATTTTCTTCTAATCGTAATTAAAAGTGTTAAAAATAAATGTAGAAACAAACTTGATTTTTTTATAAACATTATTAATCTCCTAGTTACAAGGTTGTTTTGATACCTAAAAGAAAAATTTAGAACGGCCAGGAAAAATGTAAAATTAGTCAGGAAAAGTTAGGGAATTTGTAAATTGGGAGAGGGAATTTCTCAATTGGGAGTTTATATTAACTCTAATAAAAGAAAGCAACCTGACTTTTAGAATATCAGAAAAATAAATGAGCAAAATCAATGAGTCTTAACCAGTCTTACATTTCATACATTTGCTTTCTTGGTTGGAAGATCTCTGATAAGCGATAATAATTATTTTTAGACAAGGTGTAAATGAGACTTCTGATAAAAAAACAGAACCAAGTTGCGTTTCAGAATCGCTAAATAAGAAGTAGGCGGGATTTTTGGATGGATAAGAGCAGTTATACTCTCATGACACATTACTTGTTTTGTAAAGATAAAATTATAACTAATACTTGTAAGTTGTTTCTGGGTGCCATAACGAGTCTGGCGTTTAATAATAACTTCAATCGACAGGGTTCATTGTACTTTTAACACTGTCGTACTTCCGTCAGGTTAATGAGTTGTAAGCTGACATTTTGTTACATTTGCATGAACAACTAGGCGTAACCTATAGGTAAACATGAAAAATCGATCGTTGCCACGTTGCTATCACTGACTCTCACTTTCACGCGTCAATAGACGCGTAATGAGAATATGTATTACGTTCATTTCTACACTAGCCACAGGTAGTAAAGATACGAAGCAGTACGTAAATCACTCTGACTAATAAATATCTTGTAATTAGAGATACTTGGTGGTGAAGAAACTTTTCATTCGTTAAAGTCTTTCTTCCTCAATAAGAAAGTTACTTTCGAAATTCGAAGCTTATTCTTTTGCTCTCAGATGTCGCGCCTTTTTGGGAATCTGATCCTTTTTTTCGTTTTCTTTGGAATTTAAAAGTATCCCATCATTATTATCGAATTTAGTTTTCGTTTCTAGTTTCCTAATAGCTGTAGAAAAATTAATTAATGTGAAAAGTTGAATACGAAATTAAAAAATTTAATTCGAAATTAAATTAGATTTATGATGTTTTTAATCATTGTATTAGGCACAGTATTGGTAGCGTGATATTTGCGAAAAAGACGTCATCATCTTCAGATTTTTAATACGATGTGTATGCATGCGCTCTGAAAATAAATGGGTGACTCATTGTCAGAAGTTTGACATCATTTTTTTCGAAGATATTCGAGATTTTTAATCTCTATCTTAAAAGTAATAAATTATTTAAAAAGAGTTTGTACTCTTAAGAATATTAAAATTAGTATTCTTACTCTTATAAACATTACCGGTATTTTTAATTCTACTATACCTCGGATTGTTCTAAAATGAACATTAAACGTGTTTTCATATTTTAATATTCTTATTTTGTTCAGTCACGTAACGAACAATGAAAAATGCTTTATTATCGACAATCGCGATAATATAAGTGAAGCTATTAGCAATTATTTTTTATACCTTAAAATTTTTAAATCCGACATGAAACAAATGATAATCTTGAGTTGGAGCAGGAAATTTTCCGAAGCAATTATATGTAATTCTGAATTGGAGCAGAGTATTTTCGAGAAATAGAAATATTATTTCGATTTGGAACAGGGAATTTTCCAAAACCATTATAATGCTGCCCTGAAAGAGGAAATTTCCGAAAAAAATTATGATTCTGATTTAGAATAAATGGTTTCGAAACAGATATCTGTAATACTGAACTTGAATGGGAAATTTTTTGAAAGAATTATTATAGGTCAAACTTTAAACAGGGAATTTTTGAAAATAATTTTAATTTGGAGTTGGTTCAGGAAATTTTTCAAGAGAATTATTATATTTAGTTCTATTTTCTTTTAAAATCTAAGTATAATTCTTATTTGGGGTAGGACATTTTACGAAGTATTTATGTGTAATTCTGAATTGGATCTGAAAATTAAAAAAATATATAATGCAGATCTGAAACAGTGAATTTTCCAAAAGATTTACAATCAAATTTGTATGGATTTACATGAAAATTTTTTAAATAAGTATATTTAACAGACCGGGAAAATGAAAAATTTCCCAGGAGAAAGCGGGGAATTTAAAATCATCCTTCTGGTAGGCACTGATAATATTTAATGTTTATGAGAGTGGGAATTTCAAAGTTTGAATTAAAACAGGTATGAGCCGCCAGGAATTTTTATTCCCTTGATTGTTGATAGTTGTTTCTCAAGTGTCTAAAGTGATGTGATGATATCAAACAAGATACAGGGGCACCCATGCCAAAGGTCAATTAAAACGACGCCAGAGTAGTGTTGAGCCAGAATGGAATGCGTGGAAACGCGCTCTACATATTTTGTTGTTTGCGTTCGTGTTAATCCGTATGTATGTACTTTGGCCTTTATTAAGGACAAGTTTATCAGAGTACACACACGAGAATGCAACTACAGGCGGTCGAGGTCGCCCGTTTCCGTGATTTTTTCTTCCTCGGCGCCCGTTCAAGTTATTGCCCTTGAGAGTAGATCTCCCGTCAAGCCGGATTCGCATTCACCTTTGATGTTTCGATTGGTCAGATTAAAAAAAAAAGTTTAAAGTCAACAATGTCTTTAAAATACTAAATTGTGGGGATCACAATCCGTACTGTTTGTTACCAAACCCCCCTTCCCATCCGTAAATTTGAAAAATCCCCTTAAACACCTCAAATCGATAATTTTTCTCCATTTTCCGTCTTCTCTCTTTTTTAAAAACTTCTGATTAATTTTTTAGGAATCAGGAACTTAAATTCAAGGATATTTTCTGAAAAATTTATTCGCTAATTTTGTAGATTTGAAAGGCATCGTTCACGGCGAAGAAATCTAACGATTCAATTGAGAAACTAATCTCGAAAGATAAATCAATTCTGTCGTTGTAAATCAAAAACATCTTTTAACAGATTTCACAGTCGAAAATTCTCTAAAAGCACAGGAAATATGGAGAATTTTCATGAAAATACGGGAACTGATTCTTCTAAATGAAATCAATTTATGTACTAATATTAAATTGTAATTATAGTCACTCAAATTCTTAACCCTCTCAGCCTAGACTTCAATATCACTGGTTCAAATTAACGTACCAGAATTTTTCTTTTTTTTTAACTATAGCTAAAAGTCTCACAAAAATGAATATTATGAAATTAATAAGATGAATTGAACATATTACTATAGTTCACAAAACTGAAACAAATATATAGCGAGTCGCAAATATCGTCTGGGTATAATTCACCCAGTCTAGGTTGAGATGGTTAATGTTTCAAGTAAAAATATTGCATTATCAACCAAATAAATATTTAACCATTTAGTTGGATTTTCAACCGAAAACGTGAATTTACAATCAAGAAGATTAATTTTATAAAAAAAAAGCCAATTTGACCAAAAAAGTGAATTTTCCATCTAGAAGATAAATTTTCTACAAAAAAGAAAAATATTTACAAAAGATGAATTTTTAACAAAGTAGTTCAAATCTTAATCAATTAGTTGATATTTCATCCTAAAAGGTTAACATTTTTTATTAAAAAAAGAGTAAATCTCTAACAAAAGAAATAAATTATCAAACAAAAAGACAAATTTTCCACCAAAAAGCATTTTTCTGTCAAGGAATAAAAAAATGTAGCTAAATTGTTAAATTTTCAAGCTAAAAAGGTAAATTGTCTATAAAGCGGATGAATTTGCAACCCGATATTAACTTTTTAGCAATATAACAGCAGAATTTTCAAGCAAAAAGAATTCATCCTAATACATATGTAACAAACTACGTAAACCGGCTTATTAGAGAAAAATATATTAGTTGTTTTTACAGAAACCACATTTTAGAAATCCAAAATAATGTGCGTATTTGAAAAATTGTAATATTCGTCATTTTGTTATTTTTTTGACTAATGTTTTCAATTTCTATATTTTTTACGCTATTAACATCTGAGAGGCTTCCACACATAAAAATACATTAGAAATAAATTTAAAAGTCTAAGGAGACAATAACTGAGAACGAAGGTTTTTCAGAAAGCAATTTGTGTGTTCAAAAAAATGTCTAGTTTACTTAACAAAGTACTTTGAAAAAGTCAAGATTCATTAATGAAAATAATTAATAAAAAACTCATGAGAGATAGATATCATTTTGATATAAAACGTTATTAATAATAAATGAGATCCCCTTTTAATCGCTTTTTTCAGAGAAAAATTGCCTTTAGATCTAAAATTGAACTACAAACCCATTTTGTACGAAAATGTCAACATTTTCTACGCGTGCAAAAAGTATTACGAATTTTTTATATGTACATTTTTCGATAAACAATAATAATATAAAATCATACTTTAGAAATCGAAGTGCTTAGGTTCATCGGAAATAATTATGCTACGCCCACCGATTTTCGTTGCAGCTAGCTGTCCCTTTCGAATTATTAAAATATATTTTTTCTAACAGGCGCACGAAAAGTTCGATTTTCGAGGCATGTATTGCGTGTGGGAAGTGACTAATTCCGAAACCGCGGTAAAAAGCAGTTAGAAAAAGACTTTTTTTGTCTACTGCGCTTGCGCTCTTTGAGTAAGATTACTTTTTCTTTCTGTTGCGCTTGCACCTTTCGAGTCAGAATTACTTTCCAGAACTGTCGGAATCATAACTTCACTTCATTATGATTTGACGCTTGAGAGACTGATTGTGAGTAGTGAATAGTTATGGGACATACTCGAAGTGATAAGTTACCATAAATAACTAATAAATGACTGATAAATTACCGATAAATTACCGAAAATTTACCAAAATTTTGGAAACTTCTAGATATCTGAAATTATCGGTGATTTTCCCATTTTTCGTAAATTTCTAAAAATTTTGGAAAATTTTCATAAATTTAGCAAATTATCCATAAATTTTCAAATATTTTTGAATTCATTCCAAAAAGCTTCGGATACACTAAATTTCTATAAATTTTCGGTAATTTACAAATTTACCAAAAATGTCCGGAGTTTTTAGATAATTTTTGTAATTTTAACATAAATTTCCAGAAATTAACATAATTTTTCAAAAAATTGGTTTTTATTGTTTCTCAAATCGAAAATTTCCCGCATTTGTTAGAAAAACTATCGTGTGCTACAGGAGCTAAAAGTAGGCAGTTGAAACTCTTGTGAGGTTTACAGTACTTGCCATCGGCTTAACTTCGGGTTGTTTCCGACTCGTCTTCGGCTCGTTTACAGCTCGCCTTCGGCTCGCCTCCAACTCACCTACAACTACCCTTAGACTCGTCTCTGGCTCGTGCAGCTAACTTCACACTCGTGGGGAACTGTGTACTTTCCGTACTTGTTGCACAATATACTATTTCCTCATATCTTTCTCATTTGATTTACAGAAACTTTGCAACTTGTAATTATGCCAATTTTTCATTTTTGACTGTTTTGAAGTGGCTTGAAACTAAGTTAAAAAATTGTTCACGTTCAAAAAATAGTGAAGTTTTCTTCCATTCAAACAGAATTAATGTTATGAAAAATACTTTGAAAAAATTGTTACAAAAGTTATAATTGTGTTTCAAAATTGAAGAAAAAAAATAGATTGATTAAAAAATAGAATAAACCATCAACATTTTCGTAGTGTGAAATAAATGGCGTAGTAAAGTAATTAAATAGCAATAAAGCTCATTTTCGTGAGTCCAACGGCCAATCAATGCTCAATTTGATAAATAACGGACATTAAACTAACGATTTAGACGCTAGATAGTCCGCAATAAAAGGAGAAAATACTGAGTAATTCATCTTAGCAAAACGTGTTGATTTTCGCAGTTCTCAAGCATAAAGAAAACATAAAGTGACCGTTGAATATGACTCATGCGTGCGTCACTATTGAAGAACGGGTAGTATATAACCAGCATTTTGTGAGTTTCGACATTTTCTCCCTAAATTAGATTTTTTATTATCGTTCTCTGAATAGGAATTTTTACTCTGTAAGCAGAGCAAAAACATTAGATAAAAATGTTATCAGATTCTGAGAAGAGAAAAGGTCGAGAAACAAAAATTGGCTGATTAAATTAAAAATACTCAGAGTCTCTATTAAATTTATGAACAAATTGCAACACGTCCAGCATTGTTGCTTAGGTACTTGAGTTTCATAATTCGATTCGATGTTACTATCAAGCTTGATGCCTCTTTAATGCGCCAACGTTCTGGTTTACTAGTCCATCTTCATTTCACGGGTAATTTATTACCTTTAGCTTACTTTTATGTGTGTTACTATATACCTGTTGAATTTATTTCTAGGGCTTAAATCTTCTATTGCATTAAAAATAAGTTGAAAGTTGGTATCTGGTTCAGAAACAAGGGATACTTCAAAGAACCGTTTGTGATGAAAGTAACTGTTCATTTTTCAGATGTGCATGTGGGCTGAAGATTAAAAAATACTTTCTCTCGAAAATGGTGACTTGCAAACGATTTCACCGTATTGTTTAAAAGTAAAACTATCATCTGCTGATTCTTGTCAATTGAAAGTTGAAAAGGATGTTTTATCAGTAGGCTTTTGTAATTATAAAAGCAAATCAAAGTAGGGAGAAGCATTCCAGTTTAAATTTCAAGAATTTCGATTATTTTAACGTTTAAATACTTTATAAGTAGAAGAATTTCCCGCATTAAATTTCAGAATTTTTAACTTTGAAAATAATGTTATTAATCGCCTTAACTGAAAATAAATAGTATTATTTATTAACCATGAGTCACTTTCGCTTATTATTTCGTCAGATATAAAATACGGATCATGTGAAACGAGGAGTGACGTTTCTCATTTCAATTCTCATTTTTATAATTAGCATTTTTTTATCTTGTTTTGAATGAATGGAGGCATCTTGTCAATTTCTTAAAAAGACTTTGCAAAACAGTGTAAATCTCAATATTTTATTAAAGTTTAAATAAAATCAAATATAATAGGCATTTTCATCATGATTTATTATTTCTTATATTTTACTTAAGTATTTCTTTCACCAGAAAAATATAAAAATTTGTTATACTTTTTTGTTTCAACTTGAAACATGTTGGACCGTGCAATCAAAAATGTTTAAAACCGTAGTGATAACTTGGTGCTATTTTATGGAAATTTACCTTTAAAATTATTCCAAGGTCATCGAAAAGTGTTTTCTATATTAGATTACACATTATGTTGAAAAGGCTGCTCTGTTTGCAAATTCGCTTTTTTTCTGTCCAAAGGTCAACTATTAAATTTTTCATTAAGAATTCATCTTTTTGCTGAAAATTCAACTGTCTTCTAAAAAATTCGCCTTTTTGCGTTAAAAATTGAAGTATTTGGTTAAAATTGCAACTTATTTTCGTTAAAGTTTAATTTGTTTAAATTAACAATTCTACCAGTTGATTGAAAGTTCGTCTCTTGCTTAAAAGTTGAACTATTGGTGTGTCAGTGCAACTGTTTGTTTGAAAATTAATTCTTTTTCTTTTACAAAATTAAATTCTGGTTGAAAATTTTTCTTTGTGGCCAGGAAATTCAAGTATTTTGTTAAAAATGCATCTGTTTTGTTGAAAATATAATTATTTTCTTCAAAATTCGAGTATTTGTTAGAAAGTCATTTTTTTAATCAAAAGTTCGTTCGTTGGACTGAAAATTCATCTTTATGGTGGAAATGTTATCTTTTCTGGTTGGACCAAAGAAAAAGTTGGAAATCTTTAAATTTTAATCTGAAATTTTATAGATTTATTCCGCTTATAAAAGATTCTACCTTAAAGATGTTACAAGATTAAAATACTGATCTTTAAATATTAATGGCCAGGGAAAATGGCAAATTTGTAAGGAAAAAATCAGGAATGAGTCAGGGAATTTTGAAAGTGAAGGTTTTCGGCCACCCTTAAATTCACATTTCTATACGTTAGTTTGCGACAAGTTAAAAAAGGACATCTTTAAATCGGGCGGAAAAAATGGGAATTGCAAATTGCCTAATTATAAGATAACCTGAATATTACAAACTTGCAGAAAATGTATAAAATCATAACAAGACAGTTATAATTTTGAAAACAAACGAATGAAATAATCTGAATCGTTAAGCTGTAAATCTCTCTGAAAATCAAGGAAGTAAGTTGGGTGCGATTAATCAACAATAAATAACCGCTGTTTAACGTTTTTTCCTCCTAATCCTCTTTGTATTTCAGTAAACTGGAACTCGATTCAAAGAGTGATCTTTTCTCACGATTAAAGTCGAACTCGACCTAAGACAAAATACGTTGAACTCGCCCACCTCTACCAGAAACCGATCATTGTCGAGGTGCTTTCCACGTAGTTAATGCTTAGATTTTCATTATACCTATTCGCGAATCGATCCGCGATTCCGAGTCCGCTGGTCGCGGGTACCGTTGCAATCGTGCTGTGCTGCGGAATTAATCCTACGATCGAATCGTCGACCGCAACCAACATCAGTGTATCTGCACATCGTGCAGGTTGTGCCTTTACGGACTGCAGGTCAGGGCCATGGATTGAACTCTTTCGTGCGAGAGTGCCTCATACCTTTTACCACCATCCAGTAGCCGTTTCCTTCCAAAGAAATACTCAAGAAAAGAAAAAATTGTAATGAATTCAGGTATCACATTCAGCCCCCTCCCTCCTTAGAATCGTTGTCCGACCACTTGTACATTTACCCTATATGGAAAAGTAGTGTATGAGGACTCTGAAAAATTATAATTAATTAAGTGTCGATTGATGTAAACCTTCAACTCGAGCGTTACAAAATGTGCATTAAACAAGTCTTATTTTCATGTTTTTGATATTTTCGTTTATTTATTTTTTTTATGTCTTAGAGGTTTTAAACATCTCTAACATTTTAGTCCAAAAATTTACCAAGTCTGCTAAATTTAGTCTAAACAACACAAATTTGAAGTTTTAAAAAATTTACTGCGGGCACATGAAAAAATTCTTTCGTCTTTCTTGTAGATTTAAATATATATTGTTTCTTGAAAATAGGGGTCCAATTAACATAAATTGTCGCCTAATGAAAAATAATAATTAATTATTAATGTACCACATTCATTATACTTTTTCAGGATCCTAATACACTACTTTTCCAGAGAGTTCCAATTTTTATTTCCGTCATTTTTTTTCCGACCTACCCTAATATATACACCATTTAGCCATTTCCCTTTTGGGGTAGGCGTGAGTCACTCGGGGGGGGGGGGGTTTAATGTGTGGAAGGGATAGAGAATTTCCAGATTGATCCAGAATTCTCGTGATATTTATGTATGACACGTTCGTTCCGCAACACTGCTCCGACCCAGGTTGCTGATCAATCTCTCTAGCAATCGCCCCAAGTGAAGATCCTCACAAAGTCGTTATGTAAGGTACCCCACTTGGGTCCATTAGTGTCCAAGGTCTTTTGTTTCAGGCGTCATTCACTCTACTGAAACTCTTTTTATTAATAAGTATCACTATATTTGACAATTTCATCCATTTTCTCTTATTTTATTTTTTAAATTGAGATTAATTTTTCAAGAATTATAAGAAACTCAAGACCATTGGAAAAAGCACAATATTGTCGACGACTTGCCCAAAAAATAGAAAATCTGACATGATTGATTCAAGAGTGTCGTAAAAGAGAACAAATATATGTCTCATACTTTATTTAGATTCTTTTGTTCTTATAATATATAATGTATGAATACTTTTTTGTCATATTTCACTGTTTTTCACTGGAAAGTAGTATTGAAAAATAAAACAATTTTTATGTTGAACTAGTAAGTTTCAAAGAAGACTTAAACTTTCTGAAAATATCAGGTGTTTTTTTTTCACTGCTAATTAGCATTTTGAAATCAAAATCACCAGAATTACCCATTTTTTATAATTTCAGGTTAAGTTTTACATTAGAAAAGGGTACTTCTCATACAAAATTATCAAAGTTCAAAGATGACATTTTTTCAGTAATTTAAGTTAATCGGGTTTGTTTGCGTATTTTTTACTGGTAATTGTTATTTTTGAGAAAAAAATTAATAGATTTTAAAGCTTCATTATTTTGAATTATTTACGGTTACGTTAGCGTTTTGCACCGACAACTAGTACTTCACAACAAAAATCATTATAGTTCGAACAAGATTTGCAATGTTTTGAACAGTTTCAGGTTATTTTAACGGGACTTTACAGGAAAGCGGTTATTTTGCACAAAAATCATTAGATTTTAATGAAATTTTACTCTTCCGAACAATTTTCTATTATTTTATGTGATGCCATTTTGGTGTTTTTCATCAGGAGTTGTTGGTATTTTTAATAAAAAAATGTTAGATTTCAAAGAATATTTATAATTTTTCAACATCTTCAGGTTAGGTTGTATGATTCACCTGAAATTAGTCTAATTTGAAAGCATGAACAATTTCTGATTATATTGTTTACGTTGGTCATAAGTTTAGGTTACGTTGTTTGTTTTACATTATTTAGAAATTTTTAATCATTTTTGATCATGTTAGTTATTTTATTGAAAATTGCTTTTTTTATTTAAGGCAAAATTATATTTCAAAACATTTTTAAAAAGTTACAACAATAACAAGATAACAATTGTGTGTTATATTAGCGTTTTACTTCTGAAAGCGGAATTTTTAGTCAAAGTCATTAGATTTAAAAGAAGATACAAAATTTGTGTACAATTTTATGTTAACCAAGTGCTTTGCACGGGAAATGTCGATATAGATTTCAAACAAAATTTACCATTTTTTAATATCTTATGCGTATTTGAACGCTTTTTTACTGGAAATTGGTTATTTTAAAGAAAAATTATCAAATTTCACAGAAGATTTTTGTCATATAATTTTTTCGTCATTTTTTATCGCAAATCAGTACTTTTAATAAAAAAAATAATTAAATATCAAAAAAGGTAATAAATTTTTGAAAAATTGTAGGATATGCTCGCGTTTTGAAAAAAAAATTTTAATCCTAAACAATTTGTTTTTATGTAATGACAGTGTTTTTCGTCTAAAATTGTTAATATTAATACAAAATTATTATACGTTAGTGTTTTTCGTTGGAAATTAGTATTTTTATATTTTAATTTCAAAAGTGGGTGAGGCAACAAAATTAATAATAGTTTGATTCAATTTATGGCTTCTTATAAAAGTATTACATTTATTGATTTTTGTTTATTACTGGTATTTACAAAATGCCCCATTTTCAAAGAAAATTTTCCCTGTTTCCCCTGCAATTGAATTGTAGAAACACTGTGAATTTTGAGAAATAGTCCAAATTCCAATTTTGGTCAATTTTCATCTAGTCACATTAAAAATATAAAATAATATTCTGAATCAATTTCAAGAACTCTTTCTTTCAAAATGTTTGGATTGGTATTCAGCCACTTTTAAGTCAGATTAGTTGGCAGAGTATGCGAATAAAAAGTCTCTTCATTGGTTGGATGTTACATCGATATGGTTAGAGAGTTCGATGCAAGTGCAAGCATCAAGTATCGAGTAAAAAGTGGTACAAAAAGACGACTTTTCCAATGCCACATGGCAAACGCAAATATTTAATTAAAATGCTTTCATAGCAAAATTAATTCTTTAAAAGATTTGATATCCTTTTTGTTGAATTCCATAATCAACCTTAACTTTGATTATTTTTATACATATTCTATATTTGTTCGTCTGATGATTGATTGACGTGTTTCAGGTTCATATATTTAGGCCACTTGAATCGTCAATTCGATTTTTTCATACCACAGCATCTCATTTGTTTCGAATAAATCATTTGATGCAGTCCAAGCTGGAAATATTTTCTAAAAGTGTGCTACTTTCGAATTTGTACAAACGAATTCCTAAGTATCATAAGAATATTGAAAATGTGAAAGAATTTTGGTGTTTGCGTAATCAAATTTTAAATAAATTAAAGAAACGGAAGGTCAGTGAATTAGAATACAGTATAAGAAATGGAAAAATATTAATAGTTTTTTAACCTACCAGCGATGGAATACAAAAAATCGCGATTGATTGATTGATTGATTGATTGATTAAAGAAGAGAATAACTGAATGAAGACTTGTATTAAATGAAATATGTGATGAGAATCTGAAAAGAATCTGAAGAGATTTGCTCGTAAGAAAACTGGTTCTTTTTACTGACTGTGGAGATCATAACAGATTTGTAAAAAGTGAGTCAATGACCGATCTTTGTCGAAATTATCAGATTGGTACAAATCCCACTTATAGACTTTGCTGTCTAGCCTATTCATATGGAATGTAAATAAGCAAAGAAACGTGCATTGAATACGTCACGATGAGTGAGTAGCTTATGGCATCTTTGTGAGACGTGCTTCTTTTTCCCTATTTTTTGTTTTTTCCATTAGCTATTTGGTAACCTCTGGGAACAGGCTTTTAAATTCAGGACGATTCGGATCAACGCAAAAGTATGCGAACTAAAAGCCACAGTTCTGATTTTCTAATTTTAGGATCTAATCTGATTCAATTTCGGAACGACTGCCTATATCGGCCGTAGCCGTCTGCAATCGATTGGAAATTCTCCACAACAAAATAAAAATTTGCAAACTTTATCTTGGAAGCTCCAGATTTCTACTAGTTTATTAAAGATTGAAAGCTTAAACTTGACTTGTAGTAATTGAAAAGGTGTTTTCGAATTTTCATTTTTTCAGATTCTAACGGCTTCAAGTTTCGACACTGATGATTTAAAATTAGAAAATCGTGTGTATCCGAAAATAAAACAAATATTTTTTATGATGCTCGTGTAATTTTAGCTTTAAACATGTCTTTTGTCGGATAAAACAGGCCTTTATTGATAGGAGCTCATTAACCCTGGTTACGGGAGGAAATACATACCATATATATTTATTATAAAACTTTAGCCTAGGCTATATAATTATGATAAGGCTTACCTAATTCGTTGCATATTATTTTTTGAATCTCAGACTATTAAAATAGTTCTAGATTTTTTCAGGATTCGAATTTTAAATAATTGCAGGGTGGTCTTTGGACCGTGAAATGACCGGGAATGTTTTAAAACCAGGAAAACCCGGAAAATGGCAGTGCATTTTTTTGTTGACTGGTAATTTAATAAATTTTTAGAAGTAAAAAATTGATTACTATTTTTTTATAGTTCTGAGAATGAGACCTAAACAGTTAAAAATTAAAAGCATTTGAAATGGAGCTTTTATTATAAAAAACATTTTGAGTTGATCAAATGTAAGTATAAATTAATTAATAATTTAAAAAATTGAACTGTAGTTCTCTTATTATGGATTGAACAGGAATGTGTTTTACAAGATGGTTCTGTATATATGAAATATTAAACCAAATAGTTAAATTATACCAAAAAAGATGAATTTCCAACAAAATATATGAATTTTCGACAAAACAGTTAAATTTTCAATTAAAAAAGCTAATTTTCCACCGACAATGAAGTACATAGATTTCCTATAAAATTGTTTATATTTCAAAAAAAGATATCAATTTTCAACCAAAGTGATGGGTCTTCAACTAAAAAAAAATTAATTTGTAATAAAGTAATTCAACGAAGTAGTTGACTTTTCAAAGTAATAAAATGAATTCTCAATAAAAATCTGATAATTCATATTTCAAGTAAAATTTAAAAATTTTTTAAATAGAAAACAATTGAATTTGACCCAAAAATACGAATTTCCAGTTAAATAGTGAGACCCTCAATAATGTTGAATTTTTATTTAAAAAATTGAATTTCTTTACCAAAACAGATCAATTTTTAATCAAAGAAGATTTTTATTTTAAATCAAAACAGTTTAATTTTAACAAAACGACGAATTTTCAACAAAATAGTTGAATTCTCAACTTAAATTAATTTTCAACGAAAGAATATAAATTTTAATCTAAAAATACAATAGTTTAATTTTTATTTAAAAAATTGTTTTCCTGAAAGGAAATCGAATTTTTAACACAGTGGATAAATTTGCAAACAAAGAAATCAATTTTCAACTGAAATTATGAATGTTCAACCAGAAAAATGAATTTCTAATAGCGTAGTTCAACTTTAAACGAAATAGTTGTATCGTCAACCAAAACAGATTAAGTTTCAAACAACACTGTTGCGTTTTTAACTAAGAAAGATGAAATTTCTAGCAGCTGAATATGTCAAAATTAAAATTTACGAAAAAGAAAGTATACGGAATATAATACCTGCAACTCCCGATATAAGAACGGTTTCGGACATGGCTTGCAGTGACCTTGGATCTATGGAATTCAAACGTTAACGGGCATGGCTGCATGAATCATTTCTGTTGGATTTAGACGCATGATGCAACCAGATGCAACTAACGCGCTGAGATTGCGGCCCTCAAGCTGTTTGTCACTCTTGGCTGAGAGCAGCACTGCCTCTCTTTCGGGCCCGCGGCTCCTCTCATAACCAAAAGGCGGAGGCCATCCATTTTAAGAATATCGTAAACCGGGGGTTCTTACAACGTGAGTTGCGTGTATTATGGAAATTAGAAGTGATTAGTTAAATAATAAAATAATATACCATAATTTGATATAAATTTTGGTTATATTATAATTAACTTATTACTAAAGTGAGACGATGGTCGTGGGGGCTAAAGCGTAGGCTTTGGACCCACTCCTCTGGCTTGCGGGTTCGATTCCCGCCTCGCACTCTGGAAGAGTCTCGTCGGCCAATGCGGTGAACAGCCTAGCAAGGGAGAGAGTTGTTCATCTCCGGAGAGTCGTGGGACCGGTATCTCTAGAGAAAAAGGTTTTCTCTAAGTACTTAAAGCTGTTGCTCTTGCTGGTTCGGAACCCACCTTAAACTGTAAGTCCCCCTTCCACCACCAAGAAGGTACAAGAAAAATGTAAACCCTTAGGGGACACATTAAGAAGTTTAAAAAAAAATTAACTTATTACTAAATGCATTTTTTAATTGCTTGGTTTCGAAAATTGTAGTCTCGGATATTTTATAATGTCGGAAATGTTATTTTTTGGGATTTTTTAGTTGTCCCGCTAAATGTAGACTTTGAATGTTAGAATGTAGTGTGACTCTAGTCAACAAAAATTTAATTTGTGGGTTAAACTGATGAATTTTGACGTGTAACTAATAATTGAACTTTTAATTTTAAAACGGTAATCGTAGAATTTGTAATGTTTTGAACTTAAAATTGCTCAAATAATATAATTTTGAACACTTACTAATTTATTTTTTCTTCAATTTAGAGCATTGAAAATTTTGGCGTGGATTCATATTCTTTAACCAGAAACCTTTAAACTATTCAATTTATAGAAGTTTAAAATGGAAAATTTGGCTGTTAGCGGCGTTTAACTTTCAATTTTTCACATAAAAAGTGATAAAAGCTTCCGTTTTATAATAGTTTAAAATTCTAGATTTTGATTTTGAGTGTTTTAAGTTCCACTTCAGTTTTGATTATTTCAATAACCGTGAACAGTTTTTGCTTATCGGGAAATGACCGGGAATTTTTTTTCCTCAAGTAAATCTGTTACCCTTATTTATTGATATTTAAAGTTTTGTTTTAAATCAATCAGGCGATAGGAAAATTTTTAATCTGAATTCGAAACACTAAAACTAATTTGAATTTCACTTCCCTCTGCTTTCTCAGAGTGTCAATCAATGAAACGAGGTTGATAATTCATGGAAGTGGATCTCAATTATTCCAATTTAATCGCCGGCTGTGGAGAAGAAAACGAGTTGACGAAGCGACAGGAGCCGAATAAAGCTGGTGGTGGTACCCATAGAATAGAAACACTGGCCTGAACAATGGGGGTGTATGCGATTGGAAATTAAAGTTGGCGTGCCACTCTGGTGCACGTGTTGAGCGTACGATACAGACACGTGTTCTTAGCACGAGGGGTTTCATAGAACGTTTTTGAGCTTCAGAAACAGAATAACAGAGCCGTGTACTAATCGTCTTGGCATATGTAGGCACATATTCCATAAGCCTTTTAATCCTAGTTGCTTAAAGCACTCAGCAAACATAAGTTTTTAGAAAATAGTACTCACCCTTAAAAAATAAAAAAGCCCTAAACTGATTTGTCCTCTAATTCTCGACTAATGATCTGCTCACCGCGTGAAACGTATTTCTGCCTTGTTTTTTTATTCTAGGCAAGTTCCAGGGTCAAGTGAGATTACGAATTAACGGTCATTGTCCCATTTTTGTTCCCGCCTTTTTATTTTTTAAATAAAATATCATGTTTAATTTTTGCCGGGTGGCCGCAAGTCAGGAAATCCCTGGAATTCTTGGAAAAGTCACGGATTTTGAAAAAGTGACAAAAGTCCAAGAATTATTGTAATTACTTCTTTAACTTTAAATTAACTGTCAAGAATAATTAGGGCTGCTGCACAGTCACTTTGAGCAACTTTTTAAAAATCGAATTACGTTTTTGTTATTATAGCTATTTCTGAATTTTCTTGAATTATTTAAAAATATTTTAGGACATTCCAAGAGATTCCAAGGAATTTTCAAGAGATTTCAATAGTTTTAAGTGATTTCAAAAGATCTAAAAGAATGAGTGATATTTACAATGTTTTAGAAGTTGTTGAGAAATTTTAAATTGAAAATTTAGATTGTTTAAATAAATTAAAAATTTAAATAATAGATTTAAATAATTTGAAGGTATTTTAAAGGATTTTACAGATTTTCGTGTATTTTTAAAACGTCCAATAAATTTTCAAGAGCCGTAAAAAGTTGCAAGGGATTTAAAAACATTTCAATAAATCAGATTTCATCAAGTTTCACGTGATTTTATAATCATTTAAAAGGGTCACCCAGTGTGTCCGTTCGAGAAAATCGTTCTTTATTTGTTGCCTAAATTTATTCCTACACATGTGTAGAATATGCTTGGTGAAGTGATATTCCAATATTCGAAGTCATTGGAAAGTTACAGCTATTAGAACGACTAGGTTTACTTCATTGTTTAAAGCGTTCTTGAACTTTCAAACGCGTTTTACTCGAAACCACGTTTTACGAATTGGCCGGCATGATATCTCAAAAACTGTTCGACCGATTGATTTGAAATTTGTGGGGTAGTTTCAGTACATGTGTACGCATAGCCTGAACTGGATAATTAAAAAATTCCAAGCCGTTTTTTTCGTACGGAAATAATCGAAAAAAATCATGAAATTTGAAAAAAAAAAGTTCAAAACTGTGTCAATTACACACTTTTCAATATTTCCAAAATATCCTAGTTCAGGCTATGGCCACATCTTCACACATTAAAATGCCGTTTGGTTTTTTTGATTTCAAATAAGTCGTTCGCCCGGAATCATGCCGGTCGTGGACACACTTTTTTTTGACGTGGATGTCTTCGGAGTGGCGCCATACGCATTATAATAAAGATTTTGGGTTCAAACTTACACAATTTGCTATTCACGTGTAAATAAATAAAGTTGTATATTGTTATCGTTCGTAAAAAAATCCCAAAAAATGGTAAATAAACGGACCATCATACGGGGTGACCACCTTAATGAATTTCAATGAATTTATTAACAAAAAAAGGGATTTTGTATGTAGGGTTTCAAGATTTAAAGAGATTTTCGAATACTTTTTGCAATTAATTCTAATTCCTTTGGAATTCACCCTGAATTCTCCTTAATTTTCCTTAATTTATCCTAAATACTTTTAATTCATTTGAATTGTTTCGAAGTATTACCAATTTATCCCGAATTCGATCAAATTCACCTGGAATTTTGATTAATTTCATCGATATCTTTTGAGTTCTTTTAAAAAAACATTAGTCACATTATTGATACCTGACAGGTAATCTTTGGCTCGAAATCAATGACTTTATTAATTTTTAGTTTTTTTTATGTTAATCAGGCCATGTGAGGGAAAATAAAAAATTAGTGAAAATTGTAGGGAATTTTGAAAATTAAGTTTTTTTGCCACCCTGGATATTTATTTAAAGATTTTGTTTAAACATTTCGTGAGTTTGATTTCTGGACTGATAATTGAGATACTTAAAACTTGAATGAATTTGTTATGATTGCTTTATTTTTCTTTTTTAGTTTTTCTTACTTTGAGTTTGATCATCAGCTGGTCTTATTTTCATCTTTGTAAATTGAATGGTTTAAAAATTGGATGTTTATTCCAATTTTTTTGAATTGATTGAAATGTTGAATATATTGTAAATTCAATGCAAGTTTGCCACAAAAACTAAAGCAAAATTTATGTTTCAGGCTTGCTGAGAACCGATTGCTCCTAGGGTGCTTGAGACCGACTTGTGACGAATTTTGCTAGAAGAGCATTACCCCGCATGGAAATGATGGGATCAGCAATGTTTATCCAGAAGTTCTATGGGAAACTTGAAACAAGGAAGTCCCTATGCAGCCTCGTTGTAAATACACAGAAATCGGCTCGCGACGGTTTACACACCTCATCAACCAACAACAGCGGCGACTAATAGTCGCAACTAAAAAAAAGGAGATAAAAAGGGAGCACAGAAGAGTTAAAAAAGCAAGCATGAATTATTCATGCGTCTCTTTCCTCTGCAATTAAAATTATGGGACTTGTTGAGAAGATCCAAGGCCTTTCGTCTTAAACCATTTATTTATTCAGGGCATTGTTTCCTTTTTGTGGCATTTTAACAAAGAGACAACCTTTTCAAAAGCCACGAATCTTTCAGAATTGCTTTCTGAAAATGGAGGAAGGTTTTGCAAATGTTTAGAAATTGTGTCTTGAATTTTTAAGGAAAGGGACATGTGATTAGCAAAAATGGTTCTTGATCCCTGAGAAATGTCACGTAGTAAACAGCTGTTTTTTAGCATTCCACCTATAATAATATCCAGCTGCACTCTCGATTTTCATCGAGAGATAGTAATAATTACAAGTGCGAGACTGTCCTTTCGATCTCAAAATCCCTCTTACACGGGACCACTGATACGATCCAACTAAAGATGCAGTCGAATTTAAGAATAAAGTAAACAAATGTGTCAGCAGAGTATGTAGTTTTAATCTCTTGATTCGAACGCAACTTTAATCGGTTCTTGATTTAATGTGCCTACCAATCGTCCTACGTGAATAAACCTGCCTTTGACCGAACGGATCGGGTTAATTAAAATCTCATCGCTTGCACTCCTCTACCCAATATTGTGATAGCTGCGTTTCTCGCTTTCGCGGTGGTAGTTTCTTAATCCTAATCTTGAAAGAAAAACGCTCGGCACAGTCGTGATAATTATATTTTACTGCGAGGACTGGATTTGTAGGGATATTGGATGCACGCTCTAGACTAGAAAATCAATTATTATTTTCTTGACTTGCTTTAGTTTTATAGATGCAATAACTCACTACAATATTACACTTTTGAACTGTTTTTCTCTTCTTCGAAAATGTTGTATTAATACTGCCGAATTACATAAACTTTAATAATTTATTTTACAAGGGTATACATATTCTAAACTACATAATAAATTCTAAAATCTAAAATAATCTACGATTCCTGGCGAGAGAGAGAAAGAAAGTAAGTAATGTCGACCTTTGTTAAGCAAAAAAGTATGGATGGACAATCAAAATTCAGATTGTACACTGATGTAAGAAGCAATGGGATAAATTCTTCTGGTACTGCGACTGGTTATCTTTCGTTGTATATTTATTTATTTATCAGGTGTGCTGCCGCAAGTCGAGATAGTCGTGTGCTGCCTGTGAAATGAATTATTTATTAAGTTGCCACTTGTATAGTTTCGAGTTTAGTTTAAGCGTAAGTTTGCGAGGCTCCCGAGTGAAGATTTTTGTATATACCAATATATCAGCCAAGAGACTGCCGAGAAAAAAGAAGAGTGCACTTGTTTTCCCATATCCACGTAATCGCACAGGAAATGCAGAGAAGCTTATTCTGGGTATTTTCCGTTCTTAGCGAGGAGTAATAAAAATAAGACTAAGCTATTTACGACTTTGTTAGTGATGCGACACTTGCGCATTTGTACATAATTAATCGATATATGGTACCATTAATGTATGTGCTTTTCGATAAGCAGTGTTTTGCACAACTGAAATTGATTTGAAAAAGGACAAAATTGACTTTTAAGTTGCACCGAGGAAATGTTTGAGTGCAATATCTGGAATGTGCAAGTACAAGTGTTTGATCGACAATGATTTCAAGAGTCAAGACTCCACAATGTTGAATTGAATGAATGTACAGACTGCAACAAGATTTTTAGCAATAGTATTCATATTCTGATAAATATTAAATTTTTCCTTTGTGATTTTATCAAGTATGCATAATTAATTAAGAGGACATAAATGTAACACGCCAATTGGAAATAAAAATATCCTACTATTGCCCAGTAACTGAATGTATTTTTTCAATTAATACAAAACAAATTACCACGATGTAGAACAAAATCAGTATAGAAAAAGTCCAAATTTAAAACTAATTTCAAACACTTTTTTATATTCTTGTCAACTAAATGAGAAAAATGTACCCCTATTTACATGGAGAATAATTAACTGTAACTCGAGATATTGTTCTTTAATCACTAGCATCATTTTCAGCAGCTTCCTCAGCTTCTCCTCCACTGCCAGATCCACTTTCAGACCCAGAATTGGACTCGTCGGAATCCTGTATTGCCTTGCTTTTTACGTTTTTCTTTGGCCTCACGGCTTCAACGTCTGAGCCATCTTCATCGGAGGAATATATATTGGAAGCTACTGAAATGAATCATTTTGAGGTTAAATACACTTGTACATATTAATAACCGCAATGCAAGTTTTAAGGATAATAGGGGGGAAATAAAAAAGAGGGGGTACCATTCCTAAAAATGCGATCAGGCGGAGGTGGATTACTTCGCTTTAAATCGGAATATCTCGATATAAAGAGTTACTCTGAATTATCTAAGATTGCGGCGGATTGCCTAGGATTACCCTGGATTACATAACATTATGGTGGATTACTCCGTCAAAACTAGAATTACGCGAATTTTCAACCAGAAAGAACTAACTTTCTATAAAAATTGTAGAATCTTTAACAAAATAGATGTACTTTTAATCAAATAGTTCAATTTTCAAACAAGAAGATTAATTTTCTACCGAAAAATACGAGTTTTCAACAGAATACATAATTTTTCAAGAAAGTAGTTAAATTTTCAACTGAAATAGATACATTTTCAACCAAACAGTTCAATTTTCAACTAAAAAAGATCAATTTTCCACCAAAAACGGAATAGTTAAATTTTTAGTTAAAAATCAACTTTCGACCAAAAAGCAACGATTTTTAACAATAATGTTAAAATTTCAACTAGAAAGATGAATTTTCAATTAAAATAATAACCAAACAATGACTTTTTGAGAAAGTTGTTGACTTTTCTACAAAGTAAATTATTTTTAACCAAAAGAAATGAATCGCCAACGAAAAATATAATATTTTATTATTTAACCAAAAGAGGCTTTAATTTTAAATCAAAAACAGTTCAAGTTAAACAAAAATTTACATTTTTAACCAAGAAGGTTAATTTTTAACTAAAAGAGATATAATATTAAAAATAGAATAGTTACATTTCAAATAATACAAATGAATCTTACAAGAAGAAAACGAACTTCCAACCAAAGATAAATTTTCAAATAAAATTATGCATTTACAAACAAAAAATGAATTTTCAACACAGTAGTTCAACCAAGTAGTTGAACTTTTAAATAACAAGATTAAATTTAAACAAAAAAAACGAATTTTCAACTCATAAAGATTCATTATTCACGATCAATAAAATAGCTGAATTTTACCAAGCAAAATAGTTGAATCTTCAAACGGAAAATGATTCATTTTTAACCATACAGTTGCATTTTTAACAAACAAAAAAATTGAATTTCTACGAAACAGATAAACTTTCAAATCAAAAACACAACTTTTCAACAAGAACAGATTAATTGTCAACCAAATAGTTGCATTTTTAACAAACAAACAAAAATGGACTTAAAAATAGAACTTAAATTTTCTATCAAAGAAATTAAGTTTTTTACAAAAAATATTTAACCAGAGATGAATTTTCAACTGAAATGATGCCATTTAGAAACAAAAGATTCATTTTTAAGGACCAAGTTCAAACAAGTAATTCAACTTTCAACAAATGAGATTAATTTTCTACCGATAAAGACGAATTTTTAACAAAATAGATGAAGTTTAAATGAAATAGTTGAATTTTCAGTTTAAAAAATTAATTTTCAACGCATAAAACAACTAATTAAATAAAAAGAACAAATTTTCAACAAAATAGTTTAAAACTATTTGGATTACCCGAATTACTCTGCATTACCAGTTCGGATAGCTGACCGGTCCAGCGGATTATCAGATATTTCACCTTCTAAGAAAACTTACTTTTATTACTAGCCGCCCCACCTTTCTTGTACTGGCTCTTAATCGCTGCGAGAGAAATGGCACCTTCATCATCTGAACCTTCATCATGATATGAATCTGCTGCGTATCCGGCAGACGCGCGACCCGCACTTCTTTTCCCAGTCGGTGTCTTGGTGTTTTTTGTCTGAACCCGCATCGCCATTCGCAGTTTCTCTTCTTCTTTCTGCAAAATAATATATTTCAAGTCAAGCAAAGTGCATTGAATTTATACTGAAGGCTTCCAAGAAGATATTACTTATACTAATAAATTACCTTGATCATCTCGTGTTTGTTTTGGTCCGGATTCGAGCCGACGTGGGAAAGGACCTTGATTCCAGATGTCTTTTGAGATCTATCAGCCAAAGACATGGTCATCTTCCTGTGCGTAAAGGACTCTGTCGAGTGAGGCCTGAAAGTCAACTTGGTTCTGAAAACGGCCTGGCCTTGCAGACCAGTTCCCTGTCGAATATAAAGATGATTGTGATCGCCCTGCAGAGGTTGCTTATAGACATCGAAAATTTCGGAGCCGAGGTGAAGAGACATGCTGCCATCTGACCACCGGACAAATCTGGCATTGCTTTCCTTGACCATTTTTCCACTCTCCGTGAAAACGTCCTTCCAGCGGATTGTATTCTCGACCTTAAGTTTCAATCTGGCTCGACCCTCTTCATCGAGAGTTTCCTCCTCGTCGATTTCATCTTCATAAGTTTCATGGTCGAAAGGTCTTGTTTCGACGGACAAAAAATTTGGCAGTTTTACAAAGTGAATCTCCTTACCGAGATCGGTACTAATTTTGGGAATTTCAACGTCGATTCTCGTTTCGGGCGGAGGCTCTACCTCATCTTCCTTTTCCTTCTCTTCATCCTAAAATGTAATTAATTGTAATTAAATACAGCGTCGAATATTAAAATAATGAAGCTTGGTGTTGATCCCCCTTTTTGAAAAGTGCCCCCTATTCTCGACAGACTTTCCATTTTTTCTTTAAATATACTATATTTGAGAATACAATATTTAAATTATGAGGGAAGTTTCAAACTGGAAAGTAGTCTCAAGTCTGATTATAAAATACTATTTTATTGTTCGCATCATAATTTAATTATTAATTATTGTATTTTTAAAAGACAAAATATTCTTGATTATGAGAATGATTTTGAACACATAAAAATGTTTCATTTAACAAATTGTATTGTTTGTCAAACTTTTTTATATCGCCCTAAGAATCCATTCAATAACTATTAATTTACCAATGACCCGTTTTCGCAATTTTTTGTATGGATTAAAATGTTTATTTATTAAATTCCATTATCGAATTGTTGGAAATTGAGCAAAATTAAAACTGAATTTTCGAACTGTTGAGAATTTGAGATAATCTTTGAGATTTTTGTTCTGTAATCCTTGGAATGTTAATCTTTGTTTTACTTGGAATGCTTCGACTTGAAATTTGTTTCACGTCAATTTCAATCTGAAAAACGTATCCACTAATCTTTTTTCGTTTTCAAATTGTTTCAGTTTAAACACACAATATGAATAGCTGGCATCCAAAACAAGGTAACTCTAAAAATTTTCGAAGTGCATTTTTTAAAGGAATACACAATTTATTTAAACTTTTCTATAATAAATTATCAAAATGATCGATTGTGGTAACCCCAGGGATACCTAGCGGATAAAACGGGGACTACACCTTATTGGTATAGGTTTCTCATCCATTTTTGCAATGTGGTCCTGCCAGCTTAACGAACCTCAGTTAGACCGCTGGCAATCTTGTAGATAACATATGAATAGCTTTCAATTATCATATAATTTTCAATTTTGATTCAAATGTTATCAAACTACCGTGTATTATTTTTCTTTGGTGTAAAATTTCTGAAATGTCTTAAACGAAAAAATAGAAATATATTTCAACAATGAAATATTATAGTAGTGATATATTCCTTTCCGTTTCAAATTGTACGATTTTTGGTTACAAAAAAATACGTTTTTAATAATGGTACTTTAAATTTTTGTTGTTTATGTCAATCGCAGATACAAATGGCCAAACAAAATTTTATAAGCAATAACAAAAGACATGAAATATATTTTTAAATTATCCGTACTTCGTAAAATCCACGTGGTGTGTAGAGTGACCACCAAACATAAATTTGATTGTTGTTATTTTAAGTATATAAATGCAAAACCCGAACGTTGTTACTGTCTACCGTGAAAAATAAAGATTAGGGTTATCCCGTTTTAGACGCCAGCCATTCATATATCAATTTGATTAATTCTGCAGGATTTATTTGAAAGCGTTCAATTTTGATCACCTTTTTAATTTTAAAATGCTCTATTTTAAATCCACGATCATTATGATTGCAACTTTTGCTCACTCAGATCTTAATGGAGCTCCATAAACCATAAGCTTCAAATCGGCAAACTGATTATTTTGATCAAGCAAAATAGATTAAAATTAAATCGAAAGAATGCAACTTACATCCTCGATTAATGGTTTTTGTGTACTAGGTCCTTCTCCTCCACTATCAGAACGACCGCGACTTCTACTTCTGCTCCTACTTCTACTCCTACTTTTGCTGCGACTTTTGCTACGACTTCGACTTTTGCTTCTTCTTTCTTGCACCGTTGTTTCTTCAGTTTTATCTTTTTCATCATCAGTACTGATATCGCTCGCATCTCCAAAAAGTGCATCAGCCGTCGGCTCTGGACCTGTTTCTTTCTCGGGTTCAGGCTCTGAATCAGAATCGATCAGCGCCCGTTTCTTCTTGAGGACCGGGTCCATCTCTGCTTCAGATTTTTCGCTTTCTTTACGTTTGCGACTTGGACCCTCGACGTCGCTTCCATCCTCAGATTTTTTATCTTGGCCATCTCCTAAAAATAAATAGGTTTTATTGAATACTAATTTATCAAAAAGTAACAAGTTTGAATTCTTGGAGGAAATTACTGCTAAAGTAAAAAAAAAACTTACCTGCGATTTTCAAAGATTTCTCAGACTCATTTTCACTTCTATCCTTGGGACTCGCAGATCTTCTGGACTTTGGACTGCCATGTGATTTTGCAGAACCGGCAGAACTAGATCGCCTACTTGTCCTCGAAGTATGACTTCCTGATCTTTTACTCGTATGAGATGTCTGGCTTCCAGATCTCCTAGAGGTCCGACTGTCAGATCGAGAAGCTCGACTTCTAGACCTTTTGCTGACGCGAGAGGCTCGACTTTCAGACCTTTTGCTGGCAAGAGAGGCTCGACTTTCGGATCTTTTGCTAGAACGAGACGCTCTACTTCGAGACCTTTTGCTGGTATGAGAGGCTTGACTTCCAGATCTTTTACTGGTATGAGAGGCTTGACTTCCAGATCTTTTGCTGGCACGAGAGGCTTGGCTTCCAGACCTTCTGCTCGTATGAGAGGTTTGACTTCCGGATCTTTTGCTAGAACGAGATGCTCGACTTCCAGACCTTCTGCTGGCACGAGAGGATTGACTTCCCGATCTTTTGCTAGCACGAGATACTCGACTTCTAGATCTTCTGCTAGTACGTGAGGCATGACTTCCTGATCTGCTAGCGGGAGAAGTTTTACTTCCAGATCTTCTACTAGCGTGCGAAGTCTGGCTTCCGGATCTTTTGCTAGAACGAGATGCTCGACTTCCAGACCTTCTGCTGGCATGAGAGGCTTGGCTTCCGGATCTTTTGCTGACATGAGAGGCTCGACTTCCAGACCGTCTGCTAGTACGCGAGGCTCGACTTCCTGATCTTCTGCCAGCGGGAGATGTTTTACTTCCAGATCTTCTACTAACGTGCGAAGTCTGACTTCCAGATCTTCTGCTAGCCCGAGATGCTCGACTTCTAGACCTCCTGCTCTCAGGGGAAGCCCTACTTCCGGATCTCCTACTAGCATTTGAAGTCTGACTTCCCGATCTCCTACTTGCATGTGAAGTTTGACTTCCTGATCTTCGACTAGCGTGGGAAGTTTGACTGCCTGATCGCCTGCTTGTGTGAGATGTTTGACTTCCAGATCTCCTACTTGTGTGTGACCTTCTGCTTGCTGGACTGCCAGATCTCCTGCTTTTTGGAGAAGCGGATTTGTTGCTTTGAGGGGATCCAGGAGCTGAGCCGGAAGCATTGGAATGCGGGGATCCTGGAGTTTTTGATTTTTGACCGGGAGAACGGGAATGGGATTTTCCAGATCTGCGACTTGTGGGAGAGCCTGGACTTTCGGACCTGGCACTTTGAGCAGATCCAGAGCGAGATCTGCCAGTTTTTTGCGAAGTGGGACTTGCTGAACGCGCTGAATGTGGAGAACCAGTTTGGGATCTGTGAGAACCGGATTTGTTTTCTGACCTGGCCGGCGATGCGCTAGTGGACTTTTGAGTTCTGGGGCTTGCTGGTCCACTGCCACTGCCATTGGAGGCTGCAGAACGTGGTCTCTCATCTTCTGATCGCTCACTTCTTGCTCCACCTGGGGTGGGCGCTGCTGCATGAGATGCGGGACTGGCACTACGGCTTGAAGCTGAGGATGCTGATCCGCTGTCTGAATCTGATCCATGGAAATAATTGATTGCAATCAGTTCTTATTGAAGCAGATTCGAATGAGGACAAATTAACTATGTATCAGGATGTCTACCAGGCAGGGAAATTACCAGTAATTTATTCACCGAGGAATTCAGTGACCAGGATTTTTCTCTCGAATGTACTACTATACCAATGAAAAGTGATTTCATGTAATCTAATTCTGAGTTTGAATGGGAATTTTGTGAAAAAATCATAAAATTTTACTTGGAATTGTAAATTTTTCAAAAGAATTGCGATTTTCTCTTAAACACTGCAATTTCTAAAAGAATTATGATTCTAAATTGCCACATGAACTTACGGTAAAAAATATATAATTTTGAATTTAAGGCAGAAGGCTTCCGTGAAAAATTGTACTTTTTACTTTGAGATAGGGAATTTTAGTAAAGAATTATAACTTTGAGCTTGGGAGAGGGAATTTTCTAATTTCAGTAAAGAATTTTAATTTCAATTTTAGGTTCATTTTAGAACAAGAAATGTCATTAAGAATTATAATATTGTGTTGGAACAGATCATTTTCGACATGGAACGGGAAATTTTGGAAAATAATTTTCATTTATAAAAAGGGAATTCACATCAAAAATCCCTGCTTCAAGACGGAATTAGTGAGGTTCTGAAAATTCATTGTTTCAAATCGAAATTTGTTTGAATTAAAATTTTTTGTTTGCAAATAAAAATTTGTCAGAATTTGAAACTTTTTTCCTCAAAATTATAGAAAAAAATACGTCTCACTTATTCTCATAGCTTGTATCGTTGCACTCAAATTTAAGTAATTTTTATTTTATAAAAAAAGTAAGGGCGATAAATTTTTCTTATTTTGATCTAGTGGTCTTAAAAATTTTTAAAATGCCCTAAGTTTTTAAAATTTCATAAAAAGAAACTTCCTTCAAATATTACCGTATTTACAGACTACAACGCCAACGACAACAACGACGACGACAACGACGAAGAACAGACAGACACCGACGTAAAAACTATTTTTTCTGTCTCAGGGAGTCTCAAAACGTCGCCATTTGATGGAATCCGTGAAATTAATTTTTCACATAAAACCAATATCTTCTCATTGGGATCAGATTCTGATTTGAAACAGGATATTTTTAGAAATTAATGTGTGACTTGGAAAAAAGAATTTCTGTAAAGAACTATAATTGTCACTTTGGAAAAGAAGATTTCCGTAAAGAATTATAATATAGATTTTAGGGCAGTGAATTCTCATAAAGAATTATTGGCTGACTTGGAAGATAGAATTTTTCACATGGGACGAAAATGTTAGAAAAGAATTTTTATTTTAATGAAGAGAATTAAAAAATCCCTGTTCAAATTCAGAATCATAATTATTTTACAAAATTCTATTCCAAATCAGAATTATAATTGAAATCATCTGATGTTCCAATTAGGAATTATAATTCTTTTCCAAAATACCTTTTTACACATAACACATCTTTAAAAAAATTTATAAATCTCTTAAAATCATTAAA
This sequence comes from Belonocnema kinseyi, assembly GCF_010883055.1. Classification (NCBI taxonomy): domain Eukaryota; kingdom Metazoa; phylum Arthropoda; class Insecta; order Hymenoptera; family Cynipidae; genus Belonocnema; species Belonocnema kinseyi. Next base: position 58,493,313 of record NC_046658.1, on the reverse strand, counting down.
AAATCGTTTGAAATCATTTAAATCGTTTGAACTCTCTTGAACTGAACGAGAAATATTAACAATTTAACATGAGAAAAATGGGGATTTAAAATCATCCGTCAGGTAGACACCCTACAAATTTCTTTACTAAAATTTCTTTGCTGGACTCAACTTGAATTATAAATAAAATTATCTAGATTTTTACAACTTGTTAACAAAGTGTCACTTTTGGTTAAAAAGTTTAATTGAGCGGTTAGAATTAAACAGACTTAAATCTTAAGCTCTTGAAAATTTAACAAATCGAAGCCTGTTTTCAGTACTTGCAAAAAAGATATCATATTTCTGCTATAGCGGTATATTGTTCAATTAAAGACGTTCTGAATAGTACTGTTATTAAGGAAAATAGGGATTAAAAATGCTAATCTGTATGTATTCAAATTTAAATAATTATTTTAATTTTGATGTTTTTAAAACCTTAGAAATTTGCATTTAAGTATTTTAAACTAAAAAACTTTAATGTTGAGCTATGAAAATTCAACGGATTAAGATTAATGCATTAAAAATGAATATTGTAACCTTTTAGGCAATTTCAGAATAAAGCATTCAAAATAAATCATATATTACTGAAGCATTTGATATTGAACTATTTTTGTAATAAAAAGTTAAATAGTGCACAATTTAAACATGGAAGCCGAGAAATCATAACAAATTAAAAGTTTAAAACCTTTGGCGTTCGAAATTTTGTATTTGAAATTGAAAAGTAATTACCTGGTCTAGAGACCTGCCTGCTATTTAAATTTATAATTGCATATTCGTAATGAAGCTGTATTCCTTAATTTTAGGCAATCAAACGACGTCGTTTCATTAATTATCGAAATTATTGAAACAATACACTGTTTTTCGTTCCAGTTAAATATTTGAGAATCTTAACCTCAAAATTCAAATTTTGCACAATAACTTTGCTCATAAAGATTTCATATTTCTGAGGAATAATAAAATATATTTAAGCATCTTATACCATAAAAAAGAAGTTTTAAAACTATCAAAAACTCGATCTTTCTAAGCTTGAAACTAACAAATTTACAATTGTTAATTTGTAAAACAGTTGCCTCTTAAATTCTTAAAGGGATCAATTCAATGTTCCACAATCTCCACAGGCATCACAATATCAACAGAACTAAACCAGGACCTTTTTTTTATAATTTTGTACGAAATTGTTATACTACTTTCATCAAACTTTAGTATTATTTATCAAGTCCGATTCCGGTTAGAGTCTGTCACGAGGCTAATCTAAAAATTATAGTAAAAATACTCACCTGAATCTCCACTCGAATCTCGCAAATGTTCTATTAAGGGAGGCATTTTACGTGAACAGAGAATGCAATCTTAATTAAGAAAATGTGATTAATTATACAAGTTTGAAAGTCGTATATAATACCGAGTTTATAGTAAACAATCTATCCTAACTACTAAATTCTTTGACAATTTACAGGGTTATGTTTCGCGGATCAATGCGCATTTGCAGCCGACGGCAGGGTCACGTGGCTTCTTTGAAAAAAGTGAAAAAGCCCGCAAGTTTTGAAAATTGTTGACTTACGTTTGTTTAAATAAGATTTATTTAACGTCTTTGGGGCGTAATACAAAGTAGGGCATACTTTCTGAATATATTGAGTACTTACGTGATTCAATAAAACGTTTCATTAGACCATAAAGTTTCAAAAACGTTCGAAAGTTTCACACATTAAATTCAATTTGAAACGCTTTATATTCCTACGATCAAAAGTACAAATATTGTATTTTGATATTTAGTTGAATTTTGAATATATATATATATATATATATATATATATATATATCGATTCTTGTGCCCACTAGGTGATTTATTATTTTTAAAAATAGCTGATTTAAGGCTATAACTCACTCAAAAATTGGTTTCAGTCTAAAAAGTGTTACTGTTGCAAATGCATTATGTATTATTCATAATACATTACATGATTGTATATAGTACATTATTTATTTATTGTTGCATTTTTAACTAAAGAAAAAATAAATCTCTATTACCAGAGATGAATTTTCAAACAAAAAAGATTAATTGGTAAAAAATAGCTTATTCGTAGCAAGAATTGCATCAATTATTGATGTTAATGAAAATATTAACTGGTTCTAGTTTAGAGAGAATCAAACTGCACAGCTGTACATAGTTGCAGCAAAACGTGCAACTGTAAAGTTCAATTTTCACCAAAAAGATTAAATTTCTACCAAATAGAGATGAATTTTTAAGTCAAAAAGATGAATATTGAGCGAAATAGTTGAATTTTCAACCAAAAACGATTTTTTATTAAAGAAATAACAAAAATTTTAACCGAATTGTTTCATTTTCTAGCCAAAGTTTCAATTTTATGCAAAAAAGAAACATTTTACACCGGAAAACATGAATTAAAACAAATCTTTATTGTTAACTAAATACCTAAATTTTTACGAAATAGATGAATTTTCTCCTAAAGACATTATTTTTCTAAAAAAAAGAAAAGGATTTTGAACAAAATACATAATTGCATTTTCAACCAAGAACATAAACTTTCAACTTAAAAAAAGTAATTTTCAACACAAAAATAAAGCATTTTTAAACGAAACAGATCAACTTTCAACCATGAGTAGTTGAATGTTTAAACAAATAATATTAATTCTCAACCAAAAATGTAATAGTTCATATTTCAATTAAATAATATTTTTGTTTTAAATCAGAAATAGCTTAATTCGTCAAAAAACACAAATTTTCAACTAAATACTTGAACCCTCAATCAAAACAGATAATTGCTCACCAAACAGTTGCATTTGAACCAAACAAGGTCAAGTTTCTACCAAAAGAGGTAAATTTTCATAGAAAAAAGATTTCTTGTTCAAGAAATTAAATAAAAATGTCTACAAAATTGTGAAAATTCCTAATATATTTTGATCTTCTTTTTTAAAATACTCGTGACTAAATTCCAAACAGAATTATGAGAGCCGATTTTTTGGATTTTTTCATTGCAATTCAGTGTAAGCAATATACAAAATGCGAAAAGTAGATATTTTTACAACATAAAAAATAACAGATATGTTGCAAAAGTCGATTTTATAGACCGAGTAGTGCATTTGTCTATATAATTTTCTCCAAAATATTAAGAAATATATTTGAAGGACAAACTTTTCTTATGAATCAACACTATTAAATCAATTTAAAGTCGTTTTGGTGAAAGTAGAATGTATTTTTGTAAATAAATGACTAAATAGTACACTTGTTTATATTATTTTGTTTATAATATTAACAAATATATTTGAAGGACAACGTTTTCTGATAAGGTATCACTATCAAATAAATTTAAAGTCATTTTAGTGAAAGCAGAAGGTATTTCTGTGAAGAAATGGCCGAATAGTTCATTGGTTTATAGATTTTGTTTTATAAAGTTAATAAGTGTTATCACACAATAAAGTTGATAAAATTTTCATTCCTGTGAAGACAATTTCAAAACTATTCTGAATAAAGCAAGAATTATTTGTTGCCTTAAATGCGAGAAATTTACATTTATTTATATAATTTGTTTACAAAATAACCAAAGATTGAATAGTTACAATATTTTTATTCTGAACTTCCAATGGTGGAACAGAAAGTGAATTTGCTAAAAAGAATGTTGGAATCATAGAAACATCAATTTTGAAGTTGGTTTACACAATTGAAGGCCTGGATAGAATAACGACTTGAGCGCGCGAGCCGGGCAGGCTAGCCTCTGAAAGTATGCATTCGCCTCTGGCCGCGGAGCAAACTTTTCGAATGAATAAAACATTAACAAATATCATTCTTGCAACAAAATTGTGGGTCCGGATGCAATAAGGGCACATAAAATTTTTTCGTGCGAAAACGAAGTCCCCTGGAGGCTTTAGAAAAAATTTTCGAATTTTAAT
>NC_046658.1:58476572-58489292 GCF_010883055.1 Belonocnema kinseyi | reverse complement strand
TTTTAATCTAAAAGACAATTGCTTAAATACACTAGATGTACAACCATTTTCCATTTGCTACTACAAAATGCTGAAAAAATGTAATATATTCAAATTATAACCAAGCTTCATGATAAATGGGGCTGTCGCGATTACTAGGGCATTTGCGTTACTTATAAAACATAAATAATTATTTAAATGTACAAGTGAATTGTATAAACAATTTATTTATAAAAATTCTTCAATGTATCAATTTGTCGTAGAACCATATGAAAATTTCCTAGAAAAACGATTTATTATGAAAAAGAATTTATATTTTGGATTACTTGAATAATTGTTGTATAAAAAAATGTGTTAAAAATGTACTATTCGATTCTGCTGAGGAAATCACATAACATGATTAAAATCACATACAATTTGTATATAATCCCTATTTGTTATCTATTATAGTGTGATTAAATTTGTAAGTCGTGACTGACATTTTTAAACAATTTTTAAAACTATAATTGTATAAGCAATCGAAAATTAAAATTCTCTTTCATTAAAAAACAACTTCAATGAAATTTTTCAACCCCAGTATTAACTTTTCTATTGTGTCAATTAGTTTGTCCAAGAAACATGATATGTTACAAAATTATTTATAATTTTGTAACTTATTTACAGATTTTCAAATTATGACCATTTTTCGTGACTCATGCCATTTTAATAATAAATTACAATAATTTCAAGGCAAATTTTTTTTTTCAATAGCAAACTGATATTCTGAAGAATTTGTTTAAATAATTGAGTTATGATAACTTACTTGTATACATTAAATTAAGTGTTTATGTTTCTTAAGTATATGTACATTAATTATAATTAATGGTGAGTTTATTAGATAATTTTCTTTGAGATAGAACATTATATTCCTAAAATCGTTAATATTGTCACTATATTTGTTTATGTATTGTGACAGACAAATTTAAATCGAAGAGTTCAAGGACCTTAAAAATGCAATTCTTGGAATTTCTAATGAAGTACCTTCAATATCCGTCAAGATATAGTCTGTAGATTTTAGAAGACTATAAACAGTAAATTCCTGGTTTTAACTACTGTACATCGGTCGCACAATGGTAAAAGAAAATTGAATGACTTGGACGTAATAATTGAAAAAATGCTGATACAATTTTCCAGAAAGTTATCAACCCTGATATTTATCTAGATTTTCAATTTTGTTATAAATAAACAAATATGACAACAGTGGCGGACTGGCATGGGGGCGCAGCCGGGAAACCCCGGCTGCGCACCCTTGGTCGGCGCCCCCTAAGCCATACCAAGGTGCCCCATAAAGATTATATTGTTTAAACAAATAAATATATGTTAGATTGCAATGGAAAGAGTGAAAAGAATACCCAATAATATCCACGATTTACACTTGTACTCCTATAAGTATTACCAGTAAAGTAAACAGTGCCCTCTAATTTCTCTGCACCCATATTATTCTCATGAGATTCCCTAATGCATGTTTTGGATTCTATTAAAAAAAATATTTTCAAAATAAATAATAAATTATTCATATTGAAACAGTAAAAGGGGAAGGAGTATTCTTTTCATCAACTTCATTACGGAATTTTAAATTCATTTGTTTCCGATACAATCCATAATATATTTATTTATTAAAAATGTATGGGACACCTAATTGCATTTTTATGGCCGCCCGCTAATATATGGATTTTTTTACATATGTTAACTTTCGATTACGCCTATACGTACCTTGAGGGAGTTTCCAGATCAACTTATTTATGTAAAAAGTATGAATTCATTTTCGCTTTCAAATATGATAGGGGGCAACTCATTTAATTTTGTAGAAACTCTCGACTAATTATCGGCTGCATTTCATTATTTTAGTAATTGTTAAGTTTAAATTCAATTTTTATATTAAAATAACTACTTATTAATTGAATTTTTCTCTAAAACAAGTTATTAGCTTAAATTTCAAGAGTTCGGATCAAAGGATATATTTCATTATTTTGGAAATTGTAAAATATTACAATATTTTGCTATAATTTACAATAATAATTGCTATTTTATCATAATTCAAACATTTTTTGTAGTGTTTAATGTTGTTATTATGGATTACTTATTTAAATCAAGGCTTAAATTTCGCGGCAAAAATACTTGAAAACTTGCAGTCTATATGGGTGCGCGACTTTTGGTTCGTGCGCTTTGCGCTCGATAATGTATTTACTTCACACTGTATGCTCGGTCTTTGTACTTCCCAAAATTTGTGCACAAACTTTTTAAAATTAAAGGCCAAAGCATCGACAAAACTGTAATTTGGTGATTGCGAATCAACTTTTGTTAAAGATTCTTCGGCTTTAACGAACACATTCTCATCGCGTATCTTGTGCTTCGCCCTCGATTTTTTCCAAAATGCGAACTTTTCTACATTACGTTCAACATTATTATATCAAATGCATATTGAACTCATTTTTGTATCTAGGGCCGGGATCGATTATTCAGTTATTGCAAAATAAAGTACAAATTTTATTTATAATGAATAAATAAATATTTTTGTCCCTTATTTTCCTCTAAATTTAATTCTTAGCTACCCTGAAAAATGTATCGTTTCAATCAATTTATATTATTACAATTCATTATATACATGGGTATTGAAACATACATATTTTCACTGCCTTATTTTTATAAATTAAAGAGTTCGTCTTCTATAAATAAACTATTTTGTTATTAAAAAAATTTGATTTTTTATTTTCAATATTTTTTAAGATTAAAACAAAGTTTAAATTAAAAACAACGCGTTCCATAAAAAATGATTAATAACGAATTTGAAGCTCTTTTGCAAGTGAATAAATTTCGTTCATTTATTATTTTCTTAGTTTGTGTCTTTTGCCCTAAAAATTCAATTTTGTTTTTTGCTTTTCATGTTGTTTTTTTATGAATAAAACACAAACTACGCATCCTATTAAATCGTGATTAACCAATTTGTACTTTTTTTAATGCACCATTTTTTTAATTCATCTTTTTTTGTAACTTGCATAATTACTCCCCAAAACAGAATGTTTCATTTTTCATTATTTTTTGGTTTGATCAAAATTCGATTTTTCGCTTTTTTTAAATTAAAAAAGTTGTTATGACAGCCTTGGGTAGGGGGGGGGGGGGTCAAGTATTACATACATCTAATGCGTTTACGTTATACTCCTTAGAAACAGGTTTTCCTTGTTTCCGATGACCCTTTTTTAGGATTCGTCCCCAGTATTGGATCCCCGGCAGCTCCCCTGAGTACCCAGTCCGCCACTGTATGACAAAAAATTGACATTTTTCAATTTGACTTTCCAGGTGCTTGTCTATAATAGGAAAATTGTTGCAATTGTCTACGTCTAATAGAATAACATTATAATATTATTCTGGAGGAAGTTTCTCTTAAGATCATTCTTGATAATATTATAAACAAAATTAATAAATAAACGCATTATTCAGCCATTTATCGCCGGAAAAATTGGCTTTCTTTCTTGATATCGATTCTTTTACTTGGAAGCTTCATTATAATTCCAACAACATTTATCATAAGTTGATAAATTATATGTTTCTTTAAAACATATTTAATAAGCAAATGTATATTTTTCATGCATTTTCCGACTGATAATTTCCCTTTTTTTTGTTTCAGTCCTTTAAATTAAGAACTCCGTGATAATTTCAGAAACATTCTTAATCACTTAATCAATTTCATTATTATTATTATTACACCATTAAGCCATTTCCTTTTCAGGGTAAGCGTGACTCACTCGGTGGGGAAAGGAGTAATGTGAGAAAGGGATATAGAATTTTTAGATTGATCCAGAATTATCGTGTTTTTTATTTAAGTAACACGTTCGTTCCGCTACACTTCTCCGGCCAGGTTGCTGATCAATTCCTCTAGAAAACACCCCAAGTGAATATCCTCACAAAGTCGTTATATGTGAGGTTCCCCATTTGGGTCGATTAGTGTCCATGGTATACAGGATGTCTAAAAAGTCCCGGGACGGTTGGATATTTCCTCAGGTAAAATATTTTTCAAAAAAGTGAATGTTATTCCTGAAGTAAATTTCAACGAGGAATTCAATGGTGATCCTCATTTTGACCTTGAAGTTAACCTTCATGGCTTTTTGAAGGTGAACTTTGTTTTTTTAAATGGAAACCCCCTTTTTTTACATCTGAAATTGATAGAGAGGAAAATTATACGTTCAGGTACATACCCACGTCATAGGTAAATTGTAATGTTGAAGGTCAGTTAGACGTTATTTGAAATTAACAAAGTTTTCCAAGAGGTTAGTGCAATTCCTGAAGTGAATTTCAACGAGAAATTTATTGGTGAGCTCTGTATTGATCTTGGGGATGATCTTCAAGGGTTTTTCAAGGTTTTTTCCAAGCAGTTTACGTTTAAGTTTAGCATTACCCCAGAACAACGGCGTGGACGTAGTAAATTCTGTCCCCTTTGGGGTGCTTGATTAGCGTGAGTCCCCTTGCCTCTCACGCTTCAGTGAAGATGTTCGAACTGCAAACCTTGAGCTTCTTAACAAAAAGCTATGCGATTGTAAAAATGAGTTACAGCATTACGAATCATCTCCCTATCAATAAAATAGCCTGTTGCAGAATCCGATTCTGCAATTCGTCTAAGCTTTGCCGTTGCGTTGAGTATACTTTGCTCTTCAAAAAACCCTAAAGAAAATAGTTGAGAGGTTTCTGAGAAGCTCTTCATATGCACGGGCAATATGTATCAATCAAGATACCGGCCCAAACATTAATCTTTTGAGGATATTGTGTGTGACTCTCCAACATTCAATCAGGATTTGTGTCTGACCAATATCTACAATTTTGCCTGTTAACTTCACCTTTTAAAGTGAAAGTAGATTCATCTGAAAATACTGTATTGTACAAGAAAAGAGGATCTCTATCAATTCCGTCCATCATAATTTCACAAAATTCAACCCGACCATCAGGATCGTCTTCATTGAGCTCTTGTACCAGATGAACTTTATAGGGATGGAAATTAATGCTTTTTAAAATATTTCGCACGGTTTCAGGAGCAACGTCACGCTCATCACTAGCTCGGCGTAAACTAAGGTGTGAGTTTTCAACAAATGCTTGGGCTATGTCCATCTGCATCCCCTCAGATCCTGCAGATTTTGGCCGACCAGTTCTCTGAATGTCCTTGATAGATCCATGATTCAGAAAGCGCCCTACAGTTCTTTCAATTGTTGATTTTGAGACAGGATTTAACCCTTCTCCATTACGAAAAGTGCGATTAAAAAGCAAACGAACTTGATCAGAAGATCGAACTCGATACCCCCAGCCACGTATTATTAATACAGATACCCTCTCTCGTTCCGAAAGTTCAGCTTGAGCCATAATAATCTTTTAGCGAAAGATAGTAAGTATGTACTCGTAATACGTAAATTTAGTTTCGATTCGTAATATTCGTATGTAAAAACGGCATAGGACTTATGGTATCGCCTTAGGTATTGACTTAGGTATGCAAAAACGGTATAAGCACTGTATGTATAACTCTTCGGGGAGCAACAGAACTTTTACCAGAATACCTGGAACTTTTAGTGAAAAATTTCCTTATGATTTTACAATATTCAAAATGCTGTAACCAAGATCAATACAGAGCTCATCAATGAATTTCTCGTTGAAATTTACTTCAGGAATTACACTGACCTCTTGGAAAACTTTGTTAATTTCAAATAACCTCTAACTGACCTTCAACGTTACCATTGACCTATGACTTGGGTACGTACCTGAATGTAGAATTTTCCGCTCTATCGATTGCAGATGTAAAAAAGGGGGTTTCTACTTAAAAAAACAAAGTTGACCTTCAAAAAGCCATGAAGGTCAACTTCAAGGTCAGAATGAAGGTCACCATTGAATTCCTCGTTGAAATTTACTTCAGAAATTACCTTCACTTTTTTGAAAAATATTTTATCTGAGGAAATATGCAACGTCCCGGGACTTTTTAGACACCCTGTATTTTAACCTTCTTACCTTACAACAGAAAAATTCGTTCTTTTATAACAAATTTTTTTGACAAATGCCCGAATAATGCATTTGTTTTTAAATTTGTTTATAAAAATATAAATTCTTTGAATATTTATGAATATTTATGAAATTATCATGGAGCTACCAATTAAAAGGACTGACATTTGGAAAAAACATATTGTTCCTAATGTTATCTAAAGCCCGAAGCATACATACATTGTTTTATGAAATATCCCGTGTATAATTTTTGGTGTGGCGCCGGTCGGGCTCCGATGGGGAACAATGTGGGCCCGATAGGGTAATCTGTCTAGCTCCAGACCGAAAATGAAACGCCCTACCCGACTGGGCCCAGATCTGAGCACCCAAAATGTGGACTTGATCTGGCCCAGATATGGCTCCATTAATTTTTTATTTTTATAATAAGTAAAATTTCAAAAGTTTTTATATTAATATATTTTCAACTTTGCATTTTACAAACCTCAAATTTTTCAATATTCTACATTATATATCATTATACATTATATCTCATTTTCAATATACTACATTACATTATCTGTTTGTATTGCTTGAATTTATCGATAAGAGTTTGCATTTTGCAGAAAACTATTATGCTTTGACAATGTTCAAATTTAGAGCTATTACACACACACAAATGAATTTCAATTATAAATATTTTTTAATCTTCTTAATATTCTTTTAGAATGATTTTTGTTTGACTAATGCACACGGGGCATGTGGAGTGAGATTTGAAAAGTGAGGTTATGTTCGAGAAAATATAAAAAGCATTTAATTTATAATGTTACTAATCCGGAAATTCATACATTTGGTATAAGGTAATCTCTATTTACAGAATATCAACAACAAAATATAAAATTCTAAAAAGCTGGAAAACATTTTTTTATTCACATAAATATTAAATGCGCTCAAAATGACGACGATTTCTCTCAAGAATAATCTTGAGAGAATTTTTTAAAATAATAATATTGTTTCCATACAAATGTCTTGCAACATAATTTAAGTCAACGCAAAATCATTGTAAATGATAAAAAACGCAACTTCAACAAATAATTTTATTATAAAAATTTTTGTTGTATATTGTATCATGATAAAATATTTTCAACCAATGTTATTCTATGACAGGTAGGGAATTGCAACAGTTTTTCTATAATTAAAAAGCACCGGTAACGTCAAATTGAAAGATTACCATTTTTATGTCATGTTTGTTTATTTATACAAAAATATTGAAAAACTGGAATAAAACTCAGGTTTGACAATTGTCAAAACTAAGTTTTATTCCAGTTTCTCAATACTTTATGAACTGAAAATATTATGCATTATTATGTATTATTCGAACTTTAGTGGACGGAACAATACATATTTTTCATGTCAGTCCTTTTAATTGGGAAAATTCATGATATAATTTGAGCATCATTCATGATTACTTGATAAAGTGTATGTGTATTTCGTTAACGACCGGAATAATGCAACTGTTTATTAAATTTGTTGAAATTATTATGAAGTTCTTAATAAAAATGAATGATATTGAAATAAAAATTCTTCCGTTGACAAAGGCCGGAATAACGCATTTGTTTACTTTTTTTTTTAATTATGAAATTTATTAATTAATGATAAATTTCGTTGGACTTGTCATGAAATTCACAATTGAAAAGACTGACATAAAAATCGAATTTTTCCGTCGACAAATGCCAGAATAATACATTTCTTTATTAAATTTGTTTTAAAAAATCAGAAATTTAACACTTTATTACAAATGTTTTTAAAATTAGCATGAAGTTCACAATTATTTTATAAAATTTATGTTTTTGTTTATTATATCATGATGAAACATCTTCATCTAAGGTTATTCTATGAAATGTATAGTCAATAACACTTTTGCTGTTATTGATACCAGTCAAGTCAAGTAGAAAAAAGAGTCCCTTTTTTTGTTATGTTTGTTTATTAATAATAAAAATGAAAATCTATATCATAAATCGGGATCGCCAACTCTCTGGAAATTTTCATTAGCTTTTTTCACAATTTTCAAGTTCAAGATTTGTGAACTATACGTTATTTTAAAATAAACAAATAAATACATTATATTAATGTTAATATTTACATTAATATCATATGACTGTTAATATACAATAGTCAAGAATTAAATGTTCAATGTTTAGCAGCATTTTTTTCATTAAAAATTTTCCCGCCATAATATTTGGAACTTTTCAGTTGCGGTGAAAGCCATGATCCAACAAACCATGGTCCCGCCAATTCGATGCTCAAACAGAGAGAAATAGAGAGTCACAATCATGGAAATATGAAACAAGGGACTAGGCATGCCATTGCGGGGGTGATGCAATGAGGGGGGAGGTCCGCCACCTTTTGATGTTCCGCGACAAACATAGCAGCGCCCACATGTTTATATTTTCATGCACAGTTTGTCGGCAAAAATGCTCTTGCGCATAATCAAATGGCACATCGTAAGATGGCGGCTCTCCCCACTCATGGAATTCTCCCGCCTCCCGTGGATTCAACCCCGCTCGCCAAGTTAGGATGGCATACCTAGTCCCGTGTTTCCTATGTCCATGTCCACGAGTGATTCCAGGACTCGGTCGGTGTGCAAAGTTCTGTACCACCGACAATGACCGAAGACCGATATGAGGTAAATGAAAGTGGCCCTCATCAGACATGCCCAAATCCCAAAGATAATATAAGCCTAGATGCGGCACGTGTATAGTTCGAGGAACTAATTGTAGACGGCGCTCCCGGCGAAAATTGCCCGATCCCCCCATGCCTCTCAACCGTAAAACCCGTAAATGTATCGTAATAAATATTTTTAGCTGACATCTTTTATGGAAAAAATTAGTCATTACGCAATTAAAATTTATTGTCTATGAATAATATTATTTTGTTGTTTTGAAAAAATGTGGTAGAAATTCTACTAAATGAAACTATACGTTTCAAGACATTCAAAATTTTAATTGATGAACATATTTAGTTGAAATTTAAAATAATTAGTTTTTTTAACAAATATGATCGTACAGCGTTCTCGCATGTATAATTAGCGATTTGGAGTTTTTAGATGTAGAGTTAAATTTTATAGGAATACCGCATCCCTCACGATTATTAATTTAAGTAAAAAATAATTCGTAAATTTCTATGTTTGTGTAATTAATCATGAATTAAATAAATTATAATGAAACGATAAAATTATATAATAAAATTATTTTTTATATAATTTTTTAATATAACATTTTAAAGAAATTTATGTATCTTACTATGTATGTAAATTATGTCCCGATTTTTTAAATAGAGAACACCATAATTTCAATATTGAAAAAATTTATTTTTGAATTTTACTCGAGTGGTTGATCAGAATATATAAATATTTTGCCTTACATTTCTCAATTTAAACTAAAAGGTCAGAAATGATTGGAAAGTTTCAAAAACATTTATCTCTTAATTGTTAGTTTGTAATAAAATAATCCGTAAATGAACTATTTATTGTCGCGGGCACATTCTCATCGTGCGTTGTGCCCGTGGCTCGCAAGATTGAGCGCGCCTGGGGCGCGCGTCTTTTGATTTCTGCGATTCGCGCTCAGATATTTATTCTTTGCATTTAGAATGCTCGGATGAAACTTTATCAAAAGCATCTCTTTAGATCGCAGTATATATATGCGTGTTCATATTATGAATTTTTTGCTTAAATAAGTATAGTTAAAGATTAAGTTTCTCAAAGCTCTGTAGGCTTTGAGGTACACAATATTATCGTGACACTCGCGCTGCGCACTCATTTTTTGACAAACAGCTGTAAATTTATATTTTCTCTACCACCTTAGAATAAACTTAAAAAATACAATCATTTTTTAGTCATTTTTCTCTATCTCGCGTTGTTATGCTAATAATAGGATTTTGGTTTTCATACTATTTTTTATACGTGTATAAAGCAAAATATCCTACAAGTCTTCTTTTAAATTTATTACGTATCTTGCGTCTTTTAGCGTAATATTGGAATTTTCGATTATCTGCATATATTACTTACGATAAAACAAGATTACGAGTCCTATTGAAAAGTGGTTTAAAGAAATTTTGTAGGATTTTCCAAAACCTATCATTTCTCTTTGAGACTTTTTGTCGTATTTTGCGTCTTTTGGTTCGAAATTTGAATTATGTGGTGTCAAATTTCGGGCAATTCTAATACTGTCTCCATCATAAATAATAAGAATGTAATAAATGAATACAAATTTGTATCACATTTTTGGACGAATAACTTTTTTCTATCAATTTGTTTTTGTATCTTTTGTTGTTTTTCCACAAATTTTTCATTTTTATTTTTAATATCATTTTTATGATCAAAACCAAAACTGCGTGTCATGTCAAAAAGTAATTCATAACAAATTTGTAGCTCTTTTTCGGGTAAATAATTTTTGTTAAATCATTTTTTTGTATTCATCTTCTTTTGTATCCTGCATAGTTTGACCACAAAATGGGATTTTTTATATCTCGTTATTTTTTGTACAATAAAAATTAGAATTTTCAATTTTACAAGAGAATCCAAAAAGTTTGTATGATAATCTTGTAGGGCCTTTAAAAAACAATGTTTTTCTTTACTTTTTTTTTATATCGTACCTTCTTTGGCTTATAATGTTAATTTTCGATTGACACTAAAAATTTTGAAAATGCTATAACTCTCAGAATTTTTTTTGTATAAAAAAAAAGTCATCTGGATAAATTGTTTGGCCTTCTGAGTACTATTAATAGCCGTAAATAAAAATTTTAAGTATGAAGAAATGGTCCCAAAATTTGTATTTTTATCCAAAATGGCTCTTAACGAACTCGTCCTTTCTTTTCGGACCTTTCTTTTCTTATCCTTTCTCAATCATAAATGATGAGAATGAGAAAAATTAGAGGCCCTTTAATTTTTTTTATTAATTTCAGTTTCTAAATCATTTGAATTCTTCAAAGTAAAACGCTGTTACTTTTCTCTGTAATATTGATATTTTATCCAATATAAATAAAATTGAAAATGAAGTTTCTTAAGTATAGTCTCAATATACTTGTTCTCTGTCATCCTTTTAATTGTTGTAATTTCATTTTCTGAGTTTTGACGATTTTTCGTTGGGTATTTTTATGCTAAACAAATTTTAAACTATACATTATAAGGATAATTTCATTAAGTACGAAAATCGAAACATTAAGGGGTCGTCAGTAAACTGCATTACCAATTGCATGTGGGGCGGGGGGAGGGGTCATGCTAAAAACTATGGTACGAGCAGGGGTTGGGGGTCAGTTGAAGAAAAGTTACGAACTTAGATAACATTCAGTATGTTTCCTTATTAATTACTTTTAAAGAATTGTCCTTTTTTCTCTGTTTTTAAGAAACCCCCTTTTCTCGTTTTTTCGCTTAAATCCTTTTTTGGTAGAAAGTCTAGTATTATATTTGTGGTTCGTTAGGAATGCAGAAGCTTGGTTAAAAGTTGAACTACTTTGTAACAAAATTATTCTTTTGGTTTTAGATTCACCTCTTTGGTCGAAAATTTAACTATTCTATTTTTAGAAAATTAATCTTCTGCGGATAAAAAGTTATTTTTAGGCTGAACTCTTTTGTTAAAAATGTAACTATTTTTTTGAAAATTCGTTTTTGTTTTAATAAGAATTAATTTTTTTTTAACTTACAAGGTAAACATTTCATTTTTGATTTAAATTGATATTTGTATTAAAAATTAATATTTTCTGGTTTAAAATTGCTCCTCCCGTCTTTAAAATTAAAAAAATTTGTTAAAAATTAATATATTTTGTTGAAAGCTCGTCTTATTTTGGTAGATCATTAATACAATTTTGGAAAATTAATTTCTTTGGTTAAAAATTTAACTATTTTTTCGCTATTTATCTTCTTCAATTGAAAATTAAACGACTTGGTTAAAAGTTGAACTTTATCATTAAATATTCATATTTTTGGACTCGCCTTGATCTTTGAGGTTGACTCTTTTATTCAAAATTTAGTTTCTCGATTTACTTGAAAATTAATCTTTTTTTAACATGTAACAATTTTCTTGACATTTTGGGTTTTTTGTTTTGTTAAAAATTAATTTTTTATCTGAAAATTTGCAATTTTACATTTTTATTAGAAATGTATACTTTATAAGTGTAAAATTTAATTATTTTTAGAACATTCTTTTGTTTTGTTGAAAATTCATCTTTTTGATCGAAAATTAATGTTCTTGATTTTTTTTACATCGTGTATTTATTTAAAATACAATTGTTCAGTTCTAAATTAGTATATTTTGATTAATGATTTAAAAATATGGTCGAAAATTAAAGTAGGATTTGTTTGTAAATGAACTTTTCCCTGTTTTTTTCATGTTTGTTAAATCTAGTTTTTTAAAATCATATTTCTGCAAGATTTACCTCTTTGGCTTAACATTGAACTTTTTTTGTTGGCAATTTGGTTTTTTATGTTAAAAATTACTTTTTTTTAAATTGCAACTTGTCTATTCTTGATTAGAAATGGATTCTTTATAAGATGAAAATTCAACTATTTGGTTGAAAATTCATGTAATTTGTTAAAAATTCGTCTTTTTTGGTAAGAAAATTAATCTTCTTTATTGCAAATTCATTATATATTTCGACTTTAAATCTTAGGAATTCAAAGCGTTTTATATTGCATTCAAATCAATGTAAAGTGAGTTTAAAATAATAACTGATACGAGGGATTTTATTAGCTGTAAG
>NC_046658.1:58473885-58476472 GCF_010883055.1 Belonocnema kinseyi | reverse complement strand
ACAATTTTATAATTATATACAAAAATCGTTTTAGAAATAGTTAAACTTTAATTCGAATAATTTTTCGTAAAACTACAATCTGAAGCTTTAAAAAATTTCAAGATATTTCAAATGATTTAAAATATTTGAGGATGTTTTAAAAGATATTGAGAAATGTTCATTTTATTTTTATAATTTAAAGGTATTTGAAAGAATTTTAATAATTTTTTCAGTTATTAAAAAAATTTCAAAGTACTTTAGAAATCTTTAAAAGGTGTCAAGGTGTTTCAAAAGATTTTGAAGGTTTCAATATATATGAGAGTATTTTAAAGGATTCCAAGGAATTTTTAATTGACTACAGTAATTTGAAATGAGATTTTAAAGCATTTGCTATATCTTAGGATAGTTTCATAAATTCCCAGGAATTTCAAGAGATTTCAATAAATTTTAAATATATAAGGATGTTCTAAAAGATGTCAAGAAATTTTTAATTTATTTTTATAATCTAAAGGAATTTCTAAGAATTAAAAAAATTTTGGAAGGGTTATTTTAAAAAATTCCAAACTACTTTCCAAATTTTTAAAAAGTTTTCTAGGTATTTCAAAATATTTTGAAGGATTTGATATATTTTAGGATATTTTAATAGATTGCAAGGAATGTTCAATTTATTTAAATAATGTAATATGAGATTGTAAAAGATTTGAAATATTTTAGGTTTTTTTTTAATTTCAAGGAATTTTCAAGAGCTTTGAAAATTTTCAAGAGACTTCAAAAGAATTTAAAGCATTTTAAATATTTGAGGGTGTTTAATAAGATTTCAATGAATTTTCAATTTATTTTGATAATTTAAAGCAATTTCAAAGAATTTTAAAGATTTTTTTCAAGTTTTCTGGTTAAAAGTGGAACTGCTTTGAAAATTTAACTATTTTTTAGGATTTTTGTTGTTGTTGTTTAAAAAGTAATTTTTTATAACTACAAGAAAATTAATCCTTTTTGTCGAAGATGTAACTATGATTAAACATTAATATTTTATCTAGAAAATTAGACTTGTAGAAAAATAAATTTCTTTTATGCAAAGTTCATGTATTTTATTTAAAATGCGTTTTTTTATTATACAATTCAGCTTTTTGGATGAAAATTTAACTTGTTCAAAAATTTAACTATTTTGTTAAACATTATTCCATTTTCGACAGAAACTTTAATCTTTTGAATTAAAAACTCGATGTTAATTTGAAAATTGTTACTATCAAAGTCTGGGTTAAGAATTAAAGACTTTTGCTTACCAATTCAACTACTTTGTTGAATTAAAAAAAAGAGATTAATTTTTAACCCAGAATTTGATGGTAAAAATTTTCAAATTAAAACCGAGTTTTTAATTCAAAAGTTGAAAGTTTCTGTCGAAAATGGAATAATATCCAACAAAATAGTTGGATTTTTAAACAAAAGAGATTAATTCTGAACGCGGAATTTAATAGAAAAATTTTCAATTTGAAACGCGACTTTTTAATCTAAAAGATCGAACTAGCTGTTCGAAATAGTCGAGTGTTCATCAAAATAGTTGATTTTACTACCCAAAAAAGATGATTTTTCATGGAAATTTAGATAAAATCTTCCACAAAAGCAAAAAATTAATCTGAAAAATTCCCGGTTTTCCTCTAAACTTAAGGTACTTCTTGGCGTTTAAAAATCTGGGCTATAATTCCCGGTTTTCCCAGTCAGTGGGCACCCGACTTGAACTTGTGCAGTTTTTAAATTTTTTTTCACTTAAAATATGTGGCTGATTTTCTTTTTTTTTTTGAGTCAAATATTTAGGAGTTAATAATCCAATGATTTGTCGATTGCACCTGGTGTGATAATTCTGAAAAAACCCTGAAAAAAATGATGAGAGTAGAGCTGAAAGGTAAACATAGAAACATAACCTATAATTCCTTGTGACATTTGCAGATTTTCTTAATCTGGTATTAGATTTAACCAGTTATGGATAATAATTGTAGCACAAATAGACAAAATGTACAAACGGATTTTAAGGTCAAGTAGTGGACAGTTAAAAAACACAAAATTGGTTGATTTATCTCTCAGATTGTAGCTGTCAAAAATTGCTTGCTTCGGGATCGAACAGTTTAACTGGGCGTAAAATGCCAACTACCTCCCCAGTGGGCACAAAATTTGGCGACGTCTTTACGACATCCTATGTCCATGTCGTTTTGGTGTCTTTGCGATATCGTAAAGACATCGTCAGATTATACGACTTATTTACGATATCGTAAACACACCATTGCGAGATGGACATATGATGTCGTAAAGTTGTCGTAAAGACGTCGTAACGATGTCGTAAAGACGTCGCCAAACTTTGTGCCCACTGGGTCAATTCTAATTTCTAATCTGCCTGAGACAAAGCAAAGCCAATATCAAGTTATGTGCTTGCGTAATACCTACGATGGCCACGCGACGCACACATGTAAAGGGTTGAGGGCCACCATGGACATAGGAAAAAAGGGACTATACACAGTGATCCCAGATCTGAAACGAGACGTGGTCTAATGCTATGACACGTCTATGTCCGTGTGAATATGGTAGGAGACGATATAAATGCCTGGGTTGCGCGCGC
>NC_046658.1:58454137-58473785 GCF_010883055.1 Belonocnema kinseyi | reverse complement strand
GTTGAAAAACATACTTTTCGTTTTTATGGACCAACTTATTTTAAAAATTCAAAAAGGACAAAAAGCAGCCTCCTGCCTCGACCGCGTATGTGTATTGGTATTCAGTAGTAGTTTTCTTACGATCCGGAGGGGAAATGTCGGTCAAACTAATCCAACAGATGGCGTCACAATAAGTAGGTCTGTCTTTTACATTGAATTGCATTATGAAAAAGCAAAAATAATTAAAAACTTGATGCTGTTTGCAAATAAACAAAAAAAATAGATGAAAAAAAAGAGAAACTATTACTAATTATTAAAAAAAGAAAAAGTCATGAAAATATGTAGTTTAATATGAATAAAATTTAATTTTGAGATACATTTTGAAAGCAGTTCGAACTTTATATTTTTGTGACTTATGTTTTGCTGATATTATTGATTTTATTATTTTTTCTAGTTAAAAAAAAACTATTTATTGCTGAAATTATTAATGTAGCTAATAAAAAATTTATAATATTTAAGACCTCAATGACAAAAATATTTAAAACATATACATGATCAGAATAATTAATAAAAACTATATTACTTATACCCAATATTAATATAATAATAATTTAAATATGCAAGACTGCAACTTAAGTTGCAAAGTAAAGAATCTTTGTACTTTTAAAATCTTAACAATTTCAAGTTTTGAAGGAAATATTTTTAAAAAATAGTGATAATTGTAATTAAAATGCTTGAGGGAATCATTTGGTAAAAAGTCAATGACAAGAATGATAATGAGAGAATGGATTTATTATTATTTAATATAATGTATATATTTATTTAAATTAAACCAAACATCATATATACATTTATACAATTTAATAATTTATTTGTTGCTTAATCTTGATAGCTTTTTAATCGCTGTATTCAGCCCCTAATAATTTTATTTTAAAATTTTAATTTAAAGGAACTTGTGAATTAAATAATTAATTATATTATAGCAAACCTCATTTCTAAAATAAACATACTATAAGCTATTAAAATCTATAAAAAAACGTGCAGTACTCATGACGCACAGTTGGCGGAAATGCACTTTTTTCATTCAAAAATGTCCAGAGCCTTCAATTTTCTTGGGATTTTGAATTTTTCTGTTTTAAATTAGAGATCATTAAATTCTATAGAGCTTGACTCTCCGAACTTTTGTCTCCTCTATTTTTTTATTAATAATTTTTTCAGTCAAAGTATGAACAAAGTCTTATTATCGGTGAATTTTTGTGTGTGCTAAAAGTGCTTCCCATTAATGTAGAATTAACATTTAATAAAAAAAATAATTTAAAAGTTTATAATAACCACTGCGATAAACAATTTTTGTAGCCAAATATTAGAATTTGAGATTTTTCAAATTATAATTTCCTTCAATGGCTAGAACGACTTCAGGTATTCCTTAAAATAATAAATATTTAATAATATTTGATAAAATATAACAATTTAGATTTTTGTTAACAAATTAAATAAACAAATTTAAAATGTTGGCCCTTTCGCATAGAAATTTTTTTTGCACTGGAAGTGTTTTAAGCTATTGGATGAATAACTGCTAGTCACAAAAATATTAGAAAAGTTAAAAATAACCACTGTTATTAACAATTCTTGTGACAAAATATTTAAACTTAAGGTTTTATCAAATTGAAATTTTCTTTGATGGCCAAGTCGGTGGGTTATTGTCAAAAGATTTTGTATTGAGTGAATCTTAGCATGCAGTGTTATGATTCATTTCTAATCTATTACGATTGAAAACCCGACTTTTTCCAAGTGGAACTGCCAACACGGGGAAATTTTGTATGTAAATTGTTTATAAACATGTAAGTTGTTATATTCCACTAAATATGATCAAAGATACATTTTTTCGGAATATCCGTAGCCATTGTAGTGATTAAAGAAAATAAAAATTTTGATAAAACCTTACATTTGGATACTTTGTCACGAGAATTATTTATAACAATGGTTATTCTTAACTTCTCAATTATTTTTGTGACTAGCAGTTATTCGCCCAACAGCTTAAAACATTTCCAGTGTAAAAAAAATGTCAATGTGAAAGGACCAAAATTTTGAATTTGTTTATCTAATGTGTTAACAAAAATTTAAATTGTTATATTTTATCAAATATTATTAAATATTTATTGTTTGAAGGAATACCTGAAGTCGTTCTAGCCATTGAACGAACTAATAATTTGAAAAATCTCAAATTCTAATATTTTTTCCACAAGAATTGTTTATAACAATAGTTATTATAAACTTTTAAATTATCATTGTTATTAAATCTCATTCCTACATTAATGTGAAGTTCTTTTAGCAACAAAAAAATTTTACCGATAATAAGACTATCTGTTAATTTCTTTATCAAATTTATTTGCAACAAATAAATGGATTGATAAGCAAATTATTTGTATTTTATGAGTCCCCAAACATTAATTTAAGAAAATATAAAGTTTTCCTGATCAGTCATTAAAGCGTAAAAAATTGTTATGTACAAAATTTCAGTTTTTTCATACTTTGAGTAGAAAAATTATTAATAAACAAAGAGAGAATACAGTACGTTTTTTTTATAGATTTTAATAGCTTATAGTCTGTTCATTTTGGAAATGAGTTTTATAATAATATAATTAACTATTTAATTCAAAATCTCCTTTAAATTAAAAATGTTTAATAAAATGATTAGGGGTTGAATGCAGCGAGAAAAAAAACTTTCAAGGTCAAGCAACAAATGAATGATTGCACTGTATAAATGTATATATAATGTTCGGTTCAATTTAAATAAATATGTACATTATATTAATTAATATTAAATCCATTTTCTCATTTATTAGTCTATTCGTTGACTTTTTACCAAATTATTCCCTTAAACATCTTAATTACAATTACTATTACTTAAAAAAAATATTTTCTTCAAAACTTGAAATTGTTAAGATTTGATATACGTCATATATTTTTTATTAAGTCTTCTTATCATGTATATGTTTTGAACGGTTTTGTCATTGAAGTCTTAAATATTATTAATTTTTTCATTAGCTGCATTAATAATTTCAACAATATATATATATATATATATATATATTTTTTTTAACTAGAACAAATAATAAAATCAATAATATTAGCAAAATATAAGTCACAAAAATATAAAGTTCGAACTGCTTTCAAAATGTATCTCAAAATTAAATTTTATTCATATTAAACTACATATTTTCATGACTTTTTCTTTTTTTAAATATTAGTAATAGTTACTCTTATTTTTTTTTTGTTTATTTGCAAATAGCATCAAGTTTTTAATTATTTTTGCGTTTTCTTAATGCGAATTCAATAAAAAAGACAGACCTACTTTTTGTTGCGCCATCTGTTGGATTAGGTTAACCGACAATTCCCCTCCGGATCGTAAGAAAACAGAAAAGTGGGGGCGATGCATGGGACTGACAAAAAGTTAGAACTTCAAAGCATCTTCAAAGCTTTAGATTCAAAGGACAAGGTGTAAACATAACCTGAAAAATTTTGGACAGGAACTGGAAACGCTGCGTCAACGGTGGGGGTGGGAATAAGATTTATGTATGGTATAGGAGATCAGAAAAGAGAAAGAAATAGCCACGCTACCAAGGACAGTTTGAAGGAGAGAGAGAATGAGGGTCAGAGCGTGGGTAAAAGGAAAGGAAAGGAATATAGTCACAGGAAGGAATTGTAGGATGGAAGGAAGGTTCGGTGGGAGTTGGGCCTGGGAGAGATGATCTCAGTTGGGAGGACTGAGCACTGAGCAGTGCTGAGCAGTTCCAAAGAGCAAAGAGTGAAGGGGAGGAAGTGCGGTTGGTGGTGTTTTTCGAGCCAGTGACACCTGTTGCGTCGGGTGCAGTTAATATAAACATGGCGGGATCGTCGGAGGTTAAAAGTCTCATGTGTCGCCACAAAGCGTCCCTTCTTCGCGAATTGAACGCTACAAATTTGTTAAATGTGTTGGTGAAACGTGGTGTGATTTCGGAAGTTGACAGAGATGCTGTTGCGGGCAGTGCTGATCGCTCCAGTGAAACCGACATTGACCTCTTCATCGACGTGATCGGCACTAAGGGTTTCGAAGCCTTCAGAGAATTCTGCTTCGCCCTGGAGGCCGAGTGTCCTCACGTGTTGACAGATCTTCTTGTGGACCACCATGGTGTCAACGGTGAGTCACTTTGTTTTGCTTACAGTCGGCCTTTGTTGATACCGGTGTGGAAACGTGCTATCTTGAAGGGAAGTGAATCTTAAAGAAGTTTCGGGATTAATTATTGGAATTTTTAGGGCTAGGGTATCCGGTTTTAAGTAATAATTAATAAAGTGATTTCTGTATGGTTCGTTTATTGCGAATGCATTATTGTAGAGTTTCGATCGAACCCATTCCATGCTCGAACGAGCAGACGGAAGGCGGATCGGTTTCAGTTGAAAAACGACAGCTAGTGTCCTGGATGCTTGAGCATGAAATGCGACAGAGTTTCGCATTATTTCGCAGTCTGTCGACCTTTAGGGTGAATGTTTTTTTTTTATTTTGTACTTTTTCTTGGCGGCAATTTGCTTTGACCTTTTACAAGAAAGGTTTCGCCGAGAGTTCCGCTCTCGGAATCCGAGAAGATCATTTTCTCAAGTTCAGAATAGAAGCTTTTTTGACAAAATCAATTATTCCTATGAATATTCTTCAAGCTTGAATACATTAAAAGATCACTTCTATTTGTTTATTTGGGATAAACCAATGGAAATAGCAAGTTTGTGTAATAATGAGGTTTCGGAATAACGGGGAGATTTTCTATGATTTTTTTAGTTTTCAAATTTATTGTTAACATGCAATATTTTAAGAAACTGGAAATTTAGATCGTATAATTAAAGAACAGTAAATAGAGAAAATTTCATGAGTTTCGTTCTAATCACCGTAAATTATTTAATGTTTCAATTCACCTTTTAATTTGTTTCACCACCTACAGCAAAAGATATAATTAAAATAGCATTAGCGGTTGCAAAAGGCAATTCTTGTTTCAGCGAAATTTTATAACAGTGCCTGTTTTCTTTGTAAGACTAACTAGCTGAAAATGTATTTAAGAAATGTGACTTTTTTGCTTTTAAATATAAAAGTATGGAAAATGGTAGATTTATCGAGTCTAGTGAAATTTCAGGCAAAGGTAGGAAACAATTAGGCAATTTTTTAACGCTGTTAAGTTTACTTGGCTGAATCAGAAATAATAGTTTCACTTCAATTTTTCATTGTGATAGCAATAGAACTATAATTCCTTGGAGTAATTACTGGTAACTATTTCAAACAAAGCAATTTTTTCATTTCTATACTTTAATTGTCTATTATTTCATCAAATAAGAGATCAAGTTTTGAAATTTATAAATCAGTTCTATGGTTGAAAGCGCTCTAAGCTTGGCCAGAAACAACGGATGTATCGTATTCTAAATTATAGCTCAAGTAGTAAATCATTCCCAGAGATTGCTCTCATTAACACTTTCAGACTTTGCGATTTTTCGAATGGAACATACATAAATAATGCAGAATTAGGTCTGTAAGTCCCAACGATCGTTTGAAATTTATTTATCAAAGAATTCTATTTTCAATCCCAAATTATTTCAAGGTAAAAATTAGAATTAATTTCATTAGCCTCTTAAAAATATCAGAAGGCTGTAGGTCAGGGAAAACTTGAAAATCTTTCAATATTATTGGCCAGAGAGAAATTAGGGAATTTTGAAAATGAATTTTTGTGGCTACCCTGATGTAATATTCTTCGTAGTAATTTATCTGACTGCTATTTATATTCCTTCTTTTTTGCAGTTGACGATTATATTTTTAGTTAAAAAATGTACTGTTTGTTAAAAACTTAACAATTCGGTTAAAAATTCATCTTTTTTGGGTAAAAATTCAATTGTTTTAGTAGAAATTCCTTTTTTTGATGCAACTATTTTGGTTGAACATTAATCTTCTTTGGTTGAGGTTTCAACTGTTTTGTTAAAAATTTGTGTTTTTTGTTGGGTTCCAACTGTCTTTTATTTTTAAACATTAAATTCTTTTTTTCTTTAAATATCTACTATTACCTATTTCGTAAAAAATTCCTATTTTTTGTTTTTAATAATTAAACTACTTGGTTATAAAGTTCCAACCAATATTTTTAAAAATAATTTTTGTTGAAGTTTCGTCATTTAAGTTGAAAATTCGTCTCTTTGGTTGACAGTTTAACTATTTTGTTGTAAATTCGTTTTATTTTATTTGGTTCAAATTTAATATTTTAAACTGAAAATGTAACTTGTCAAACTGTTTCACAGAATATTCGTCTTTTGACTTGAAAGTTCAACAGTTTAGATACATTTTTTATTCTTGTTGAAGCAAAATAATTTTTCTTACTGAAAATTTAACTTGTCCATTTTTGGTGAAAAATTGATATTTTTTATTTAAAACTCAATTATTTTTTGAAAATTGTTAAATATACATCTTTTTGGTAGAACATTAATCCTCCTGGTTGAAAATTCAGTTTGGTTTTAGAGTCTCATTTGATAGAAATTTGATGTTTTTGGTTGAAATATCAACTACAGAT
Source organism: Belonocnema kinseyi (assembly GCF_010883055.1). Classification (NCBI taxonomy): domain Eukaryota; kingdom Metazoa; phylum Arthropoda; class Insecta; order Hymenoptera; family Cynipidae; genus Belonocnema; species Belonocnema kinseyi. Next base: position 58,467,234 of record NC_046658.1, on the reverse strand, counting down.
TACTTTTTTTTATAATTCTTTTTTGCAAGTTGAAAATTCTACTATTTGGTAAAAATTTTTAATATTTAATTGAAAATAAAACTCTGGTTAAATTTTTTAAAAATTCTTTTTCTTCTACAAAATTCGCATTCAACCATTTGGATGAAAATTCAACTACAGTAAACTTTCACTTATGTGGAATACCAATTATTCGAACTTTCACATATGTTAACCCCCTTGCTCGCACTTATTTGAATTTGACACCTAATACGGATCCTGTACGGGCTGTACGCATTATCACGCATGCATTAGTGACTGTCCAATTAAAAAAAAGAGAACCCAAGAGCGGGTAGCCCTCTTTTCGAATTGAGTATTGTAGCACATGACGCCATGGGAACGCATATAATGTTTTGTAGAAAATATTCTAAACTTAAAAGTAAATCATAAATGTACGAATCAAGTGTGGTCAAGTGTGGAATGTATTTTCTCATTAATGTTCCATTCTTTTGTCGATTGACGAACTTTCAGTATCACGAAATACAATCAACTGTCCAAAATTTCAGGTAAGAGTACCCGATTTGATTCATAACATAAAATTTTGGATATTTCATTACATTTTGTGACATGAAAAGGTCTTCAATCGACAAAAGAATGGAACACGACTGAGACAATAGATTCCACGCTTGAGAAATATAACTATTCGTTTATTTATGACTTACTTTTAAGTTTCGAATATTTTCTCGAAAAAGTAGTATGCAGTTGCAATCGCATGTGGTAACCTTTCTTGCGACTGATATTTTCATTTATCGTAATATGATTCACTCTAAAAATATTAATATTCAGGCCTTTATAACTTACTTAATTTTACGTTTGGAATAATTTCTCCAAAAAGTTGTCTGCATGTCCACCTATATTTCCATGATCGCGACGTCATGCTAAAAAACTTACTATTCCCCGAAATATCTGAGTCGTTTTTTGATTCTATTATATTTATTTTTAGTTGAAAAATTGTCGTACGCGAACAAAAATACGGAAAAAACACTGGTATTCATATTGCGCAAAAGCGCTAACGGTCTGCGACTTTTTCAACTGCGCTAATCGGGACCGTCTAAATTATTCCCAATTTCCATGCATAAGATTGCACAATACTAATCCGTAAATACTAATGGTCAGGGTGAATGAAAAATTGGTCTGGGAAATATCAGTTCATTTTGAAGATTAAGTCTTTCGGCCACCTTAAAATATTTACTAATCAAAAATGTTTACGACCTGTCCCACAAGCTATCATTTTAATAAATAATTGAGTATCTAACTTTAAAAGTTTTGTTGCTTTAATTAAAAATATTTAATCAAATGTGTCGATTTCTGTCCTGGAATTTTCTAACAGGTGCAAGAAAGGAGCAGGCAGGTCGAGTCTCTTAGAAAGACCAGGTTTTGAGATCAGGTTTACCTTTTAAACCTAAAGATCTACTATACTACTATAGGTCGTTCATGAATGCACGAGATGCTTGGGCAAATTGAAAAAGACACGGTCTTTGTCAGTTGTGCCCTAAGAAACTTGTACCATAATGTACCATTCGGTTATAACCACTGCGTGACATGGCGACAGATTTGTCCAATACCAACTTGCGAATGTAGAGCAATGTATAAGATGGAAATAGCTTTTTGGAGCGAATAAAAAAGATGTTTCTCTTTTCCTTTCCATTATTAGTTAAAGTTTCCTAGAACTCTTTTTTAAAACTTTAAAGCCCTGAAAAATCTCTGACTAATTTTTCGCAACAAAAGGAACGTTAAACGTATTCTTTAGGATTCATTTTCTGAATTACATTTCAATTTCTAATCCTTTTTAGAGGCCGTCCATAAACTACATTACCAATTTGAGGAGGGGAGGTGGTCTCGCCAAAAACTACGGTTGGTAGCTGAGTCAAAGGGGGTTCAATCAGAGCTAGTAACGGGCAGATTTTGTTTTTTAGATTAATTTATTTAGTTAAAGCTGTGTTTCCTTGGTTGAAAATTCAACTATTTTGTTGAATTTTTTTTTGTATCTTTTCTACTTGAAAATTCATGTATTTTATTCAAGGAATTCTCCTTTTTTGAAAATCCACCCTTTTTGGTTAAAAATGCAACTTTTTGGTTGAAAATTAATCATATTGGTTGATGATGCAACTATTTCGTTGAAAATTGCTCTTTTTTGGTTGAACTCAACTGGTTGAAAATTTGCCCTTTGGTAAAAAATTCATCTTTATAGATTAAAAATTCAGATGTTTGGTTCAAAATTCAAATATTGGTTTGAAAATGCAACTGTTTTGTTACAAATTCCTTCTTTTTTATAGAAATATCATCTTTTATGGTAGAAAAGTAATATTTTTTTTATTCAAATGCCTCTTTTTTGGTAGAAAAGTTATCTTTATTTGTTGAAAATTTATTTTTCTTGGTTAAACGTGAACTTCTTTGTTGAAAATTCAACTTTCTTTTTAAAAAATCGTCTTTTTAATTTGAAAATTCAGGTATTTGGTTGAAAATGCATATTTGAAGGTTGATTAACATATTTTGTGAAAAATTCGAGTATTGTTAAAATCATCTTTATTGCTCGTAAATTCAATTACTCTTTTAAAAATTTGTTATTTTCAAGTGAACATTCATCTTTTATGGTAGAAGCATCATCTTTCTTGGTTAGAAATAAACTTTTTTTTACATTCTCATCATTTATGATTGAGAAATTATGAGAATTGTCTGAAACTGCACACCGCAGTTTCTCAACGGATCTCCACGTTTTGAGACCCCCTGAAGCCGAAAATCAAGTTTTGGCGATGGCGTTCTGTCACTCCGTCCGCCCGTCTGTAAACACGATAACTTTCGAAAAAGTGAACGGATCAAATCGGGCTTTGACACACTTTTTTTAGGTCCTAAAAGAAAGAACGAGTTCGTTAATCCCTTCCCATTCAGGCGAAAAAGAACATATATTGACAAAAATGTTTTCAAGAAAAAACACTTCAAAATCACGTGATATTTGCAGCGTCAATGTTTTCGGAGTCGCTGAATCAAATTTGAAGTCAGATTTTCGTAACTCAAAATGGTGGATCCAGTATGGCGCACGTGAAATAGTAAAAATGGTTTCATCTGGATAAAATTCGTGGTAAATATAGGTTTCTGCGCTCGCTGATTTAAAATCTGATTTAACTTACTTTATAACTTACTTTTAGATATTTACGAGAAGGATTATTACATATTTTACACTTTTATTGTGTTTAATTTTATTATTCGTCGTAACAACAAAATTCTTAATCAATCAAGAATTAAACAATTTAAAGAATCTGCAAAAGTTTACCATGTGTTGGGCGCGCAAGTGGTTATTAGGATTATTCTATAACTGAAAGCTCTCATTTTTCAGTCAAAGTTTTACGCATCCTCGGGAAGGGCCATTGTCTTTTGCGTTGATTGTATCCCGTGGGAAAGTCGTCTCCCACAGAGTTTCTGCACTTTTTAATTACCCGATAGTCAATGTACCATCGAGTATCCTGACTATACATGTATATTCTGTAGGAGTACGGTATGCCCTTGTACTTGGCATGCTTGTTTTAATGCTTTTTCCCATGCAAGTATACTATCTGAGGTGTGAGACTTGAAAGCGATAGTGCGTTTATTACAAGAAGCGGAACAAGGGGGGGGGGGGGATTTACAGGTTGCGTTCATTCATTATTTTTTCACTCTGTCGGATCATTTCATGCTGTCCAAATAAATTCTGAGTCATTCCACATCCATTCAATCGGAATTGGATTTTTCGTTTTTTTAATTTTTCCCTCAATCTCTCAGCTCTCAAGTACTCATCCTACGCTTCTCAGAAAATTTAATTACTTCACCATGACGATTTCACAGTGTTTGTGAAGGTGAACGTTGATTAAGAAACTTCAGGGAACTTTATTGGCGAGGGAAATGTAAAATATGTTTCAAGATTAAGATTCTGCTCTTCCAATATTAATGGTCAAGGAAAATAAAAAATTGATGGACAAATAATTAGGAAATTTTGAAAATGAAAGTTTTGCCACTACACTAGTATAATATTATTGGAGTAATTTATTTCCCTTGTTATCCTATTTCCATTTTCTTTTTTTTTTGCGCTTGCTTACTTCTGACGATTATATTTTTAGTGAAAATTTTATGATTTAACTGGAAATTTAACTATTTTTTTTTGTAAATTAACATTTTGCTGAAAATCCATATATTGGTGTTAAAAATTAAACAACTCTCGGCTGAAAGTTTAAAAAAGCTGTACCGTGAAAATCGCGCAATTTGGTTAAAAAGTTATCCTTTTTAGTCTAAAATTCAACTATTTTATTGAAAATTCGTCCTGTTATATTAAAAATTCATCTTTTATGACAGGAAATTATTCATTTTTTGTTGAAATAAATAAATAGTTTGAAATTTTTAAATTGTAATCTGAAATTTTACTACTTTTTCTGTTTCTAAAAGAATTTATGTTAAACTGGTACGAGATTAAAAAGGCAGTCTTTGAATATTAATGGATTAATGGTCCGAGAAAATGATTTAGGTTTCCCTAAAAAAGGTATGGTCCAAAAAAATTGTACCTTTTCCTTTTAAAGATTAATATTTCCAAGAATATCATATCAAGTTTAGAATGAAAGTTGTTAAAAAATGAACAAAGGGTATATTATCCAAGTTGATAGCATACAAATTTAAATATTTTTTAATTTGAGTGAGAATTCTGATAGCCTTAAATTGCACTCAATAATCTTTAAACAGTTTGAATAAGATGTACTAACAATTTTTTTAAGACAAACTAGAAGATTTTGCGCTCTATGCACACACGAATCACCCTTTCTTTAGAAAAAAAACTTTGTAGAGAAAATTTCAGTAAATTCAATATGAATGACACATTTTTTTAATTTGCATACAATTCTTTAAAATGATAAGATTATTTTTGTCATTAACAAAATGAGACTCGCCGCATGTGTCATAATTCGACACCGTATTTTCAATATTTTTCTAACCCTCCGAGAACACACCTATCTCAACGACGACTTCACGCTCTGCAGACTATAGCAAGCGTTTGAAACTACAATTGGGACCTCGAATTATGTTACCAGAGCCTATAAGAGACCGTCCACTTTGCAAATTTCTTTTTAAAAAATTGCAATCAAACAATTTGGCGTGGGTCAATTTGTACTCAGTGTGTTCTCCGAAAGTTAATATTTAAAAAAAAACATAAAAAATGCATTTTCAAGTTATTTCTGGATGAACTACTCATCATGGTAAAATTAAATTCGAGTATTTAAATTTTATTACAACTTTCAATAAGATTTCATTTACAAAATTTTTTGAACTTCTTCGTTACATGCATACGTATCATAAACGGTTAATTTTTACTCGATCTATTTGAGCTTTTTGCATTAAGATCCTATCATATGAAGAATTTCATTTTAAAAGTCAAGACTTTATGGGGTTTTCATATTTTTCAAGATGAATATGTCTTAAGAAGGAAAACGGAAACATCTGGGATTTACGCATTTTTTTACCAGTTTTTGATCTACCACCCTGTAAATTTTGATTTGATCTCGGGTTTTCTTCTTCTAATATAACGGTTTTGAGAAGATTGTGACTAGTCCAAGTTTTTAGGGCGAATATGGAAACTCTTTCAAATTTTACTGACGGAAATGAGAAAGAGAAAGAGAATCCTTCCGTCTCACCATGGCTATTCATTCAGCCAAAAAGCTAAACGAATGGACACCGCGCTTTAAGGCCATGTGATGAGTGTAACAGCTGATCAAGTCAGCCCTAAGATCAATATTTTTTCACCCATATTGAAAAATAAAAGTTTAAATAACGCGGAAATTTTTTTCGGGAAATGTTAATAAATATTAAAGGATCTTTTGTGGCCTTGCAAAGAGTTGAAGGAAGAAAAAAGTTTATGCAAATAATGATTATCGACGGACACATTTAGGTTTTATAGCAGAAGTTTGTCTTTTAACTTTCTCTGACGTTAATCATGCAATCTGTTTTACCCACAGACCCCTAAAAGTTCGAAGTTGTCTACTCGCTGTTGTTTTGTCCCACTTTGATAAATATAAACCTCAGAACTAGCCCATTGACAACATTGCAAATTGCTTGCAGGGTTTGACGACAGCAAACTTCCACTGGTATTTTCTTCAAAAAAATTTTTTCTCAAAATTTCCACCGGAACAAAGCAGAGACATGAACTTTATTACCCCCTCTTTCATTTCCCAAACTTTCAGAGCGATACCTCATTTCGTTTAGACATAAATTGGGAAAGAAAAATCGAAGACCAGGTTTGGTCACGTGACCCTCTCGTCACATGGCCTTAAAAATTGATCAGAAATCGCTATTCTAAGATTCCGGCTAAGTTGATGTTGACTGTCGTTGTTCGATGTCGCTAAATTTTGATTTTGAAGTATTTGATTAATTTCAGTGTCTTTATAACAAAATATCATTAATCGTAAACTGACCGGTTTAACAGTAAAAAAAGTATTTAAAAAGTTCAGAATTTTCAAGCTTTGGAGATGTTAAATACCGAACGTTCACAAATTTTAGGTGTTGGGTAAGTCACTTCATTTACAAAGTACTGATTTAAATATCCTTTACATCTTGCAGTTTTGCGTTTATCTCTCTAAAAAGTATTTATTGCGGATCTCGATAAATGTGCAATTATTGAAATGTTTTGCAAAGAAAATATTAACCGAAAACAAACAAATATAAATTTAGCGCTTGTCGAATAACAAGATTAACTTAGTTTTAACCAAATGCCAAACCTTACAGTTGCGAGTTTTGAACGATTTTTCTTTTTCTTCAAGGTATATTCGTGTCCAAAAATATAAATAAATCTCTAAATTAGTGATTTAGACTGAAGAAATTAAAATTTTGTATTGAATAAGTAAAAATTAACCATATAGGGTAAGCTGTAGTTTAAAAAAATAATTATTTCCATTTAATTAATGCAATGTAAATATAGAAAAATGTTGATTTTTTACCTGTTGTAAAAATAAAATTTTTGATTTACATTTGACAATCAAGATACTTTTGCACGTGACAAATACAAGTGTTAATAATGCCAAATACATCTGGTTTTGGTTAAATGAAATTTTACAAAAAAGGTCTGTATTAATAAAAGTTTACTTCAAAAAAATTACAAATTTTTGTCACTTTCATCATGCATAAAAAATGTGACATTGTTCTTATCCTTTCAGCTAAAACTGAACTTATATAATTTTGTGTGAATTTGGCAACATTCTTTTCGTCGAATTTTTCAAATTACTCAATCGGTATTGCGGAAAAGCGATAACAATGCTTACGAGATTTTAATGTCACATGTATTTTTTAGTTATTTTTGGGGACACTCTTTAGGATTGTAATAATTTTTTGCATATACGTTCTTATATTCCATCATGTGAAATTAGAACCTAAAATGCTGAATAAAGCTCTTATTAAGTTACAGTGAAGCTTTTATCTCTCAGGAGACTCTCACGTATGCACCTCATCTCGTGCTGAATTGCATAATTGTATACACGACGAACCACTTGTTACCCGGTTATCGCACGGAAAGAAATCGCGATTACTTGGCTCCCCTGCAAGAGATTCTTTCATTTCCTGGTACGATATGAAGAACTCTAAGAAAACTGTCACGTAAAAAAATCTGAAATAATCTGATTGTCAAATGTTTTCAAAATATAGCATACGGGTATCATGGTATTAGAAGTAATTAATCTGAAAACCGGAGTTAATTTTCCATAAAGGTAAACGGAGTAGCGATAGGTCAAGGAAAACTCAGACATCAGGGAAAAGCCAGAGAATTTTTAAATTAATTACTTTAAATGACTGCCAATGATAATAAATTTGATCAGTTTAAATTTAAATTTGTGATTTTTTATTCCTTTCGTAAACATTCTATGTTAAAAAATTAGAAGATTAAGATTTTGGTGATTGAATATTAATGGTCATCGAAAATGAAAAATTGCTCAGGGAAAAAATAGGGAATTTTGAAAATGAAGTTTGGCCTCCATTTTAATATAGTATTCATGCTAGTAGTTTATTTGCCTTGTATTTCTATTTGTATTTTATTGTTATTATTCTCCGTTTAAAAGTGAAAATAGCTTAAAAGCTGATAAATTACAATTCCGTCTGCACGCAGAAAAAAGAACCTTACATTTAACTGAAAACTAAGTTCAAATACGTAAGTATGACTATCAATGATGGTTACTAGTACCGATTCTCAAGTGGTGCTGACCTGCGGATCAGTAGATTTTACCGATCCAGTCGCAATTCTGTACAGTTCCTGGATGCTGTAATTACGAATTATCATGTCACTTTAACGAATAATATAAAGAGATCTGAATTATGTTATCGGCGTAGACTACAGTTAAGACAGCACTATAAATTGTGAAAAAATATTGCTAAAAAATAATTAATAAATAAGCGCACGGTTATTTCTTATAAATATTTTCGGATATACTTATAATTAATCGTTATTTGTAAGTTATAATGCAATTAAAATTTCGCATGCAATGGGGGGGGGGGGATTCGAACGCATAAACCTTAGCATGCAAGTCAACAGTCTTAACCACTACACTAGTATATGAGATGCGGTCTGTAAAATAATTTTGAAATGCATTTGTAAATGAGGGTGGTGACCTCGGGAACGATTTCTGAATACGCAACCATGCCATCGCGATCTGTAAATAAATTGTGTCATCCAAAATTGTATTATTTTTTCAAACCCCCTCCTTGCAAAGTGGGAATATGGAGTAATGTGACGACTGTCACAGAAATGTCAAAAAGGAATGTTTTTTAGGTGATGCAGTCCATTCATTGCCAATTGCGTCGTGAATTCAGCCGGTGCTCCGCGCGGTTAGGTTACGTTGCGACTTTAGGGGCGAGTTAAGTAAACCGATCTTGATAAGTAAATATTGCATTTATTTTTTCTGCGTGTAGTACGACGAGACCCCCACCCGAGTGTAACTGAGCCAAGTGCTGCTTAATTTCCTTGCCTTATGATGATTATAGTTATAGTTAACAATTGCATTATTGGGTTAAAAATGTATCTATTTCGTTGGAAGATCGTCTTTTTTGTTGAATTCAAATGTTTTTGATTTTAAAATTAAAATCTTGTTTAGTTGAAGTATATTTATATCTACTATTTCATAATTAAAATTAATGTTTTTAACTGAAAATATACTTTTTATTAACTATTTCATTAAAAATAAACTTCTTTTTGAAATTTTATATACTTGGATTGAAATTCAACTCTTTTACCGAAAATTACTCTCTTAGGTTAAAAATTTAACAATTTGGATACATTTTTTTTCTTTATATTGTTGAAAATTCGACTATATGTCTGAAAATATTCATGTATTTGGTTGAAAATTCATCTTTTTTGGTAGAAATCTCACATTTTTGGTTGAATTATCAACTTTTACATTTTTGGTTGAAAATTCATCTTTTTTGGTAAAAAGTATTTTGTTAAAAAGTCTATTTTTTTGCGAAAATTCAACTGTTTTGTTAAAAATTCGTCTATTTGGACAGTAAATTCGTCCTCCACGATTGAAAACTCAACTTCGAAGGTTGACAAGTCAACTATTTTATGCAAAATGTAATTATTTTGTTGAAAGTTTAATCGTTTGGATACAAAGTTATATTTTTTGTTAGAAAATTCCACTGTTTTGTTGAAATTTAGTCGGTTTGGATTGAAAATTCATCTTTCAAGATAGAAAAGTGGTCTTTGTTGGTTGAAATAAATAAAGACATTTGAAGTTTTGAAAAATCTTAATCTGAAATTGTTTTATCCCGCTTAAAAAATATTCGGGGAAATGAACAATTTTTCAGTGAAAAATAAGGGACAGCTCAGGGGATTTTGAAACTGAAGTTTTTCGGCCACCCTGGTGAAGAATTGAAAGAAAGACATGTGATTATATAAATATATAAACAACCTAATCCATATTCTATACACAAAACGCTAAAATATAAAATATTCGGGTACATGTACAAGTTTCTAATTTATAAAAGGCGTATTAGTTTGAATGCAACTGATACGTTATAAAGTCGACTTTTAACTTGCTCTATCACTTCGCCGCGTGCACACTTTCTTCTGTTAATTGTAACCCTGCTGCAATAAATCTTTGTCGATCGATAGGCTAGGCGTGATCGAACGAAATTCAGTCTCGGATGATTGTTGAGTTAGAAACATTTCTTGCTCCTTGCAAGTTACACATTGCAATCATGATGAGGAAGAATTTCGTAAGAGATTTGCCGATTTACTATAAATCTAAAATCGCAAGATGACTAAAACATTTCTTACGGAATTATGAAAAGGGAAAATTATTATCAAGAAAGCTAACAGAATACACATGGATAATAGATAATTTATGTAGCTGCACAACGTTTATAATATACCTGAACAAAGATACCCTTTTCTCTAATCATCTAGAGTGTAAGTAGAATATTATTTGTCAGAGCAAAACCGCAAAAGGATCGTAATATCTGGTGGTTCTTGCACATATCATACAAGAGTTGTATGCATTGCTCATATACAAAGTATAAAATATAATAAATAATTGCAGGTGCGTTGAAATCTCTCTGACTGGTTAAAATAATTTCCCTCAGAAGGTTTTACAGTTTTCTTAAAGATTCTGTACACGGAAAAATAAGTAGTATTGATTTTTTTTAAATCTCGTCAGAAATGCGGATGATACAATATTTTCTTGGTCTACAAAAATATTTCTTCTCTCGAGAAAATGTACTAGATTAAAGAAACTAAATTTTTCTTATTTAACTACATTTTTTTGAGACGAGACAAATTTTCTTGGATCATGAAAATATTGTACAGTCTGTATATTAGTATAACCGATATTTTCTTGATTCAATGCTCCTTTTTTCGGTGTATACACTGGCGGGTAAAAGTTTCCGTACTAGTAGTGATGCATATCGATTCGAGAAAGTCTCGTTATCGTTGGAAATCGATTCAAATTTTAAATATTTTCCGAGCCGAGATTTTTTAACCTTCTTTTGTTTTTGATCGTATCGTATCGTCTGCAAACCCGATCAATGTGCTCTTTCAACGTCAGTTTTGAAAATGTCAATAGAAAACGTAAACACATAAAAACGTAAAAAGTCGAATGAAGAAAATGAATCAGATGTTGAACTGATCAGAAGGTTTCAAAAATAAAATAGTTTTTATTTATATAAAACTATTTATATGCCATTTATTTTTAGGGTTTTCGACTTATATTTTGTTCATTTATCAAAAGACTGGTTTTTGATAATATTTTTAAATATTTATGATATTATATTTAGAATTTTCGGTCATTCTAATATATACAGTGAAATCGCGATATAACGCTCTTCAAGGGACTTACCGAAAAGACCGTTATAAACGGGAAAGCGTTATATGCGGGAAAATTCAATCTCTTCATGTTAAATTGTTGGAAATAAATAAACTAATGTTAAAATTTTTAAATCATGTGCTTTGGTGGAAAAAATAACCTTTTTCGTCTAGCGCGTATTGTACTAAAACTTTTAGACATGCCAAATGCCAATATCTAACAAATAAAGCAGCCATGTTATTTGTATTAGAAATTATCCTTTCGTTAAAAAATTTGGTGGCCCTGAAAAGGGCCGATTATTGTTTCAGTTAATGCACTGCAAAATCAAGCTAGTTGGAAAATAAAATTTTGTATTAAAAATGTTGACGGATGACTGAATATGATAACTAGGTTTCATTGCTAAAAAAATCTTTTAGAACGGTTTTCCGCAATTTGTAATTTTTTGTTTTTATAACTTTATTCTCCATTTTGTGGATCCTACTAAAAAAATCCTCCTTCTCTGAGGATAGGGAGCGCATGTAGTGCGGCTGACCTCGATGGAGGTGGTTCGTCGTCATCATCACCATCTTTATTACCACCTTATCACAATCTCTCCTAGTAATACAGCCTTTCTGAAAAAATTTTGGATTGTTTCTGGTTCGATATCCTCCCAAGATGCTGTCACCCAGTGCATGGCATCCAAAACATTAATTTTAGGCTTCGTAATTGGATCCTGCATAAAGTCCAGGAATTTCTCTACTATGCGCTTTCGATACTTCTGTTTGACGACTTTGATTACGGCTTGATCCAGAGGCTGCAGCCCGGTCTTCGCATTTGGAGGAAGAAACTCAAGCCTGATGTTTTTTAAGAGTACTTCCTTCGGGTGGGACGGGAAGTTATCCACAAACAGGATTATTTTGCATTTTTGCGTTACAAGTTTTTCATCCCAGTTCACAAGCCATTTTCGGTACCTGTCACTCGTCATCCAGGCACGTCGCTGTGATGAGTATTCACATGGAAAGTAGCGTACATTTTTAAAACACCTAGGTTTGGCCGACTTGCCAATGACTAAGGGTCTTAACTTATCACTACCGTTACTATTTGAACACAACAGTATAGTCAGTCTCTCTTTACTTAATTCTCCGCCATGGCAATCTTCATTTTTGAACGCAAAGGACTTATTTGGTATAAGATTTTAAAAAAGTGCAAATTCGTCAGCTTTGTAGAAGCAATCCAGTGTATAGACCTGATCTCCTAATTCGATTTTTCGAGCTATCTCTAAAGCCTTCTCCTGTAAGATTGGTCTATTCACAGGAATTTTAATTGCGCTTGCTTGATGGAACCAATCGAGCAAAATGAACTCCCAACTTGTCATATTTTCCTGTCTCAACTTTTCTTCTTTTAACGGAACCCAAAACTGAATTTTCCTCGACGTCTTTATACGGCCACTCACGATTCTTCTCAAGGGCATGTGACACAGCTAATTACCTATATTACCGACCTCACTTTTTCAGTTCACTGAATGTTTTTTTGAACCTAAGAACTTTTTTTGTAAATAAAATATCCACCTGAAACTTTGGAAAATGTATTAGAGTACATTAAAGTACGTTTACGTTCTGCATTTTGGTAGGAACTTCACTGAAAATTATTTCATCTTTTTTCTGAACCTCGACATTTTTTGAACGTTGGAGCTTTTTTTATACATAAAATATCGGTCTCAAACTTTGAGAAATGCAAGAGCCGAAAGAAAACTACGTTTAAGTACAAAGCTTAATAATAAAAGATGTAAAA
>NC_046658.1:58449683-58454037 GCF_010883055.1 Belonocnema kinseyi | reverse complement strand
AGCTATCTAAGGATGGTACTATAGAACGCCACCTCAAGGTAGGCCTAGTGGCGCCATCTCTTGGTCAGGCCGGAAACTTATCAATCCACCCTCGTATTGCGCTACGTTCTAGCACAAAACGAGATTAGAGAGTTTAAAGACTGTCAATCGCAGATTATAGACTATAGTATGATTGAACCGAATCCATTTATTTTGTAGAAAATTCGTATTTTTTGGTAGAATATTTATCTTCGTGGTTGAATATTCATTCTTTGTGGTTAAATATTAATATTTTTTGTTAAAGATTCAACTTTTTTGTTGAAAATCCTTCTTTTTTTCAAATTAAATTTAACTGTTTTGTAGAAAAATTGTATCTTTAATCAGCAATTTGGTGGAACATTAAAATATTTACTTAAAAATTCCTGTTTTGCCACTGAATTCAACTGGTTGAAAATTTATTTTTTAAAGTAATTTTTTAACTGAAATCTGGACTATTTCATTTTTGGTGGAAAACCAATCTTTTCTAGTTGCAAGTTCAATTATTTTGTTAAAAATTTAAATATCTTGTTGTTTTTTTTTTGTTTGAAAGTCTAATCTTTTTAGATTGAAAGTCTACTATTACATTTTTGGCTGAGAATACACCTTTTTTGGTTGAAATTTTTATTATTCAACTATTTTGTTACAAATTCATTTCTTTTGCTTGAAAATTTAACTATTTTATTGCTAATGCAACTGTTTGTTTAATTTTTGTTTAATTCGTCTTTTTTGGATTAAAAATTTATTTACCTCCCTTTTGGTAGCAAATATTTTTTGGTTGAAAATTCGACTATTTTGTTGAGAATGTAATATGTTTCGGCTTGAATAGAAAATTATAATTTTTGAAAACTTTTACCAGACACGATTCTCACTGCCATATTAAAGAAAAAAGAAAAAATAAACAGTTATTCTGAGGTATAAGTGAATGAAATCTCAGAGATGTAAAGACTCAAGAATTTTCTTTGTTGGCGTTTGTGGTTTACTGGTTGAATGGCTAGTGATGTCATAATTATACAAGTCAGTTTTTTCTCACAACAAACAGCTACGTATATTCGAGAGGATGATTTGTTTATGAATGACATACGATGTTACAAGTCAACCCCTCCACCTGCAAGCCACAACTCTCGGTGCTTTCATGTACATAATTATGCGTTATTATATACACTCCTTCCATTAATAGTGTAAATATTGAAGCAGAGATTTCGACATTCTTATTAAGAATGCATATAGTTTCGTCTTCAAAATAGGAGTTCATATTTTAAAAAATCGAATTAAACTTGTCAGCAATGTTTTTACGCTTTGTAAATAATCCATCTGATAATCAGGTTATGAATAAATTATTAAGTTTATGAGTTTAATTAAATTGGAGATGAAGGCAAGAAATAAATAGATGTGTGTGCTTGCAATTTTATGTGCTGTCTGAAGTTGAGTGAACGAGAGCATTTTTCCCTAATTGCAGAGCAACTTTCTCACGCGCTTGAAACTATTCCGCATCAATAGCTTACGGTTTTTGTTCTCGAGTGTAATTTTTCAGTTAAAAGTTGTTTTTCAAGTTACATTACTTTTACATCATTCATACTCATCGTTATATCATGTTCTTTTAAATCATTAAGGGATAAATTAACAAATAACTGCTTTACTTTTTAATTACTTTTTCTCCGTGTTTATGTGTAACTTTTTTATTTACCATATCTTGAAAAGTAAAAGATCTATATGATCATGCAATTTGGATGAACTGTAGTTTCGCTTGATATGCAGGTCCGATAGGATTTTAAAGTAGATCTGACATTTAGAAGTTGTTTTTTTGTAGTTTAAATATTGCCACAACCACCAAATTTACTAATATATACTGATCGTACATTTATTTTTTATTTTTCTAAAGTTTTTGAAGCAAAAAAATATTTTGTTCAATTTGTAGAATTTTTCTACTCCGAATGTATTCAACTTTATCTGACTTTATATAATCTTGGGCAAAACCATTATTCAGCTTCAATTAAAAAAATCCGAGCCTCCTTATAGTGATGTAAAACTCAGGATCCAAGCGGATATAAATGAGAGTTATACAGGGATATAAGCGCGAGAGGATATAAGTGAGAAAGGATATAACCGCGGTTCCAGTGTACATGAAGAATTAATTCCGGCTTATGAGGTTCCTAAATACCATTTTTAAATGCAAATTCCAGTAAAATATGCGAAAATATGAATTTTTCAACAAATAAAAACTTGCAGAATAATTTATTTATAATGAAGGCAGTAAACGTTTAATACGTAAATAAAATAAATTGCAATCAAGTTATAACGTCTTAAAATTTAGAGATCGAATATTCCATCTGTATTGGAAATAATAAGTTCATATTTAAGGTACCTTATACCATCTAATTATGAGTAATATACTAGTATTCATTGATAATTAATCATTATTAACAGTTAATTACTTTTAGTTTGAAACTGTAACATGAACATAGCTGCGTTCCCATTCTCCGATGTTTCATTTTTGTTGCAACTCAAAATTAAAAAACAACGAATCCTCGAGGATCAGCGTTTCTCTGTGTGTTTTTCTAACGCTGAAAACGGGCTATAAGTCCCTTTAATGCACAAATCTGTTGCTACTCTGTCTTTTCTGTCTGACTATATTTCACCTGCGAGTCACGTCTTTTCTATAAAGGCAGTGTGCGTTTTACGTTTATTCTTTGTATGATCCAAGTTGTGGCATAGACTTATTTACACCCATCGATATATGTATTTATGTATATGGTATATATAAAAAAGTTTTAATTTTAAGATATTGTAATTATTTGGACTTACGAACTTATAAAGCTCTATGTTCCAATTACCTAACTTTTTTTCAAACGAAAAATTCATTTACAGTCCGCAGATACATCACCGATGCTTATGAAAAAAACATGCAAAATAAAGCTATCAAGAAAAACATTTTCCAAGGACGCCCTGAAAAATAAATTGTTTATTGGGTTGCTTTGAAAAAAAACATTGTTTTAAAACACCGTGAAGAAGAACACATCTCAGTAACATGCTACGAAAAAAAATATATTTCGGTAAATTCTGAGAAAAAACCTTATTCCTATAAGCGCAGTGTAAAGAAACTTTTCTTATGAACAAACCGGGAAAAAAACCTTATGTTTGCAAAAGCCGTGAAAAAAGACCGTATTCGTTAAAACTTTTAATTAAACTGTTTTATTCCAAGAAAAAAACTATAATAATCATTTTGCCGTAAGAAAAGTATTATTGGTGGACTATGCAAAACACTATAAATAAATATCAAGTTAAAATCGTGTGTTTTACGCTTGAAAATCTATACTCGGGGTTTTTGGAGACCGTGCTTACGAATTTCAAGTTACTAAATTAAAATTAAAATTAGTCTATCAAATATGAGATCTATAGTGAAGAATTACGAGAATCTAATCGTAGATCTTGAATCCGCACTCTTGAATTAAAAATTTCAAAATTCTGACTTTAGATTCGTAATCAGTGAACCCAAAATACCCCAAGTAGATATTTTCAAGTTCATATAACTCTTTTTTTCAACATTTTGAAATCGCCATCTTGAATTAAAAATTTCGAACTTCTGACTTCAGATTCGTAATCAGTGACCCCAGAAACCACCAAGTAGAGATTTTCAAACTCATTTATCTCTTTTTTCTAAATTTTGAAATCGCCATCTTGCATCCGCCATCTTAATTCGAAAATTTTTAAATTCTGACTTGATATTCGTAACCAGCGACCCCAAAAACCCCCAAGTAAGAATTTTCAAGTAAATTCACTGAACAGAAAAATACGTGCAACAAATGGTTAATCTAAAATTCTAAAAAATACACGCATTTAATTATTATTATTATTATTATTACACCATTAAGCCATTTCCCTTTCGGGGTAGGCGTGACTCACTCGGCAGGGGAAAGGAGTAGTGTGTGGAAGGGATAAAGATTTTTCAGATTGATCCAGAATTCTCGTGCTATTTAAGTAAATAACACGTTCGTTCCGCAACACTGCTCCGACCCAGGTTGCTGATCAATCTCTCTAGCAATCACCCCAAGCGAAGAACCTCACGAAGTCGTTATGTAAGGTTCCCCACTTGGGTCCATTAATAGCCAAGGTCATTGTTTCAGGCGTCATTCACTCTACTGATACTCTTTTTATTAACTATTTGCCGCCATACTTTCCTGTCCTGGCATACTTCTCTAGCTTCTTTTATGTCCATTCATTTTTTCATGCAGGCTCACGTGTTTCTGTGACTTCTTATGTCTCTTCTAAGTAGGGCCTCATTCACACATTCTAACCATTCTTTCCGCGGTCTACCTCTGGGCACGTTGCCATTTACTTT
>NC_046658.1:58440375-58449583 GCF_010883055.1 Belonocnema kinseyi | reverse complement strand
TGTATCAGCCTTGTAGGAGATTATGTTGAGAAATAAAAAAAAAAATTCTTAAAAACGTTGTTTTTCTTGGTCAGGCCGGAAACTTATCAATCCACCCTCGTACTAACACAAAACGACGTTGGAGAGTTTGAGTTTAGACTGTTAATCCTAGATTGGAGAGTTTAGCATGGAAGCAACATATTTTCAACTAGAAATGATCAATATTCAATTTAAAAAATCACTTTTCACCCAAAAATGGAACAATTACTTTTTAAGATGAAAAAATTAATTCTAAAAAACAAAACAAAAACGAATGTTTAACAAAATAGACCAAAGAAGTGAATTTCCAACAACAAAACATTCAAAATTTAAACAAATAGTTTAATTTTCAACCAAAAACATGATTTTTTAAATAATTTTAAAATAATTATCCACCAAAATGGAACAATGACATTTTTAGATAAAAAATTAATTTTTATTTTAAAAAACGAATTTAAAAGACACAGGCAAAAAATGACGAATTTTTAACAAAATTTCTTGAACTTTACAGCTGCAGGGCCTTCTTTAAAAAAATGCGCAAAGTTTGTTACCAATCAGGAAACGTACTAAGCGTTACACTGTAAAAAATATGTTTTAAAATTGCACTTCAAAGTGAAATGTTGACATATAAAATATCACTTTAGATGCATTAAAATTACAGGCTAGAAAGAAAATTTCTACAAGTTGCTTTAAATGACGTCTGTTACATGTTTAATTCTATGACTTTGCATGAATTCATACGACGTGTTGAAAATCACTACGTTCAGAGTGTATAAGAAAAGGACTCACGCTGTACATAGTAAAATTCCCCAGACTGGTAAAATTACCGACCGCGCATAAATTTATATTTTATAACAAAAATTTCTCCACTTTATATTTATTTTAGATTCGTCCGTATAATATTCCACATTTGTGTAATTTTATGAGCGAACGTACATTTTAGTTTACAAACTTTATTGCTCACTTTCGACGAAAGCATAAATGCGAGTGACTGATTTTAAATTATAATTTCACGCCGATGCGCGCAAGTCCACTTTTTACATACGTTTAGCGTACTAAAATTCCACAACCTTTTTTTATAGTGTACCTAAGCCCCCCCCCCCTCCGTCCATTGGTAACATAGTTTGAAATTGAAATTAATCTTTCACAAAAGGAAACTGTTTTAGACTCTTGAGTGCAATCCGAAAAACACAACAATGTACATTCTTAAGTTTGAAATCTGAAAATATTGTTTACGGCTTTGCGTTCAACGGTACGACGGTAGTAAATCATTTGACAGAATTCTATTCAGGTAGGTGGATAAGAAACAGAAAAAGAAATAGGGCAGTTGCATTGTGTAAAGGGCGAGTCATTCTACAAAATTGGAACAACGTACCTCTCTTTCTTTTCATTATCTGAAGTTTGATTAACGTCCATAGTTTCATTGACATTTTGCGAATGATCCTCTATACTTTTGACAGGAGCTGGTAGCTGACCCATGGCATCTTTAACGTGAAGCTCTTCTTCTTGGTGTCGGAGGGATTGGTTTGGTTGTAAATGGTGCCGCTCTTCCTCCCCTGTGAACAAGTGATCAGTATCACGAATTATTCAAATGTGTGTTTGCGAATGTGAGAGAAAGGTAAGGATGGATAATATCGCCATCCTGGCACAACTCTGGTCACTGTCCTATTGTCAAGTGGACGCTAAAGTGTTGAGTGTCGAGGCAATTTAACTGTTCTTAATCTTATGTTAGAGGGACACTTTCCTACCCGTTAGAACTGCATTTATTTCGTGGGGAAATTTAGTATATTTAAATAAACAAGAATATTAAATCATATAAAGTTTAGAAGAATTAATTGGTTCTGATTTCTGAAGAAATGATATCCTGAAAATTTGCGATTGAAACCTTTGGAAAACAAGTTGATTATAGATCGGTTAAGGAATGAAAAAGTAAAATTGAAACAACTGAAGGTACACTAATAAGGAGTTCAGTTTTGATATAATAAGTAAACTGCAAAATCCAAAGAATATTCATTGTCATAAATAAGAAAAAAGTATAAATCTCTTTGGCCTTGCTTTTCAGGGCCAGCGACCGTCCTGTAGATTGTAGAACTTAACTTAAGGATAATAAGGTAGTCCCAGTCTAGTATCACGCAGTGATTATCACTTGGATGCAGGTGGTGCTGATTCCTGTAATATCTTTTTTTCAATTTCAAGCCAAATTTTTTACTCAATTCTGGAATAATTTTCGAGTATTTCATAAATATAAATAGGTTCGTTAATTACATGACAAGTATACGTATTTGATATATTTATCCCAATTTTCCGATTAATAATTTAATCAAACTCATTTTGAAAAGACGTTTTTCCAAATTGAGAACATTTCTTTAAATTCTTCCAAGCCAAATAAATTTGAATTGTTTTCAAAAGTTCATACAGTTAATAAGAGGAAACATTTTCCGAGCTAATTTAAGCAGCATTGGTAATTAACGCAAGTTCATGTATTTCTTTCGCACGAGTGTTTATTACTTTGAATATAAGCTCTTCACAATTTTAATCGTGATTAAAGCAGAATTACCAAGATCCAAGCGAATTTATTATATATTGAAACGATTTTGCTAAATAAGACGTTTGCTTCTACTTTAGTTTTATACGTGTTTCAGCATTAATGCTCGACAATCTAAGCAGACAATGCACTATAATAGAGAATTCGCATCAGAAAGAAGCTCATGCTAATTGGCAAAGGATGGGTTTGTATTAACATGAGTCGTGAGATTCACAGTTAGGTATACATATGTTCTCTACACAAACATTGGTAACATAAATATGCTGAATAAAATTTAAATAATAAAATTATGTAATTCTTCAGATAATTAGAAAATTATTAGATATTGGCAGTAATAAAAAAGTATTTTTATATATAGCTTGAAGAATATTATTATTAAATGGATTAGAACATGTATTTTTTCCGGGTTAAAAATCAAAATTGAAGTAGTATATCGTTCCATCATTACATATAGCTGTTACATGGACAATAATATATGTAGTAAACTCAACGAAAAAAACGTGTGAATGCCGTGAAAAAGTTTCTGGATGCTTGAAAATTGAACCCTTGAGTGCCCATTCACCGCAATTTCGACGAGAAAAACTCGGAAAATCTCCTCGTCAAGGAGTGTCAGATGAAGTTTTCCGTGCGTGGAGTTACCGCAAAATTGAAAGGAGCCACGAAGAAATCGGTTCACGGGTACAGCTTCAACGACATTAATGGTATCTTAAAAAGCTTAAAAAGGCATTCCACTAACGGTAGAAATTTCAAATACTACTATCAGGAAATAGCAAGAGTCGCGATTATACTTCCTTATGAAACCGTATCCCAGTATACCGCTTGAGTACAAAATCTCGTATGTGGAGCGAAGTAGTATATCCCAGGTAGAAATACACCACCGGCCCAGTACTGGCCCAGTACAGGCTGCCGGAGTTCCAGTACTGACTGGCTGTACTGGGCCAGTACTGTGCCAGTACAGGATTGTAATTCTTGACGGTACTGGCGTGACAGCACTGGCGCAGTACTGAATGCTAGTACTGGGGCAGTACTTGCAAACCGCTGGCGTACGGAAATGCAGGAGTTAATTTTAAAAATAATAAAAAATTATTTAATTCGTTTAAAGACCATCCGTTCATCATCATATGATTGCATATCGTCCGTATATTGTTTATAATTACAAAAATATAATTTTCAAACTATTTGTTTAATGTTAACACCCACTATTTCTATAATTTAAAGATATAACAAAAAAGGTATTTGAAAAATAAATAATAATTGACTGCGAGTATTTTGTACATACATGTTAATGGCTCTGCTTAGAATGAATACATATATTACATTTTTAAACATTATATTGCAAATAAAATTTCTAACGGTAAGGGGGATCGAACCTACATATCTATACCTAAATCTATCGCCTAGCAGTCGGGAGTGCCAACCACTGCGCTAAATCGACAAGTTAAAACTTGGTGAAAAAGCCATCCTCATAAGCTACAGTTCAGAAAAGTTCAAGTACGAAATTTTGAGCTCTCTTTTTCTAATTATTTATTATTATACGACTTTATGTAAATGTAAAATACACGAACTTCTAACAGGAAGATCAATAAAATAATTATTAAATAAATTAATTAAATCGACTACAATTTTTCTTCGTGTAATAGTTTATTTTTTCGCGTTTTAGACCATTTTAAAAGTTCTGATAATGACATTTAATGAGCATTTAAAATTTGTATCAACGGAACTTAGAAATTTTACCACGTTGCGCAACAATTTTTTTAATAACAATTTTCTTTAAACCTTCGTGTAACGTTTTGCTTTTTAGGTGTTTTAGACTATTCTACAACGATTAAGACATACATCTAATGTAATTTTTTCTGAACATTTAAAATTTTTCATGGAGGTGGAATTTGGAATATTTTCCTTAAAAAAACTAATAGAAAAAAATGTTTTCACCTTAAATGTATAGTCATCGACATTTCAAAACACCCTGACAACATTTGTAGACGTGTTTTTTTAACGTCTATTTTTGTACTACTGGCATAGTGCCGCCCCGGTCGTGCAGCCAACGTTCTGCCAGTACTGGGCGAACCTCCTATTTCATAATTAAGGGCTCATTTAGGGCTAATTTAATGCCCCATCAACGAATTTTCGGCTGTTCCTTTTTTTTTAATATACATGGTGCAGCCAGCTCTACTTCAAGTCAGCAGCACCACTCGAGGAATCGGTCAAAAAATGATAATATGAAATTCCCCCTTTCATAGAAATTGCCGGCTCATTTCTGACTCCAGGAATCCCTTTAAACCAATGTCCTACCTTCATAATTTAAAAAAAGGCCACGATGAGCAAAGGGGCAATATATACATTTTTTATTTATCTTCCTAAACTTAATAAGGGAGGTCCGTTAAGCTGGCAGGACCAGATTGCAAAAATGAACTGAAAACCTATAGGAAATTTAGGGCTCATTTAGGGCTAATTTAATGCCCCATTGCCTAATTTAATGCCCCATTGCCAAATTTAATGCTCTTTATTTAAACAAAAAAACCGGTGGTCATGCTAGCTGAACGTTAAGCTAGCAGGACCACACAGAGAAAGAGACGACTTGGGCATTATTTCGTTCTACAATAATTTAGGGCTCACCTAATGCCCTAATGTCAAATTTAATGCTCCGCAATTTAAAAAAAAAAACCTGTGGTCATGCTATCTTAAAGTTAAGCTAGCAGGACCACACAAAGAAAAAAATGACTCAGGCATTATTTCTTTCCACAATAATTTAGGGCTCATTTAGGGCTCACCTAATGCCCTATTGCCAAATTTGATGGTACGCTTTAAAAAAAAACCTGCGGTCATGCTATCTTAACGTTAAGATAGCAGGACCACAAAGAGAAGAAAAACGACTTAGGCATTATTTCTTTCCACAATAATTTAGGGCTCATTTAGGGCTCACTTAATGTCCTATTGCCAAATTTGAAGGTACGCATTTTTTCAAAAAAAAAAAACCTATGGTTCTGCTATCTTAACGTTAAGCTAGCAGGACCACACAGAGAAAAAAAACGACTTAGGCATTATTTCTTTCCACAATAATTTAGGGCTCATTTAGGGCTCACTTAATGTCCTATTGCCAAATTTGAAGGTACGCATTTTTTTTAAAACCCTGTGGTTCTGCTATCTTAACGTTAAGCTAGCAGGACCACGCAGCGAAAAAAACGACTAAGGCATCAATTCTTTCCACAATAATTTAGGGCTTATTTAGGGCTCACTTAACGCCCTATTGTCAAATTTAATGCGCCGAAATTTTTCAAAAAAACCTGTGGTATTGCTATCTTAACCTTAAGCTAGCAGGACCACAGGTTTTTAAAAAAAAATGCGAACCATCAAATTTGGAAATTGGACATTGAGTGAGCCCTAAATTATTGTGGAAAGAAATAATGCCTAAGTAGTTTTTTTTCTCTGTGTGGTCCTGCTAGCTTAACGTTAAGATAGCAGAACCACAGGTTTTTTTGAAAAAATGCGTACCTTCAAATTTGGCAATAGGACATAAGTGAGCCCTAAATGAGCCCTAAATTATTGTGGAAAGAAATAATGCCTAAGTCGTTTTGTTCTCTTTGTGGTCCTGCTAGCTGAACGTTAAGATAGCATGACCACAGGTTGTTTCGAAAAATTGCGGAGCATTAAATTTGACAATAGGGCATTAAGTGAGCCCTAAATTATTGTGGAAAGAAATAATGCCTGAGTTTTTTTTCTCTGTGTGGACCTGCTATCTTAACGTTAAGATAGCATGACCACAGGTTTTTTTGAAAAATTGCGGAGCATTAAAATTGAGAATAGGGCATTAGGTGAGCTCTAAATGAGCCCTAAGTTATTGTGGAAAGATTGCCTAAGTCGTTTCTTTCTCTGTGTGGTCCTGCTAGCTTAACGTTAAGCTAGCATGACCACCGGTTTTTTTTGTTTAAATAAAGAGCATTAAATTTAGCAATGGGGTATTAAATTAGCCCTAAATGAGCCCTAAATTCCCTATAGGTTTTCAGTTCATTTTTGCAATGTGGTCCTGCCAGCTTAACGGACCTTAATAAGGGGCCATTTAGGGCTTATTTTCTATCCAACTATGCATATAACTACTTAGCCCTTTTGATAAAATATGCCATGCTGCTGCCAATTTTACTTCAAGCCAGCAGCATCACCCAAGGAATCAGTCAAAAAATGATTATATCATATTCCCCTTTTAACAGGAATTTCCGGCTCATTTCTGGCTCGAGATAACGCTTTCAATCACAGCCCTACCTTCAAAATTTAAAAAAGGCCACAAACGGACAAAATATACATTTTTGATTTATCTTCCTAACATTAATAAGGGACTATCTAGGGCTCACTTTCTATCCAACTATGGATTTTACTACTTAGGCCTTTTTATACAAATATGCCGCGTTGCTGTCAGCATAACGTCAAGCCAGCAGCACCACTCGAGGAACCGGTCAAAAAATGATTATATTAAATTACCCCTATTAGGGCTAAGTAGTAAAATCCATAGTTGGATAGAAAATGAGCCTAAATGATAGAAAATGACCCTTATTAATGTTAGGAAGAGAAATAAAAAATGTATATTTTGTCCCTTTCCCCTTCGTGAACCTTTTTTAATTATGAAGGCATCACATTGGTTTAAAGGGATTCGTTTTAGCCGGAAATTTCTGTAAATTTAACGAATTTGGTATGACAAATTTGATAATGTAAAAAAAAGTAGCACGAAGAAAAAAAATACTGCCTAAAAGCACATGCTTTCTCGAGTAATTTGCATTTTTTAAATCTCAAAAAAGCTGTGGTAGAAGCAGAGAACATTTTTTTTCGAAAAACACGCTTTTCGGTAGATTTTCGACATTAAATTGCGTGTAACTAAAAATGGAAGCATTTTTCGAAAAAATACCAAGAGTAAAAAAGTGTTTATTTTTATCCATTTTACCTTAGAAAATGATCAGCGTAACGATTTTTTAATTTTTCGTAATTTTACAAGTTATTAGTTAATAACAAATTACTGCCACTCTTACGGCATTAACCTCACTCCTCTAAATGCTCCTAGAGAGATAGAGTCAATTGTCAAGAATGAGAAGTGCCGCATATACTGGAACTTTATCTCGACAATTGTTTCTGTTGCGCACTCGAGGCCTGACATGGTTCTTCTTGACTTCGAGAAGCGAACCATGTTCGTTATCGAATTTTCGGCACCAGCTGACAAAAGAATCATAGCCAAGGAGAATGAAAAGAAAGAGGTATACAGACCTTATAAGGGAGTTGCAACGATTGTGCCCGGAATATTCTGTTAAACTAATCGCCCTCATCATCAGCGCTCTTGGAGGTGCCAAGCTTTCACTGATTACTAGCCTGGAAAGCATCCCTGCGTGTCAACAATATGCTAAAACACTTGCGGTTTCAGGGGGTCTCAAAACATGGACATATGACAAAAATTGGGGGGGGGGGGGGTTTATACAAATCTAATACCTTCTCTGATGAGAAGGTAAACAATTGTAGTGTAAACTTTTTAGCGCAATATTTCTAATCTAAAATTATTAAATTTGAATTTATAGACTTAAACTTTTTAAGCTAATAAACCAAGTTTCTCATGAAAGTCAATGTTAGAAGTTCCTAGTGTCGCTGAATACGAATTTAGGTAAAGATTTTTAAAATCTGAATAGTAGATTTAATATATAATATATAAATATGAAATTATATAATTGTAGATTATTATGAAATTATTGATTTTTTAATAAAATCAATATCATATCTAAATATTCATTTTTTATGTAATTTATACATGCCAAACAAACTATTTTAAGAATTTTACTGTCTTTATTTTATTTTTCTGGACACAGTTTGCATCGTGCCATCTTGTGTTAAATAATTTTTTGCTGGCTAAATTAATAGTTGTACAGTGTATAACTTGTTTTTTATAATATACAGTGAAATCGCGTTATAACGCT
This sequence comes from Belonocnema kinseyi, assembly GCF_010883055.1. NCBI lineage: Eukaryota > Metazoa > Arthropoda > Insecta > Hymenoptera > Cynipidae > Belonocnema > Belonocnema kinseyi. Next base: position 58,441,075 of record NC_046658.1, on the reverse strand, counting down.
CCCAGATATAACGCTTTCCCGTCTGTAACGCTCCGTTCTTCCGGCCCGTGATCACTCCCATAAGAATCCCATATAAATTTGGTCCCAAGGCAAAATTTCTCCCGCTTATAACGATTTCTGATTGAACAGGAAGCTCAAACTCCCCAGAAACGTGAGTGAAAAAACTCCAGTTATGTTAAACTCTCTTTAAAACGGTGATAAGCTGAATCATCAAACGTCCAGTATACATTTACCCACAGCCTCGCTCGTACCTCAAAATAAATTTTCTGTTCTTCGGTACTTTATTCGGATAACTGTAGTGTATTGTGATATATCATGTAGCGTTATTATTAAAATAATAATGTCAGCTTCAACAAAAAAGAAGCGTTTTCAGAGTCAGAGAAGTGCGAAATTTTAAGAAAATACGACCAAAATACAAGATTAAAACAAAAAGAGTTCGCGACATCATTGAGAATTCCTGCGGCTACATTCAGGGCATGTGTCACAGCTAAATACCTATATTACCGACCTCACTTTTTCAGTTCACTGCAAGGTTCTTTGAACCTAAGAACTTTTTTTGTGAATAAAATATCCAGCTGAAACTTTGGGAAATGTATTAAGAGTACAATAAAGTACGTTTAGGTACTGCATTTTGGTAGGAACTTCACTGAAAATTATTTCATCTTTTTTCTGAACCTCGACATTTTTTGAACGTTGGAAC
>NC_046658.1:58438733-58440275 GCF_010883055.1 Belonocnema kinseyi | reverse complement strand
GCGACGAATGGAGACTGGGTGTTTGGAATGCTAGGGGAGTAAATGATCTCAAGGTAAAAGAATTACGTGAAACTATGGACGTGAAGAAACTAGATATTTTATTTGTGCCCGAAACAAAGAAAAAGGGATGCGAAACTAAAGACATAAAAAACGGCGTGTTGAAAGGCGGATTTGAAATATGGTCAGGACTAGACTGTGAATCACATGGTAAAGAAGGAGTAGGTCTCATTTTGAATGAAAGAGCAAAGCAGCATCTCGAAGACCATGGCTTCGAGTCTCCCAGACTGCCGTGGGCTAGAATGAAAGGAATCAGAAGACTATTTATTATAGCATGCTACGCGCCGGTTGATAGTGATCCTAGAGAAGTAAAAGACGCCTTCTGAGACACTTTAAACGACACTATAAACATCTGCGAACATGGGGAAAGAATAATTCTACTAGGAGACATGAACGGTTGGGTGGGCATCCAAAATCAGGATACAGAAAGAGTATTAGGTAATTTTGGGGATCCAAGAACAAACTATAACGGAGATAAATTAGTTGGTCTATGCTTAGAAAGGGGTCTGTTTATTACAAATACTTGGTTTAGGCATTAAATGATGCACATGTACACCTGGTCTAAAGGAAATAGCCGCAGTATAATTGACTTTGTTGTTGCGGATGAAAGACTTAGAGAGTTAGTCAAATGAGGTCATGAGGGGTCCTGAATGCAATACTGATCATTACCTTCTGATCTCAAAAATTAACTTAGGTCGGGGTTGGAGAAAAAAGAGACCCAAGAAAGCAAAACAAACACGAATCAAAATTGAGAACCTACAGAAACCAGATGTGCGAATAGATTTCCAAAATAAGATTATCGAAAGCATAGATAGGGCAACATGGGAGGAGCGTATAAAAAACAAAGATTTAGAGGGCGCCTGGACAATGTTACGGGATATCCTTGTTAGATGCACGATCGAAGTGTGTGGTACCGCAGTTGTAGGAAGAATGTCTGGTGATGCGTGGTGGAATGATGAAATTCAGGCTGCCCAAAAAGCAAAAAGAAAAGCGTACAAGAGAACTCTGAACATCGCATTTGACTTTGAAGGAAGCAGGAAACTACTTTATAAAAAAATGAAAGGAAACAAAAGTACAGAAATTGTCAACATGAGAAATAGTAGGGGGGAAATGGTATATGATGCAGATGGAATACTAGAGGCTTTCAGAGACTATTTTAGGAGACAATACGGAGATGAAGCTATAGGACACCACAACTGCGATGTTGAACACGATGCGTTGGAAAACTCAATTGAAAAAGTCTGTGTCACTGAGGTTAGGGATATAATTAAGAACTTGAAAAACGGTAAGGCTGCCGGGGTAGACGGTATTAACGCTGAAATGCTTAAACACGGTGGCCAGTACATACCACATAGAGTTTTCGAATTGATAAATTTATGTTTTGAGATGGGACACGTCCCAGACGATTGGAAAGAAGCGATTATCGTACCAATATACAAGAGAAAGGGAGATAAAAGCGAGTGCAATAATTACAGAGGGATTAGC
>NC_046658.1:58434298-58438633 GCF_010883055.1 Belonocnema kinseyi | reverse complement strand
CGCGATTTCGCTGGAAGCGGGTGCAATTTTTCAGATTAGCACCCGCTCCCGGCGAAATCCTGCGGTTGTCCTTATGACAAATTTTTAATTATATACATATACATATCCCTTCTTGTGTGTTTATTTTAGGCCTATATCTTTATATATTTATATATATCTTAGGCCTATCTAAATGTTAAATCATATAACATATTTTATTATTAATAAAATAATAAACCATTATAATTGGAACAATAGGAAAAATTAATTATTTACTTGAAGAAACGTGAAAAGATTTGCTTCCCGAGCGTTTTCATAACTACTTTTTGACGGCGCCTTCTTAATAAGTTACTTATCACAGTATTTTCATGAATAAGTTTTTGTTTCACGGCGTTTTAAAAAAAAAAAATATTTTCTCATGGCGTTTTCACGAGTAAACTTTTTCGTCACGGCGTTTCTTAAAAAGGGTTTCTTTTCGCAGCGTTTACAAAAATATGTTTTTGTTCATCACATTTTATAGAGATGAGTTTTTTTTTCATAACGTTATGATAAGAAGTGTTTTTTTTTACAGCGATATAATTTACGGGTTCATTATCCTAAGCACCGGCGATATGTCCCCAAAGTGGACCCTGCATTCGATGCAGAGGCAGACAGCGGGAAAGGTTGAGCAGCTGAAAGCTAATGTGTAACAAAAGTTGAGCTCAATTTAGTTATATAATTGTGTTTCAGTGTATATGAATCTCAATTAAAGTTTTTTCAACCATTTTTTAAGAAACTGAAAGTTCGAATGTAAAACGTTAGCTTTTTGGTTAGGTTTTTTTTTTGAGAAAACAAAAGGGTTTACTGAACCTGCTCGTTGAGATTTCTTAAATTATATTTTTTGGGCTACCCTAGGATGTCAAACTTTTACTCGGGTGAACCCGGTTTTACGTCATAGCCATGGACTAGGTCAAGTGACTGATGAGATGATAATGTTATAAGTTAATTTAATACGATGCTTAAAACCTTCTTTGATGATGTTGTAGGTATACAATTACGAGCATCGTGTAGTTTGGAGCTCGTCCCTTATGGCTGCCATACTTAAACAGCGGCAGCGAGTGCTGGAGGTGACAAAAGTCACCTCTGGACGCTTTCTTAGAGCTATCATCTGCCACTCTACAGGTTTTTTGTCGGTTGCTTCCTGATGGTCGAGAAAGTTTCTTACAATGCGACAGGTGTTTAATAAAATCACCTTCTGAGCTGCTGCTAATTCCCTACTGTCTCCTAAATGTTTAAGATGTTCAGTGTATCTTGCGTGCACATTGCCTGTAGATTGAAGATTGACGTTCTGTACCTGGTAGCTTGAAATGCATATAAGTGCCTTGTTTAGTGCCATAAAGTTCTTTTTTCCTTCTATTAATTTCATCGACTTAGAGGATAAAGCTGACTTAAATTAACCTATCAGTTTCATTTCACAAGCACGCCTTGGCGGAAAGTCAACAATCTTTCTGTCTTAGATTAAACTACAAAGTACATTTTACGTACATAAAGCAGTTGACTTTCAACCAAGCGCGTTACTTAAAGTCATGTTATCATCATCAGTTGACTTTCAACTGGCGAATGATCCTTTTGGTTACATCTGAAAGTCAACCGCCTTTTTCTACTGAAATTCAGATTCTTGTAATACTGTGTCGATGTCAGGTCGATTGGCTCGGATTTAATGATCCGTTTGGATAGTAACATCCTAATATAAGATGTAATCTTTGCGTTCTAAAACATGCATTAGAATGTATCTAGAGAAAGGCATCCATTCTGTTAAGAGTCTAGGTTTACGGCAAATTATTGATGTATAATGCCCGCTACATCATTATGTCTGTGCGTATATTTTCTCTGAGCCATTACGCGACAGACATAAATAATGTGTTCGATGGATTCGTTGGTATCTCCACATAATCTGCACCGGTGAACCATGTCCTGATGCAACACGAGTTTGCGCTAATTTCTGGCCCTGATAACCATGTCCTGTCTCGCAATGACGAATCCTTCCGTTTCTGGATACATAATTTCTAATGGCCCCTTACCCCCTATATGTCGTGGTAGAACTACCCTTTCAATCGCTGAATTAATGTGTTGCATTCAGTGTTTCGTCATTTCTACGCGTACGATTCTGTTTAACTTTTTAAGGTCGGTGTTAGACCATTTGATGAGCCCGAAGGAGTATGTGAGGACAGGCATGGCATAGGTGCCACCCAGATTTGGTTTGCTGAGTTAAAAAAAAACTCTTTATAAGCAATCTGAGTCTCTTGGTGATGGCAGTCGTTAGGCTTGTCTTAACTATCGTATACTGAGTACCCTTATAGCGTATTCGGTTATCCTGCACTGGTGCACTCTGATCTGCACCGAAGCAGGTCGGAGTGCGGAGGAGGAAGTAAGAAGGAGCGATCGGAGTGCTCTTGGAGTACACCAGTACAGGATAAACGAATGGGCTTTTATATTCAAGAGTACCAAGATATTTATATGACTCGCCCGAAGCCATTGCCTCGATGTCATTTTTGAACTCGTTTTTTAACTCTGCGGTCCCTAATTCTCCTTTGGTTCAATGCACTGTTCTGCATTTGTCTAGTCCGAACTGCATGTGGATATTATTGGAAAACTGCTTTGTGACATCGATCACTTGCTGCAGTTTCTGTTCTGAACTAGCGTACAACTTCAGGTCATCCATGTACAGAAGATATGTGACTTGATGAAGGTCCGTTAAGCTGGCAGGACCAAATTGCAAAAATGAACTGAAAACCTATAGGGAATTTAGGGCTCATTTAGGGCTAATTTAATGCCCCATTGTCAAATTTAATGCTCTTTATTTAAACAAAAAAACCGGTGGTCATGCTAGCTTAACGTTAAGCTAGCAGGACCACACAGAGAAAGAAACGGCTTAGGCATTATTTTTTTCCACAATAATTTAGGGCTCATTTAGGGCTCACTTAATGCCTTATTGTCAAATTTAATGCTCCGCAATTTTTCGAAAAAACCTGTGGTCATGCTATCTTAACGTTAAGCTAGCAGTACCACAAAGAGAAAAAAACGACTTAGGCATTATTTCTTTCCACAATAATTTAGGACTCATTTAGGGCTCACTTAATGTCCTATTGCCAAATTTGAAGGTACGCATTTTTTTCAAAAAACCTGTGGTTCTGCTATCTTAACGTTAAGTTAGCAGGACCACAAAGAGAAAAAAACTATTTAGGCATTATTTCTTTCCACAATAATTTAGGTCTCATTTAGGGCTGACTTAATGTCCTATTGCCCAATTTGAAGGTACGCATTTAAAAAAAAAACCTGTGGTTCTGCTATGTTAACGTTAAGCTATCAGGACCACAAAGAGAAAAAAAAACGACGTCGGCATTATTTCTTTCCACAATAATTTAGGGCTCACTTAATGTCCTATTGCCAAATTTGAAGGTACACATTTTTTAAAAAAACCTGTGGTTCTGCTATCTTAACGTTAAACTAACAGGACCACAAAGAGAAAAAAAACGACGTCGGCATTATTTCTTTCCACAATAATTTAGGGCTCACTTAATGTCCTATTGCCAAATTTGAAGGTACGCATTAAAAAAAAAAAAACTGTGGTTCTGCTAGCTTAACGTTAAGATAGCAGAACCACAGGTTTTTTAAAAAAAATGCGTACCTTCAAATTTGGCAATAGGACATTAAGTGAGCCCTAAATGAGCCCTAAATTATTGTGGAAAGAAATAATGCCCAAGTCGTTTTTCTTCTCTTTGTGGTCCTGCTAGCTTAACGTTAAGATAGCAGAACTTTCTGGTTGTATTTCCTTTTTTATATTCAGTTAATCGACCCAATTTGGACCTTGCTTTGCTGACATCTATACCCAACCTGATCTTCTATCTTGGATCTCGAATACTTCTTGGGACAAATACTGCATTTGTAGGCCTAGCTCTGCGGCCGAAAGTTCTGACGGTTTCCACAGCTTCACAGTACACAAGAATTTGCATCTCTAACGAAGTTTGTGTTACGTTCAAATACGTGGGTGTTCTTTTAGTGCACGCAGATCATTTGTGATGTTCATCTTGGGCAGAGAATGCCTTAGTGTTGGTTCTATATATCTGAACTCCAGTAAAGCATGACCAAAATTCCTTTAAAAGTCTTATATTTTTTCTGGGATTTCGCTGTTCACACCAACTTTATTAATATCCAGATGTGGTTGTAGTGGATTTGGTACACGATGTATGTACTTGTAGTTACCAGCGTCCATATGAACGAAATTAGATAATTTTTTTCGAATTTTGTTTGGCCTAAATCATTTAGTCGGACAAAAAATGATATTTCGTCTGAAGAGATTTTCGAAATTTTTATTTT
>NC_046658.1:58433406-58434288 GCF_010883055.1 Belonocnema kinseyi | reverse complement strand
TCACATATTACCCATCATTCAAACATGCCAAATAAAATTTTTATGGTCGATATTTAAAAATATAAAAACTGCAAAAATCCTAATTTTCAACCCCACGAATTATAGAGTAGGTGAAAATGTTCATCAGGACCTCTAAAAACCACACTTATGATATGCACATCTAAAATACTAAAAATGTCCAGTTTGATTTTCGACATTTGAAAATGTAAAAACGTCAATAATCCTCTTTTTTATGCCACGAATTATAGACCACAAAATGTTTTTGGGAGTCTTCTGGGATTCTAATAGGTACACTTGCTGTTTTTGCGTTCGCTCAAAACGAATCCATTCGTAGAATCTAGCCAGCACGTCAGGATTTGCAGTAAAATTCAAAAAATGTTTAAAAGCCTGGAATTTCTGCATAAATTTCGTCTCCAAACCTACGAACCCTAAATTAACAAGCCTCAAGCTTGTTATAATTTAGGACTGTTAACTATGGGACAGCGATCCAGATTTGTAAATACGCAAAACTTCGGACAATATTTCAAACCAAAGTTGTCGATCTCACAGAGATACGAACTTTTTTCCACGACCAAAGTTAAATTCGACCGTTAAATCAAGGCAGCATAAATTATTTTCAATTGAGAGTTAAAAATATGTTCTATTCATTGTTAGATGTGCGATCGAAGTGTGTGGTACCGCGGTTGTAGGAAGAATGTCTGGTGATGCGTGGTAGAATGATGGAAATCAGGCTGCCCAAAATTCAAAGAAAGAAGCGTGCAGGAGAACTTAGAACATCGCAGGTCTTACAAGGAAACTATCCCAGGTGTCCCTCACCGATTTTGATGAAACTGCAATATGTTGTAATACATCGAAAAATAAGAGACACGTATTTTTTTTTAT
>NC_046658.1:58411760-58433306 GCF_010883055.1 Belonocnema kinseyi | reverse complement strand
AAAAGTGTTTAATGGCCGATAAAAAAAAATACGTGTCTCTTATTTTTCGATGTACTACAACATATTGCAGTTTCATCAAAATCGGTGAGGGACACCTGGGAGTAAAGATAAAATTAGAGCAGAAGAAGAGAAGAAAATACAAAACGACTTTGAAGGAAGCAAAAAGCTCCTTTATAAGAAAATGAAGGGAAACAAACGTACAGAATTTGTCAAAGTGAGAAATAGTAATGAGGAAATGCTATATGATACATACGGGATACTAGAGGCTTTCAGAGACTATTTTAGGGGACAATTCGGAGATGAAGCGACTGCAATTATTACAGAGGGATTAGCTTATTAAGTACCTTAAGTAAAATATACTCAAAAGTACTTATTCGTAGGGTAATGAAAATAACAGAAGCAAAGATTTGGGAAGTCCCAAAGTGGGTTTATGCCAGGAGTCAAAGGATGGCTCCTGCAAGCTATAAAAACAATATATACAGATAGCAAAGCGACTGCAAGGGTAAATGGGAATGTGAGTGACTGTTTCGATATTATTCAAGGAGTTGGACAAGGATGCGTTATGTCTTCATGGTTATTTATATTATTTATGGACAAGTGTTTAAGAATGGCTCTTCTCGGCGAAGAGGGTGTGAATCTCGAAACAGTAAGGGTACGTGGGTTAGCGTTCGCAGATGATAAGGTTGTTATGACAGAGTCAATCGAAGACTTGCAAAGAATGTTGAATAAACTGAATGCAAGCATGAAGAGAGACGCAAGCAAAGAGACGCTAATAGACACATGGGAAAGAAATCGGTTAAGATGGTTCGGGCTTGTTGAGAGAATGTCAAACAACTAATGAAACAAGTGTATCAAGGTAAAGTAAATGGCTGTGTGTCCAAAGGCAGACCGCGGAAAGAATGGTTAAAATGCGTGAATGAGACCCTAGTTAGAAGAGACATAAGAAGCCACCGTAACACGAGAGTCTGCAAAAAAAATGCATGGTCGTAAAAGAAGCTAGAGAAGTATGCCAGGATAGAAAACTATGGCGGCAAATAGTTAATAAAAAGAGTGTCAGTAGAGTGAATGCCGCCTGAAACAAAAGACTTTGGGCACTAATGGACCTAAGTGGGGAACCTTACATAACGACTTTGTGAGGATCTTCACTTGAGGTGATTGCTAGAGAGATTGATCAGCCACCTGGGTCGGAGCAGTGTTCCGGAATGAACGTATTATTTACATAAATAACACGCTAATCCTGGATCAATCTAAAAATGTTCTATCCCTTCCTCACATTACTCCTTTCCCCACCGAGTGAGGCACGCCTACCCCGGAAGAAAAATGGCTTAATGGTGAATAATAATTAATAATCTGTAGAATTCCCATGTTGTTTACTTAAACAACACGTTTAGCTCGCAACATTGATTTGACCCAGGTAACTGATCAATCTCCCTAGCAATCACCCAAGACGAAGAGCTTAACAAAGTTACCTTGTAAAGCTCGCCACTCGGGTCCATGAGTATTCAAGGTCTTTCGTTTCAGACAGCATTCAGTCCACTGGCACTCTTCATCATGCATTTTTTATAAACTATTTGTCGCCACACTTTTCTGTCCTGGCATACCACTTTAGCTTCCTTCTTGTCCATGTATTTCCTTATGCAAGCTCTTCTGTTTCTATGGCTTCTTATGTCTCTTCGAATAATGGTCTCATTCACACATTCTAACCATTCTCTTCCCGGTATGCCTTTGGGTAAGCTGCCATTTACTTTACCCCGATATACTTGTCTTGTCACTCATTTATTTTGTATTCTCTCAACATGCCCGAACCATCTTAACTTTATTTTTTTCTTAAATTTGAATTTGTTTAACTATTTTTAGAATATAAATTATTTTTGTATGCTATTTAAAAATATTGAGGACGTTTGCAATGTAATTGATTTTAATAACAATTTCATCTAAAATTATACAAAATAGAGTAATGACAGTTTCAACTATAACAAGCGAATAGAAATATTGAGAACAGTTTTAATAGATATCTTGCAATTAGTTTTCAACTTTGCAGACTTAAATTTATAATGTTTAAATTCAGGATTTTCTAATATTAAATAATAATAATAATACATAACAATAATTTTAATAATAATAAGAGTCTCGGTGGCTAAGAGGCGGTTAGGCCCTCGGACTTCATGTTAGATGCCCGGCGTTGAATCCTTCAGCTGGTACCTCTCAAAATTGTTGTACGTACTTTTACCGAGGTTCTGGTGGTTTGGATCCCACCTTAACCCTTCTTCTATAACCTAAAAAAATGCACAGTAATGACCACCCCGGTACCCAGGCGTAGATTTTCAGGTAAAAATATATTTTAGCTGTAAATAATTGTATTTATTACATTATATTGATTTATTGATGGTTTATAAAGATATTTCAAGCTGAATAAAATAATAATATGAATATTTGACAATTTTTTCATAATGATTGTACTGAAAAATGTAATAATAACTTTTTTCTCATTGAATGTCCTTAATAAACTATTAAAAATATATTATATTGACTTTTATTTATTTATTAATTTCACTTTTATTTTGTATTTTTTATAGGATGTAACACACGAATTCCACGATTTTTGTTTAGGGGTAACCGGGTACCCGGGTGGTCTACACATGCACTTTTTTCAATCTGAAAATTTCTTACTTAAGTAAGATAAATAAAACTTTTTAATTCATTATTCGATGGAAAATTAGTCAAATCGTGGGGATCCGGGAGGATTTTAGTCTATTTGTTTAGGAGGGAAAAAGTTATTTGATAAAATGCACGTCAATGGTTACCCGGATACCCATATATGCCATATATGCCGCGACTTCCCCGTGCAGCAGAATATTCAAAAATCCAACTCTTACAAAAGTACCTTCGACACGTTGGGCTCTAACCATATTAACCCTCATAGAACTCATATCAAGATGAGGTTATTTTTATAAGGCAAATAAAACTTTCCTTTGGTAATTCGACATTAGTGAGATTTTTCTTTTTAAGTGAAGCTGCATGTTTAGAAATACGTTTCTAGATGCCGACTTATGCTTGCCACACACAGGTGTGACTCAACTGATTTTACTTTGGATAGCATACTTTTATGCTACAATATCACTCTGTTTCGGCTGTGCTGTTTCTGTGATCTTCGTTTTCAATCACGTTAGAAATGCTGTATTGCATGCATGCATCTATTAAAATGAGACTTCAGAATTACTGTCGCGTTTTTCATTTAAATTTAATTTACAATTAGTATCGGAAAGTGAATTGCACATGTTTCGCTTCAAGGTTATCTTCACTGGAATCCGGATAGATTGCATTCAACTGCTTTCAATTTCGTCTTTGGCAATTAGATTAGTGAAAAACGATTATCCTAAAATTATCCAAGTGGCTGTTCAAAAACTGCGGTGCACTGCCAGAGGGAAGGAGGATTACAGGTTTTCTGATGATTTGTGACGTATAGGGAGATTTTATTTTACAAGTAAGAGCAACTAAATACAGACTTCACACTCTTTCCCGGATTCCCCTATTTTCCATTTTTTACATTCTTTTTCATCAGAGTGTAATGCAATCGTCCAAATTTTCGGTTTCATTTTTTTAACGGATCTTTACGTTTTGGGCACTCACAGAATCCGAAAATCATAAAATTTTGTCGGTGTCTGCCTCTCTACCCTATATGTATCGTTACCTGAATGTTGTAGCCACGCTAACTTTTGAAAGATGTAGCCAATCGAGTCAGCCTTTGATACATTATTTAAGGGTCCCAAAATGAAGGTTAACTTCATTAACCAGATATTTCCAACCAAATTTTTTCAAATTTTAGAAAGGAGGAGGGTCGATTTGGTCGGTTTATGGCCTATTTTATTTTCGAGACAAAAAATTTGGAAATCATTTGTTTAGTATCTACACTGAGAAAACCAAACCGCTCAAATTACAATATATGTAGTAATTCCTGCGCTATATATCGTAATTATCGCATTATAATAGCGCAAAATCGTGATATCGTACATTGCAAGTTTTATTATAGTTACATTTTTCGCTTTTGCAAAATTGTATTAAGTAAGTTTTAATTCGTTTACAATAATGTTATTTATTTTGGAGGAAATACATCAGTAAGTACATATTTTTTTGTGTTTTCTGTCGTAGATTCTACATGTTTTACTGAAATTTGCTCACTTCATCGCGACGCAGTCGACGAGTTAAGAATTATTTTCCTAACCTCAATGAAACTTTCGCCGAAATATGTTTAATCATTAACAGTTGCAGGTCTTACCTGCAGCAAAATTTTAATTTTCTCTGTGATTGTTTTAAATCTAGAGTCCCGAGTTATAGCTCGAACTGACTCATACTCTGCCTTTTTCCCATTGCTGCTAAGGACGCCGTAGCAGATGACAGCAACAAAATTTAACTTCATTTTTGTCTGTGATATTAGTGAATTATAATATCGTACAAAGCTCCGGGACCTGATTGTACGTTATCATATTGCGCTTGCTTGCAATCCAGAGGTTTGCGATATCATTGTGCGATATCTTTTTTTTCCGTGTACACTGTAAAAATGTTTGCAGTTCTACCACACATCTACCATAATTCTACAATACAAGCTTAAGGTAAAATTGCAACCATCGTATTGAAATGAGGAAATTCCAATACATGTATTGTAAGTGTTGTAAATCGTGATTTCAACGTCCAGCATTCCAATACATGTATTAGAGCGTTTGTAAGGCGAAAATTGTGCACAAGGAAGTTACCAACAACTAAATTACTTAAAATGGTGAGTTAACGATCCGGGTGCACCGGGTCGAGCACCAGGTAGTTTAACACGGATTCTACCAGAACCCTTTCAGAATTAAAATTGGGCCAACAGCCAAAATTACTAAAAGTTGTAATTATTTATCAAATTTAAATTTTTTAAAAGTTCTCATAAAATATGTATTGTACTACCTGGTGCTCGATCTGGTGCATCCGGATCGTCGACTGACCATTTGGAATTGTTTTCATTATTTACAAAATCTAAATTTTCAAAAATTTCTCGTAGAATACGTATTATACTACCTGGTTCTCGATCTGGTGCACCCGGATCGTCGGCTCACAATTTTTAGTAATTTTTGCTGTTTGAACAATCTAAATTTTGAAAAAATTCTCGTAGAATACGTGCTAAGCTACCTAGTGCGCGACTAGATTCACCCGGATCGTGGACTCACTAATGGTAGTTATTTTGGCAATTGTCACAATTTAAATTCTTAAAAAGTTCTCATAGAATATGTGCTACACTATCTGGTGCGCGAACCGGTGCACCCGGGTAGCGAACTTACCATTTGTTGTTCTAATTTTTCTCTTCAACAAGCGTCGAGACATCCAGCTACTAGACTTGTATTATAAAGTTCCAAGAAATTTAAGGTAGCATACCAATGCCAGAATTTGGAAACTACAACATTGTGCAACATTGCAGCGTTACCGTACGTTTCGGAAATAAACTTCCAATACATATAGTGGAAATTTCCAAGAGAAATTTTTAACAGTGTACCAACAATAATAAGTCGATTTCATCCTAAACATACCACCCTCATCCCCGTACTTTTCTGCCGCCACCCCCTCAAATAATAAAAATGCCGTCACTTGCTAACAGCTTTTTTGGAGAGATTCGGCTCTGTCAAATTTGTATTTGCTTAATAAAATACACTACCAACTCCCTATTAACTACCTCAACACTTATTTGTCATTTTTTTCATTTTTACCCCCTCCCCCACCCCTTCATAGGGGTGGAGGAAGTTGTTTTACTATTTATTCGTGTGCGGGATATAAAAATAAAAAATATCTAAGCTTGTTCAGCAGACTTGACCAGGGTATCCTAGGTTTTTTTTTTTTTTTACTTTTTGGGGTCGCTGATTCCGAATACGTAGTCCGTTAACATCTAACACATCAGGTTCAAGATCATTTGAAGATCAAATTGAAAAAAGCTGATAAAGAAATCCAGAAAAATAGATATGTAGGTTTTTGGGGTTTCTGAATCCGAATTTCTCCAAAAATGCTGTTAGCAAGTGATGGCATTTTCATTATTTGAAGGGGGACGGGGGGAAAGTACGGAAATGATGGTGGTATGTTGAGGGTGGAATCCACTTATTATTGTTAGTAGATACGAAAAAAATTTTGTCACATTTGTTCTCATGAAATTTTTTAATTAAATCAAAATTCGAACAGATAGATAATTTTCAAAAATATTCCATTTTTGTTTTTAAGAGATCGTAAGTTTAAAGTGTTATTTTTAGTAGATTTAAACCAGATTCATAAATTGTCTTGATGACATTTTTCAAGTAGACACAAGTTGAAAATGTTATAGAATAATTAATCAAATTAGAGTTTCCTTAGAACTCAAATTTCAACTAACGGAATCGAAGCCTACGGCTTTGTCTGTATTAAGTAAATTAAAAAAAAACATACCTACTTCTTATATGCTGTTCAATTTTATCTACACCGTTTTATTTTTCAAAGAAAACTGCCACGATAACCCAATTATCAAGCGCAAAGCGCGCGTGTCGCAATGAGAATGTAATCGACAAAGCCGTGGGGCGTAGGTGCTTGAGGACCTTCTTTAAAAGCAAATGGAAAAGAAATTTCAGTTTAATTTATGACTGTAATTCCTCAGAAATTTAAATCAAAGTTTTCGATTTCAGATAAAATAGTTATGATATTGGAAAAAATGTAGTTGAAGTGTACGCATTAAACAAAAGAAAACGATCGCGATACCGTGCCCTCGCTGCCTAGGCGCGCTCAAACTTGGCTCAAAATTGGCTCAAAATTTCCTCTTTTTTCTCTGTTTGCAAGAAACTTACCTTTTTTTCGTTTTTTGGGTTCAATTCCAACTAAATTAATAGAATTCAATATGAAAATCCAACGTTTTCTCATTGAAAGTTAATTTTTGTAAATGGAAAAGTTTGCCATTATATTTTTTGTTCAGAATTCAGAACTATTTGGTTAAAAATTTTACTATTTAGTTGAAGATTTTACTATTTTATTGAAAATTCGTTTAATTTTTACTTGAAAATTACTTTTTCTAACTGAAAATTTATCTATTCTATTTTTAGTTGCAAATACACAACTTGTAGTTGGTGTTTAAGATATTTTATGCAATAAACTCATTTTCGAAAAAATGTTAGTTATCTAGTTCTGTACTATCACCTTTAGATTCTATTCTTTTAGCATACATTTCAGCTATTTGGTTGAAAATTAAGTATCTGGTTGAAAATTTATAATTGCAGGTAGAAAATTCAACTGTTTTTTTTTTTTTTCTAGAGAATTTGCCTTTTTCGCTCGAAAAGTCAACAAATTGGTTGACATTTTTTTTCTCTTGATTATTCCAAAGTAAATTTTATCAAAAGTTCCATTTTATTAAATAAGGAGCAACTACAGAGTCAACTATAGAGTGCAGAAAGAGGACTCGTTCAGAAAACTTGCTCTCGTTCCCTCGGTTTTTGAGGTCACCCTGTACATCAGCAAATGTTTAGTAATCCACATCAACATACGCGACTGGTCTCGAAACCGGAAACGCAGGAAGCAAGTTTGCCTCGGGGCCTCTTGGCACGATGGTTTTTTAGTTTCTTAAGTACATCTTGTACTCTCTATTCTACTCAAGTGACTCGAATCGAGTTGAAGCAAGTACCCGATCGATATAAACAGAGTGCATGGAAAACGCTTCTTGTCGGTGATTGAGAATAAATAACATACACTTACCCATACGTGATACGTTCCGGACTACCTGCTATAGACCGTAAATTGCTAGTCTGAAACAATCGATCGATTCTCTATAATGATAATCTCAAATCAAAGTCCGATCTCAGATAGTTTCTGTTTTAGGAGTGGCGCAAATCTGCAGAGTTCCACGTATCATCGTAAATATTTCCGCACAAATTACTTTGTGGTTTGTGCATGTTACATTTCAGTATGTAAAAAGGGTAAGGATCCTCGAGCCATGTAAAAGCTATGTCACATTGCCAGGAGGGGGGGGGGGGGGGGGGGGGGGGGGGGAGCATATTTCGAAAAGACGCATTGAACACATAAAGGTGAATAACAATTTTCCTTTAACTTAAGAACAGGAAAATTAGTGATCTTATTTTACAACTAAAGCATCTAAATAAAGACTTTACACTCTTTCCCCTACTTCCGGCTTTAGCCCTTTCTTAATTCCTCATTTCCCCCTTTTTTCAAGAAACTTGTAGTTTTTCACGTATTTCGACTCGCTGATTACGAATATGATAAGAATACGAATATGATACGATATGATCCAGAATATACTCTCTAAATATGAGTCAGTGAAAAATTCACTAATTCAAATAGTAGTTAGATATTTCACTGATTAATCAGTGATTTCGGACTTATTCACTAATCAGTTCAGTAACGCCAGAGTAAATCATGTGAAGCATAACCTCTAAATTTTTAAGTTAAGCGTTGTTGTTAATCTTTTACTTAAGTAGCAAGAAAAATTCCTTAATGAAATAATTTTTTTAAATTTTCGGGCTGTAAGTACTGAATTAACTGCGGGATAAATATACTCGTAACTCGTATAGGAAGTACTTATACTTAAAGATTTTGTACATGACATTCCAATCTTAAAATTAAAGTAATATGTGAGGTTTTTTTCATTTAAAGGCATCAGAAATTTTCAACTTTTTAAATATTTGATCATATTTATGGGCTTCAAGTTTTACTATGATTCTTTGATTGAATGTACTAAAATATTATTTTATTATGGTTGCTAAATTGACAATGGTGCAGTGCTGCCAACCCTCAAGAATGGTTATTTCACTGAATCAATAAGTAAACATTCACTGATTGTCAGTGATCCATTTCTAGCTATTGACATTTCACTGATTCAGATTTAAAGAGTACGAACTAAAATCTACAGATATTAAAGAATAGATAATACGGGATAAAATATATAGGATTATAAATTGAAACAGATTTTAAAAATTTATAATCTAAAGATTTTAAAACCTAAAAGCAAAGATATTAGAATCTATAATTCAGCATCCTATTGAGTCCAATATCCAGGATATTACGAACTATATGATCCAAGGTATTAAATCTACCCACCTGAAGTATTAAAATTCCCAGAGTGCAAGAAATCTAAAAACCTCATCAGAGTGATATTAAACGATCTAATATCAAACATATAAATGTTATAAAAACGTTTTAATTGTCTGAAAATGCGTTTGGGGCAATGGATGTTTATAAAACAACAAAAAGTCTGGCATTCATTGTTCTTAAAGCATTCTATCGACGTCTCTTAATTGTATTCCCTCTATTTCGGTTCAATCATAATTGAATTTTAATCATAATTTTAATAACTATTAAAATTAACGAAAAAATAACTATAAAATTATGAATTCCATATTTATTTTCAATGTTGAACTCCAGTTTACATATAGAACAAATACGTTGATTTACGTTGGTAACGCTTTGTATTATTTATTTAATACAATACACATAATGTGTCAAATACACAACACGCGGAGCAACGTTAAGGACGCAGAGACGCATAGACAAAATGGATGCTCCGGGATATTTGAACGTAAATGGCGTAGTGGTCAAGTGACTCTAGAATTTGCGCGCGCATGCATGCCTGTTTTATAATCTCCAGATATTAGGAATTAATATCTCAAGATTATAAGAATCTAATATCTCGAGATTATGCTTGGTAATATCTTCATATATATTATATATCAGGAAAAGATTATAGATGATACGAGATATAATACTTTTCGTTAAGGAGTATTTTCCTCAACTTGTACTATCCACTTCTTATCCTACATTTTTCTCAGTGTGATAGAGATAATTGCCGCAAATTCCATTTTCATGGTGAAACCCATGAAAACCCCATGAAAATCATCGTTTACTGTGTTTATATTAGGCAATACGCAAAACTTCGGACAATATTTCAAACCAAAGTTGTCGATCTCACAGAGATACGAACTTTTTTCCACGAGTGATATTTGCCGAGAATATTATAGTGATACAATTGATAAACTGTAACATATTTTAGTGCAGTATCGACCATCTTGCTAGTTTACGTCACAGATTAAAACATATTGGAAAAGGTTAGAAGTGTTACCTTAATTTTTCTGTGACTAGTCACAGGGGTGCGTTCCTTCCACAAGACGTTAGAAAGGGTTAGGGGTATGACCAACATTATTAATGGATATTGTCCAATCACAGAGGTACCTTCCGGATCCCGCGAGAGGTTGGTAAGGGGTAGGTGTTGAATTAACATTATTTCTGTGAAAATAGTGACAGGGGTGACTTCCCGCCCCCATGTGACGTTGTAAAGGGGCAGGGATTTTACCGAAATTATTTCTGTGACTAGTCACGGGGGTGCCTCCCCCCGCAAGAAGTTGGAATGGAGTTGAGGTTTAACCATTATTATATCTGTGAACAGTCACAGAAGGGCCTAACACTTAGCGCTGGATTCAAACCTCTTGCCCTTACTAAATTTCAATAGCATTTTTCGTTGCGAATTAATTTTTTAAATTAAAAATTCAGTCACTTGGGGGAAATTTGAACATTTTTGGTTAAAAAGTATTTTCTTTTGTTTGAAATAAATCATTTCAGTTTATAATTTAATTATTTTCTTAAAAATTTGACTGGTATGGGTTCAAATTTAATCTCTCTTGTTAACCAATTCGACCATTTAGTTAAGGTGTATTTACACGCCTGTCGTTTGCAAACGGAAAATGTATCTTCTCATCATACCTTGTGACGATCCCACGCATTTATCGCTCTCTAGATTTTCTCTGATTTTCAGTTGGGTGGAAAATCTAGAGTGAGATAAATGCATGGTATCGTAACATGGTAGAGTGAGAGGAAAATACATTTTCCGCCTGCATACGACAAGCATGTAAAGAAACCATTAAAAATTCAACTATTTTGTTGAAAATTCATCATCTTTGCGTAAAAGTTCAAACATTTTGTTGTAAATGCAACTATTTAGTTGATCATTCTTTTTTTGTTTTGAATTCCACTATTTGGTTGAAAATTCATATCTGTTGGTGAAAATTGAATTATGTGCTAACCAATCATAGTTTGATGCAAATTTAAGCATCTTGTTGAATATTCAAATATTTTGTTGAAAAATCGTCTTCTCAGTTTGAAAATTCAACTGCTTTGCTAAAAATTCATCATTTTCGGCAAAAAATTTCTTGGTTGAAAATTAAACTCTCTTCTAAAAAATTCGCTTCTCTGGCGTTAGGATTAGACTATTTGATTCAAAATTAGAATTTTAGGTTAAAAATTAAATTATTTCGTTAAAAATGTATCATATTTGTTTAAAAAGTTCAATTATTTAGTTGTAAATGCAGCTGTTTGATCTCAAATTAATTCGTTCGTTTGTTGAAAATTCAACTCCTATTTAGTTAAAAAATCATCTTTCTTGATTTTAAATTCATTTTTTTGGGTTTAAAAGTGAAATGTTGTCTAAAAATCGACTTTTTAGCTTGAAACTCTTTTCTCTAAATTTAAACCAGTTAAAGTGTTTACTAATTTTAATTAGTGACTTAATTATAGCTATCAATCGGTAGTTCTTACAAATTAGTAATTGTTACTGATACATTAGTAGAAAAATAACTGTTTCATAGCTAGAATTGAGCCACTGATTTAAATTAGTATTGAGAGAATTCGGACTGGTAAGTCTCTATTATTTCACATGTTTATCAAATAAAATAAATTTGACTGAAGAGGGGGGGTATTCTTATTTGTGACGTCACCCTAGGCTTAGGGGGTTTAGGCAGGCTAAAGTAATACGGACTGAAAATCGTTTCTTTACCAGGAAGAACGGGGATTGAAAAATGTTGACGGTTAATTTTAATGGTTCGAACGTCAATCTGGCGGAGGCAGTGAATGTGATTCCATGTTACCAACGTGCATTGTTGAATTCCATCTGTGGAGACTTTTTGCAATAGTACTTGATATAAATGGACGTGAGATGTTCAGCAAAAAGATACATACATGTCGTTTGAGAACAGGACTTTCTTCACGTGGCACGAATCGCATCTACGTCTACATATACGTACTAGACTCAAATGGAAGATCTCTACGCTTTCTGTGTCAATCTTTTTCTGCTTATTTCCTATCATGACCGATCTGCGTCAAGTAAAATCTACTGCTGAATAAAATAGGTAGGATGTTTCGAAAAGTTTAATATACTCCGACTAGATGCTGGAGCGTTTAGCTTTCAATGTAGGCCAGAATATTGTGCAATCGCAATTGCTTTCTTCATAGCGTTTACATACATGTATGGTTATCAATTTTTTGACCAAACAAACAATATTGGACTTCGAATTTTACAATCCAATGCGGTGTAAGTCCAGGTGGGTAAAACTAGAAGTATCATGTTGTCTAAACAAAGTAAGGCCTATGCCATAATTATGGGCTCATTTAAGGCTCATTTAATACCCAAATGCCAAATTTTGGGCTCTGCATATAAAATTTTTTAAAAAGTATGGTAATTCCAGCTTTACGTGAAGCTACACGGAGAAAAAGATATTGCACAATGATATCGCAACACTTCTGTATTGAAATAAAGCGCAGTATGATAACGTACAAGCAGGTTCTGGAGCTTTATAGGATATTATAATGCACTAGCATCGCTTGGCCACTACTAGAACCCTCGTATAATTAATATAATAAAATAATAATGCAATGTACGATATCACGATTTTACGATATTATAATGTGATAATTACGATATATAGCGCAGGAATTACGGTATATATTGCAATTCTTGCGATATGTAGCGTGTAGCAGTACCATGATCGAAATATTGGTTATATCGGATTTTTTCTTTCAGAGGAATTGAGGGCTCATTTTAAGTTCTTGCACAATCCCCGGCCTAATTTTTCAAAAACAACCCCTATTATAAAAAACAACCCTAACAAATAAATATGAACTAATCATAAAAGAGATTACATCCGAATTAACCCTCAGGGTACGGACTATAAATAAGGCTGTAATTCGTAAATTTAAACCATTTTTTTAATCAATCGGAAATTTATTTAGAAGTACGATGGTTTTATTAGATTTGCGATATTATTTTATCTAACAAAGTTATATTTGATAATATGAACAATTTTTAAACAAATTTCATTAAAACATTTTTTTCAAAAGCTTGACATTTTTTGAAAGAAAAAAGATAAAAAAGTATATAAGTAGGTTTTAAATGCTGAAATGTTGTACTTTAAAATGGCTGCGTTGGGTTTTCGATTCGATAAAAAAAATTCACACTACGAAAGTAAATGTTTTTTGGTGTAGCGATAAAACATTATGCAATTAATTTAGCATAAATGTCGTAAAAAGAAATATATTTTACAATGCAAAAAATTATTGTTATAAATCATATTGATGAGTATAACATGAATAAAGAACAGAAATGGCTTACATTTTTTTGACTGAATGCAATAAATTAGATAGATAGGCATAACTCACGGGAAATAACATACACTCACAGGCGAGTTGTGCTAGGCTTCGTACGGATCATCATTATATTCAATATAATATTATCAAAATAAATCTAAAATAATGTAATTATATATACCAGTATGCTCTACTGTAGAAAATGCTTGTAAAAAAACCATTTTTAATTTTTACAAATAACGGATTTTGTCACTTCCATACGCCCTGGGTGTAAAAGACCCGACTCAAATTTCTGCAAACTTATAATTTGTACACCAAGCGCAGACTGAAGCTGCTGACCGACGCTCCAAATGTTCGCACCTCAGATGTCCCCCCCGGTACAGATTCCCAACATCGACTTCTTCCAAAGTGGCACTACTTTGAAAATTCGCTCGGGTTACACTAACCCAGACCATACCCTGAGGGTTAAAGGCTCATTTTAGGCTCTGCAACGCCCCCAAAATAAATTTTCCAAAATCATCCATTAACATTAAAAAACTACGCGTTACCCTAAAGTGATGATAAAATGCACTAAATAAGCACTAACCATAAAAGTGAGTACATCAGAATTTAAGCCTCATTGCAGGCTCTCCAGCATCCTCAAAAGTTTCTAAATAATGTTTAGAATGGCCCAAAAAACCTTAGAACCAGATTTTCGGCTGGCAAGATCTTGATCCTCATTCAGGGGTATACGAGGTGTGTTAAAAAAATAAGGTGACTTTATGGTTTTCTCAAAAAATATTAATTTATTCCTCAATATTTATGTTGTCCCCTTCAAAGTAATCCCCCTCAAACATAATACACTTGTGCCAACGCTTTTTCCAATCATCGAAGCACTTCTGATAATCATTTTGTGGTATAGTCTTGAGTTCTTTCAGCGATGCAGTTTTTATCTCCTCAATCGTTGAAAATCGATGTCCTTTCATGGTTCTCTTCATTTTTGGGAAAAGAAAAAAGTCATTGGGGGCCAAATCCGGTGAATATGGAGGCTGAGGCATGACTGTGGTGCTGTTTTTGGTCAGAAAATCTTTCACAAGCAACGATGAATGAGCAGGTGCATTATCTTGATGCAAAAGCCACGAATTGTTTTTCCAAAGTTCTGGACGTTTTTTGCGTATCGCCTCTCGCAAACGGCGCATAACTTCAAGGTAATACTCCTTATTGACCGTAAGGCGTTGTGGTAAGAATTCCTGATGCACTACGCCACGGTAATCAAAGAAGACAGTGAGCAAAACCTTCACATTTGACCGAAGTTGACGTGCTTTTTTCGGTCTTGGAGACTCAGGATGCTTCCACTGAGACGATTGGGCTTAATTTCGACGTCATAACCATATACCCACGATTCATCCCCAGTTATAAACCTTTTGAGAAAATCAGGATCATTATTGACTTCATTCAACATCTCCTGAGTGATGGTCATGCGATGGATCTTTTGATCAAAATTAAGCAGTTTTGGAACAAATTTCGCTGACACACGTCTCATGCCTAAAACGTCCGAAAAGTTAGCATGGGATGAGCCAACCGATATGCCAACATCTTCAGCCACTTCTCTCATAATAATTCGGCGATTTTTCAACACCATTTCTTCCACTGCTTGAACGTTTTCATCTGTTGTTTTCGTGCTGGGACGTCCACGGCGAGGTTCGTCTTCGACATCCTCTCGGCCTTCTTGGAACAGATTGTACCACTTATACACATTTTTCTTACTCAGAGTAGACTCACCGTATGCAACTGTCATCATTTCAAGAGACTTAGAGCACTGGATTCCATTTTTCACACAAAATTTAATGCAAACTCTTTACTCCATTTTTTTCGAAAGAAGAAAATCGCCGAGCACACCAAACCCTTCTAACCTTTTATGCCTCTGCCAGAAAAACAACACGAGCTATATAGTCAAAATTGTGAACATATGATCGTGAAGAGTGTACCAACGCAACAAAACAAAAATTTAAAACTTGAATGTACGTAGCCCGCGAAAATTGAAAAGTCACCTTACTTTTTGAACACACCTCGTATTCCGTAGGAGAATATGACAAAAAATCCTATCGGAAATTTTTTTCAAACGAATGCGACGCTTTCGCCTTGTCTAGTATGCCGTCGTAGGTCCTGTCGATTTCGATGTTGCATCTTATTCGTATTCGTATACTATGCCTTTGGCTTCAAATACTAAACTCCGTTTGGTTCCTTTTAGTAAATGCCATTACATAAAACAGTACAACCTCTGACTATCTGGTTAGTCGGAGCTACTAAACCGAAAAATCATGTAATACCATCTACTACCGCTTGGGTCGAATACTAATCGACTCCATCTCGATTTTCATTGATCTGTGATCTGTGCATCACACCGCACACTGAGAGAACTCGGGCTGCAAAAATTGTTTGTGCCTGTATTGTGTTTTTAACAAGTGATTTTTTTCTAAAATGATCTTTGCAACTGTGGAAGACGTTATGAAAAGTTGGAAATTCGAAGAGTACATCGAATTGTTCCAGGGTGAGTACCATTTGATTACTTGCATATTCAGTGTTGCATGTTTTGAATCAATTGCAGAATAAGGGCGTCACCTCAGTTTTGTCTGGAATTTTTTGTTTTTCGGTAAGAAACTATTAGAATCTTTAATTAAACGACAAATAAAGCGACCTGACGAGGCAAAAAATAACCTTTTGCCTCGCTAATCGCTTCTGTTATCGTTCAATTAAAGATCCTAATAGTTTGTTACCGAAAAAGAGTTTTTCAGCCCAAACAGAGGTGACGACCCTCTTCTGCAATATAGTGCAATCAATGAAATAATGAGTCAATGTAATAATCAATGCTCAAATGATGGGACTGAATTCATCACACTGAGACATGCTGGGTAATATAGTATAAATATTGAATATTAGATTAATGAATAATAATTAATGTACATTTTGATTTACGTGGATATGAATTAAAGTATCTTATAATAAAACAATATTCGAAACTTCCATCATGTTTTTTTTCTAGAACCCTGTGCTTATTATTTGCCACTTCTTTTACTAGTAAAATTCATTGATCGTGTGGTAGGAGCTACTAAACAGTACGCTGGATTAATAAGACCTACGAAACAGAATTAGTATAAATGACAAAGCGTGCAGTGGAACCTACTAAACAGGATTAGTGCGTACTACGAATCGTTTATTAGAGGCTACTAATCAGGGATAGTATAAACGACAAAGCGTACAGTGTGATCTACTAAACAGGACTAGTGCGTACTAAGAATCGTTCAGTAGAGGCTACTTAACGATATCTAGTGGGCCTGACTAAACGGACGATTAGTCGATTCCACTAAATATCTAGTCCGTCCATATTTTACTAAACGGTACAGCAACTATGACTAATGACTTAGTAGTGTACAGTAAACACTTCTCTCAGTGAGGTTTTCCGTGGTTTAAACAAAGTGGTACTTCCAACTTTACCCACCTGCTCAGTCCAATTTAACTAATTTTAGATGAGGAGTAAAATAACTTTGCCAGAAGTACAATTTATTACCAATTGAGTAAATTATTATTTTTTTTTTTTTGTATAGGAGGATCGATTATTTTATTTACCATTGTGTGAAAAATATATGGCGCTACATGTGCATATAATAATCTAATGGAAATGGTGATGGACTTAGCACCGCTTAGCGTTCTCTAGTGGGCCGTATTGAAGTATTTTAGTCTTTCTTTTACCGGGGGGAGGGGCTGAGAAGTTTCATGTGGATGCCAAAATGACTCCTGAAATTTTTTCTCAGTTAGTACAATGCGATTTTTTGTGGGCCGGATGAACTATAAACGTTTTATACTCTATCCTGATATAAGTGCCTACACTGTTGAAATTTTTTAGGATTTTATCACACTTTTACTATCTAAGTGTAAGGTAAATTGTCAATACCGGTACTGGCACGCGAAATTTCAATATGTGTGTTGCAGTTCTAAAGAGTACGCGCTGATTACGCGCTGATTACGCGCTGATTACGCGCTGATTACGCGCTGACTATGCGATTGTTCGTGCCTGTGAATTTAGATTTTTTCTAAACTGTCTTCCGCAGCATTGCATTACATGGGGCAATATTTCAATATGCTTATGTCAATATAACTAGAGATCCTCTAGGGAGAGTTGTGACAAGTCTCCCCCTATAATAGTCGTCTCTATACCGGAACTTTGATATTTGCATGGGGCGCGAAAAGTTTGAACAGTTTGATTTGTTATTAATTCTTTTGTTTATGAAAATTTTGATGGATATGTGTTTCTTAAAAATAAATTGTAAATTGAAAATAGCGCCAAATCATGCCAATAAAATCTCATAAAAGTTTAACTAGTTCCGCTACAGCAGCGCCAATTATATTTGGAGTACCCCGTGTCTCAACTCTACCTTGAAGATTTCTAAATATAACAATACCAGAATTTGAAAACTATAATATCATGTATTGAAACATTACCTTATGTCTCGGATATAAACTTCAAATGCATTTAATGGAAAGTTCCAATAGAAATTGTCTATAGTGTGTATATGCAGTATAGATCTCATAAAAAAGTATTTGATGTTCGCGGTATCAAGACTGTTAAAAATATTTGCAATTTTAATATACATTTACTACACATTTGTACAATAAATCTAAAAACTCGGTCTAGGAAATAGTATTTAAGAGACTGCATAGTAAATGCCATATACATGTGTACTGATCAACTCTTGGAAAAGTCAGGTGATTTCACTTTACACATATTAAAAATACTTTTTGCAGTAATTTTTAATTCTAAATAATAAAGCATAATTTTATTTTCTAGTTAAACATAAATTATACTGAATTTGAAGTAGAAAAGTTAAATCAAGCAAATAAATAAAACACCTAACCAGTCAAATAGATATTATGTTTGATATTTTTAATTCAAAATAAAAAATAAAAACGGGGTAAGTAAGCGGAGAACGAATGATATTTAATGTACTTGAAGTTACGAACGTTCATGTGAACGAAATTAAAAAACATTTTTCATTTTTTTTGCTTAAATCAATAAGAACGGTAAAAAAATATTCGGTCGGAAAGAATGGTCGAATCAAAATTTTTCAAGGGGTTACCTGCTCTTACACAACAATTCTCTTCTTTACCTTACTAATTATAGAGTGAGTGAGAAAGCTAGGCAAGACCCCTAAAAACCACCCCTACTATATCAACACCTAAAATATTAAAAATGACAAGTTTGATTGTCGATATTTGAAAATATAAAGACATCGAACATCGATAAGAAAAAAAGAATTTTTGACGTTTTTGTTTTTTCAAATATCGAAATCAAACTTGTAATTTGAAAAATTTTAGGTGTTGATATAGTAGGGGTGGTTTTTAGGGGTCTTGCCGAACTTTCTTACCTACTCTATAATCAGCGAGATAAGAAAGGAGATTTTTGACTTTTTTGTATTTTTAAATATCGACAATCCAACTTGTCATTTTTAACATTTTAGGTGCGGATATATTAAGGGTGTTTTTTAGGGGTCTTGCCGAACTTTCTTACTCAGTCTATAATTAGTAAGATAAGAAAGGAGAATTTTTGACGTTTTTGTATTTTCAAATATCGACAATCAAACTTGTCATTTTAAACATTTGAGGTGTTGATGTAGTAGGGGTGGTTTTTAGGGGTCTTGCCAAACTTTCTTACCTACTCTATAATCAGCGAGATAAGAAAGGAGATTTTTGACTTTTTTGTATTTTTAAATATCGACAATCCAACTGGTCATTTTTAACATTTTAGGTGCGGATATATTAAGGGTGTTTTTTAGGGGTCTTGCCGAACTTTCTTACTCAGTCTATAATTAGTAAGATAAGAAAGGAGAATTTTTGACGTTTTTGTATTTTCAAATATCGACAATCAAACTTGTCATTTTAAACATTTGAGGTGTTGATGTAGTAGGGGTGATTTTTCGGGGTCTTGCCGAACTTTCTTACTCAGTCTATAATTAGTGAGATAAGAAAGGAAAATTTTTGACGTTTTTGTATTTTCAAATATCGGCAATGAAATTTGTCATTTTCAACATCTAGGTGCCAATATATTAATGGTTGGTTTTAGGGGTCTTGCCAAACTTTCTTCCTCAGTATATAATAAGCGAGGTAAAAAACAAGATTTTTTGACGTTTTTTTTTCCAATATCGACAATCAAACTTGTCATTGTTAACATGTTAGGTGCGGATATATTAAGGGTGATTTTTATTGTTCTTGCCGAACTTTCTTACTCAGTCTATAATTAGTGAGATAAGAAAGGAGAATTTTTGAGGTTTTTGTATTTTCAAATATATCTACAATCAAACTTGTCATTTTCAACATTTTAGGTGCGGTTATATGAAGGGTGTTTTTTAGGGGTCTTTCCGAACTTTCTTACCCACTCTATTATAAGCGAGATAAAAAAAGAGAATTTTCGACGTTTTTTTATTTTCAAATATCGAAAATCAAATTTGTCATTTTTAACATTTTAGGTGCGGATATATTAAGGGTGCTTTTTGTGGGCCTTGCCGAACTTTCCTACTAAGTCTATAATTAGTGAGATAAGAAAGGAGAATTTTTGACGTTTTTCTTTTTTCAAATATCGACTACCAAACTTGTCATTTTTAACATTTTAGGTGCGGTTATATTAAGGGTGTTTTTAGGGGTCTTGCCGAACTTTCTTATTCAGTCTATAATTAGTGAGATAAGAAAGGAGAATTTTTAACATTTAAAATTTTCAAATATCGACAATCAAACTGTTTATTTTTAACATTTCAGGTTTTGATGTAGTTCTTCCTATGGAATATCATTTTTTATCATCCTAAATGATTTAGGCAAAAGAAAATTCGGGGGAAAAAAATCTTTAATTTCTTTTATATGAACGTTCGTAACTTCAAGTACATTGATATTTAATGTGCATATAAAATTCTATCTATTTTAGGTTATTTACACTCGAGTTATATTTAAAATTCATTAACATTTTGTCAAATGTGTTAGAATCGTTAGAATCAATATAACCTGAAATTTAAGATCATAGTTCCCTCCTGTACGCAGAAAAAAGACGTTATCTAATTTTAATTAAGGATAGCTAATTTTTATTCCTTGGAAATGTTCCAACACTGAAAATTTTTTTTAGATATATTACCTAGAATTCATGCTATCCCAGCTAGGAAGTGTCACTGGTTTTCGTCTTCTAAAATAGTTAGCTGTATTGAAAAGATTTCATGGTAGGCGAAATATAGGTGCAGTATCTAGAAAATTTAGCTGTAATGTCTATATTTACATTGTTATACAAGTATATGTGTCATACCTAACCAGGTTCAGCTGGATATTCTAGGTGAAAAATATAGCTAAACTTGACAGCCTATCTAGCTGCGTTTTCTGGCTGAAGTGCCTATAATTTTTTCTAGCTAATAGGCAGATATATCTTTAGGTATAATGACGCAAAATATATCAACCATATATATAAATACTTAAATCTTTATTATGTATTAGATACATACATGACTCAATTATTAAAAATCTTAAATTGAAAACAGTTATAATCAATACATATCAATGTGTACAATAGGGCGTATCGAAAAAAGTTGTAAACGAAGATTTTTTGAGGTTATACGCGCACTGATAAAAGAATACTCTGTTTCCTTTGAAGGTTTTAATAAAATTCTGGAGGTTACAGCTAATCAAAAAATCTCTTATTTCCATATTTGGTTCCATCATTGTTGCTGCATTGCTGTATATATTATTCATTTTTTAACTCTCACAAGCGATACGAAACGAGACACGAGCTTCTTGCACTATATTTACGGAAAAGTCGGGTCTTGTGCGGACTAATGCAAGGGGGAACATTTTTTAAATGCATTTAAATTTATAGGCCTAAAACTGATGCTACAATTATTTTAGGTTAGAATTTTAGCAGTACGAACAAACTAATTATAGGAAATATGCTGTTTGATCATGACTGCAAGAATGTTTAGCAAATAATGATAGAATTATCTCCCACATTTTCTGTCTGCAGGAGTCAGACGGTTTATATACTAGGCAGTCTGATAAGTACCTGAAAATTCTAAGAGATGGCATTTGTATTCACTAATGTGAACCATTTTCGTCGAGCTTGATCCTTCAAATGACGCCTGT
>NC_046658.1:58401334-58411660 GCF_010883055.1 Belonocnema kinseyi | reverse complement strand
TATGTATAATAGTATTAATATTTATATAATTTATATTTTATACGTGAAGTAACGTAACCTCAAAATACACGCATTAAAGAGGCGCGCGAAGTATTCAGATCACGAGAATCGCCAGCCCAGTATCGAAATCTGAAAATATTAAAATCCCAATCTCTTCATTTTATTTCAAAGCAGATAGAGATATAAATAGAACCGCCGAAGTGTTCCGACCGGCAATCGTGCACCTTCGAGTTTTCAAATTCAGAAGAGGAGAAATGGGTTGCGCGCGCAACCCAGGCATTTATATCGTCTCCTACCATATTCACACGGACATAGACGTGTCATAGTATTGGACCACGTCTCGTTTCAGATCTGGGATCACTGTCGAGTACTTTTCGGACGGTATCAAAATGTTAGAATATCGTTGGACTCGCTGTATCGACCTAAAAGGAGAGTATGTTGAAAAATAAAACCGACTTTGGCCAAAAAAACGTCTCCGTGTTTCATTTTTCAGGGACTTATCAGACCGCCTAGTATCTCAGCTATCTACTTTGCAGTTTATTGCAAACTTTATTGCATATTCAGCTATATCTCCGCAGCAATATATTTCTAGCTACAACAGCTATACCATTTTTTTCAGTGAAAATTGCAATATTCCATAATTATAATATCGAAAATATATAACCCACAAATATAGTCCTGAAATTCCAATACGCGATGCTTCTCCGTGCTTCCGCATATAGATATTTCTTCAAATTACTATTGTTTATCGAAAGTAAATTTTCTTCTTTATAGGCCTTTCATCCAAAATTCCACTGTTATAGTGCGATGCCGTCATACTACATTTTGATTTTCTCAGAACAAAGCAATTTCCTTTTATCAAACATTTATTATACTTACACAGCGTCCTTATATATCCATAGCAAGATTTTTTTTATAAAATAGAAACTTCGATTTTCATTTTCTGCCAAAAGCCGAATTTCAAAACCTGTAAAATTGTAACCTCAAAATTCATGGATGAATTACTCGGATTTTTTTTTTTTAATAAAACTTTTTTCAGATGCATTAAGGAACTCAATATCTCGGATGTAAGTTTTCTTTTTCATTCAAACTGATTGTTACATTTTTTATCGCGATTGGTAGCTGCGAGCTTGTTGTGATTTTCGCTCTTCTGAAACATTCTATTTTTGTGGATTATCTTGTTCTGTACGACCACCCTTCAATTATAACTGGAATTCAAGTGATAGAAATAAATAATAGTGCATTTTACTAGTAAATAAATTCTCTACAACTTCAGCACATTGAATTGAAAAAATTATGTTGTCAAATAAAGTTGTTTACACATTTCTTTAAAGTTAGTTTTGAAATATTTCAGCCATTAAAGAATCTCTTTTTTCATCAAAATGTTTTTTCCGCGAAATACACACTAGCATTAATTAAAATACTTTTGCATCATAAAAACTCATCCTCTTTTCTCAACTATTGTAATACATGAAACTATAATTAAATATTTATTTTCTGGCTATTTATTTATCCCCATAATTCGGTAAGTCCGATAAGCGCCTTATATGTGCATATGACAAGCGTTTGTGAACAGCTGGTTGCATTCTTATAGGAGTTAAGAAATTTTGCACAGTAATTATTTATTTGTGTATTGCTTATCTGAAGAAAATGTACAATTATTTTAATAAATCTTCTCTCAATTAAACTATTTATTAGATTATTAGACTTAGTTCGAATACAATGTATGATATTTTAAGTTTTTAGGTATATTTTTCGTGCCAAAAATAAGATCTCTAAAAAAATAGTTTTTGAATGTAATTGTAATGTAAATTTGTCTAGGACTGAAATCATTAAAACAATTATTTAATGAAAATTTTTGTTTCTAAATATCTGTATTCGATAATTAAAGGGTCCGCGGTCTGAACTTGTTAACTGACATGTTTTTCGAAATTTATTTTTGTATTTTCTGGAGCATTTTTGATATGCAGTTAATATCCGGCAAGCGGAACAGCAAAATTCCTTCTAGATTTAAAAAAAATTTTGCAACCACATCTATGTTAAGATTGCGATTCCAAACATTTTGCCATATAAAACTTGACCGCAGCTTGAAAAAGAACGCAGAAAAATGCGAGCCCGGGGAAAACAATAGAAAATTAGCGATAGAATACTGCAGATAACAGGTTTAGATCGCTGGACCCCTTGCAGACAACATATGAATAGATTTCAATTGTCATATGGCGTTCAATTTTGATTCAAATGTTATAAAACTAACGCGTATTATTTTTCTCTAGTAAATGAAAAAAAAAAATTTACAGTTTAAAAAAAAGATATTGAAAATTGAAAAAATATCAAAGATTATCCTTCGCCTTGTAAAATTTCTTAAATGCCAATTAACATGTTTATACCGTGGATTCTTAAATTATTTACTTATTTTTCGGAGCGAGTGGTAGACGAGGGCCAAAGACCCAAGCCTTTCACGAGTTTAAAACATTTCCCAACCCACGAAGACGTCTCTCCTCTATGGCAAGCACTTCATTTTTTTTTTTTTGGTATAGACGCGCAAAATCTGAAGCGTGTTCTGCTGGTGACAGATTGAACGTGATCTTTCTTTTCGAATTAGTGCAACCCAATATATAATGTTGGACCTTACACCCTAACATCTCTATTTTACTATGAAGTCCAATATTACAAATATGTCTGCTTACGACGCTCAAAAAGAGAGATGTTACGGTCTATCTCCTAGTAGTAGAGCACGCTTATTTTATGCAGCTAACTAAAAAATTATTTTATTCGCTAGTGCGCAAGCAAAACAAAAAAAGGAAGTAGTATTACGTAGTTAGCCAGAATTAGGTTATATAGCCATGATACATGCGTGTAGCTATGGAGCAGCATATCTGCGGCATAGTAGACGATATAGTTTGTTTCTCTAAGATTGGGATATAATTCAGAACTTAAAAAATGGCAACACAAGGCGATCACTTCTTTTGTTTATTCATACTAAAAAATGAAGAAAGAACTTTGTAAGAAATAAACCTCATCTTACGGAAACTCGAGCGGACTCGAACTTCAAGAAAAAATTGCGTTCGCGACTGCTTTAGTGCAGGCACACAGTCCGCCTGCGGCGCTGCGGCTCGCGTAGCCGCATACGGTAACCAAAACAGGCATGTTTTTCAAAATTACAAAATTCTAATTTAAAAAAAATGACTTGAAAATCTTAGAGTACATAGTAAAAAAAGTGTTCAAAATGATACCGAAATTAATATCATTTTGATATGCAACAAAAATGATACCGATTTGAAGAGCATTTTGATCGGCCGAAGAGAATGATCGACTTTTGAGATCATAATGATGTGATTCGGGATCATGTATGAAGTCAAGCCAAGATGGCTGACGTTTTTACAATACTTTAGCTCATATTCAAGCTTTTTACGGCTTCTGATCGTGCATTTTACTTGAAAAGTTGAAGAAATAACGAAATCTGATATTATAAAATATCAGCTGTTAAGTGTAGTTGTCACTTGCATGCGGTTAGGTACCATTTTTAGGTTATGTCGTTATGACAACGGCGCCAATAATTGGCGGCCATTTTGTTTAGTCTGATAAATGAACCAAAAAATGAGATCAAATTGATCCGAATGGAAAATCGTTATGATCTCGAGAGTCAAATGATCGCTGAAGCAAAATGCTCTGCAACAAAATTGATCCTTCTTTTTACTATGATTATAAGTTGGGCCAAGCTCGGCCGATTTCGACATGGACTACTAACACATCGTTCAATTAGTCCCGAGACTAACCCAGAGATGGTGCTAGTAGTACCAAACGAGCCACGTTTTCCCAGAGTGCGAACCTTCACATGAAACGTGTAAAAATTTCACGTCGATTGGACCACAAACAGCAGAGTTATCGAGGTTAGAGTAAAGTCACTTTGTAATTTGTTTGAAAAATGGAAAAAAAGCGAGTTTCGCGTGTTGGTTAAACATTGTTTTTTAATGGGTAAAAACACCGTAGAAGCCCAGCAGTGGCTTGAAAAACGTTACCCGGACTTCTCTCCATCCAAATCAACGATTTGTCGTTGGTATGCTGAGTTTAAACGTGGTCGTACGGACACAAACGATGCGGAACGTTCGGGTAGGCCATTGGAAGCCGTTACACCGGAAAATGTGAGTGAAGTTTTAAAAATCATAGTAAAAAATCGCAAAGTAAAGGTCCGTGAGATTGTAGAAATGACACAGATATCATCTGGAAGCGTATGTACAATCCTTCATGAAAAATTGAGCATGAAAAAGGTTTTCTCCAAGTGGGTGCCGCGATTGCTTTCAGTGGAACAAAAAAAGCAAGGTATCGACGATTCAGAGAGCTGTTTATCGTTATTTACTCGCAATAAAAAGGATTTCCTGCATCGATACGTGACCATGGATGAAACATGGATACATCATTTCACTCCGGAGTCGAAGCGGCAATCATCTGAGTGGCGCAAGGCTGGCAAAATCCGCTCAAAGCGTCCAGAATCGCAGCAGTCTGCTGGCAAAGTCATGGCGTCTGTTTTTTGGGATACACATGGCGTCATTTTCATTGACTACCTGGAAAAAGGTAAATCGAGCACAAGTCCATGAAAACAA
This sequence comes from Belonocnema kinseyi, assembly GCF_010883055.1. Lineage (NCBI taxonomy): Eukaryota > Metazoa > Arthropoda > Insecta > Hymenoptera > Cynipidae > Belonocnema > Belonocnema kinseyi. The sequence goes on along the minus strand of NC_046658.1, from coordinate 58,407,059 downwards.
TGGCAAAAATCAACGATTTGGATTTGCTTCCCCACCCCCCGTATTCGCCAGATTTAGGCCCTAGCGACTACTGGCTCTTTGCTGATCTCAAAAAAATGCTCCAGGGAAAAAAATTTGGCTCGAATGAGGAGGTCATTGCCGAAACTGAAGCCTATTTTGAAGCAAAGGATAAATTTTTTTATAAACATGGTATAGAAATGTTGGAAAGATTGTATCACTCTAAAAGGAGATTATGTTGATGAATAAAAATTATTTTTGAAAAAAAATGTTGTTTTCGTTGTTAGTCTCGGGACTTATTGAACGATGTGTTAAGTACCACAAGCAAAATATATTCAAAAATACTTATTTATATAGGATCAATTCAGACGGATCAAAAAGTTTGAGTTTAAACTAGTCTTCTGTCTTAAGTCTTCTGTGTGTTTTTTGGCCTGAAAAATGCGTTTCATATGGTCTATAGAAGTAAACTTAAGGAAGTCCTAAAAGAGTACGGACTACGGATTCAATGAATGGCCCCTAAAAAGAATCAATGCAGTATATGCAGGTAGCAAAGCGTGTGTTAAGGTAAATGATTAATTGAGTGACTGGTTCGATGTTAGGCAAGGTGTTAGGTAAGGATGCGTAATGTTTGTATCTCGGGACAGTGAAGGTGCGTGTGTTAACGTTTTTAGATGATAAATTTGTTATGGCAGAGTCAATCGATACCTTGCAGAGAATGTTGAGCAAACTGAATACTAGCATGAAGAACATGTGCCTTTAAATTATCGCGAACAAAATAAAAATTATGTAGTATCAATGATCAGAAGAAAATTATAACAAAGAAAGCTGAAATTGAAATATATAACTATGTACTTGCATGCACTGTGTTATACGCGCTATCGAAACCTGGTTCAACCAAGAAAAGTACACGGAGAAAAAGATATCGCACAATGATATCGCAAAACCTGTATAATGCAAGAAAGGGCAATATGATAACGTACAATCAGATCCCGGAGCTTTGTACGATATTATAATGCACTAATATCACAGAAAAAAATTAAGTTAAATTTTGTTGCTGTCGTCTACTACGGCGTCCTTAGCAGCAATGGGAAAAAGGCAGAGTATAAGTGAGTTCGAGCTATAAATCGGGACACCAGATTTTAAAAAATCACAAAAAAAAGTAAAAAATTGCTGCAGGTAAGACCTGCTACGGTTACTGATTAAACATATTTCGGCGAAAGTTTCACTGAGGGTAGAAAAATAATTCTGAACTCGTCGACTGCGTCGCGCTGAAGTGGACAAATTTCGGTAAAACATGTAGAATCAACAACAGAAAACACACAAAAAATGTGTTCTTACTGATATATTTCCTCTGAAATAAATCACATTATTGTAGACGAATTAGAACTTACTTAATATCATTTAGCAAAAGCGCGAAATGTAACTGACAGATAGGAATCCCCATTTCTCTCAAATTTAATGAAGGTAAATGATGCTGGATAGCGCTGGCGTCGTAATTGTGGCTACACCTCGAATACAAATGGAGCGATTATCCGATGAAAGATTATCCAGGCAAGGTTAAAAATCGGAAATTATCTTCGATTCATTTAAAGTTTATCTGGCAAGGTTAATTTTTGTTCCAGTGAATCTTTCACCTGGAATCGATGTAAACTTTATCTTTAATTTTTTTTGTAATCGCTTGCTGACTACTCGAACCCTCGTAAGATCACAAAAGAAGAAATACAATGTGATAGCGTAATAAACTTAAATTCTTACGTTATATATTGTAACTTATGCGATATAGTTTTATCAGTGTATAAGATTAAAGTTGAGGCGTTTGGCATGCAAATCCTCTAAAATATAGATATGCGGTAAAACTCTGATGGACAAAGTCAGTAATGAGATAATCCTCAAAGAACGTGTTGTAGACCGTAGAGTAGATAATAGTTTACATATGTGAAAGAAATTTGTTAATATAGTTTGAGCATGTATAGAAAATTAAAGATAAAAGCCTAATGAAACAAGTGTAACAAGGTAAAGGAAATGGTAGCGTACCCAGGGCTGGATTGAGGAAAGAATGGTCGAAATGTGTGAATAAGAACCTGAATCGCCAAGATGCAAAAATCGACAAAAACACTAGAGCTTGCATGAGAAAATGTTTGAAAGTAAAGGAAGCTAAAGAGGTATGTGGCAACACAAGTTTGATAAGGAATGCATGATGAAGAGTGTCAGTTAAGTAAGGGACGCCTGAAGCGAAAGTCCTTAGATATTAATGGGCCCGCGTGGAGAGTTTTCGATTGTGACTTTGAAAGCTATTCGCCTGGGGTGCTTGATACAGAGACTGACCAGCGACCTGGATCGGAGCAGTGTTGCGGAACGAAAGTGTTACTAAAATAAACAACGCGGGATTTTGATATTGATTACAAAATCTAATTTTTACGCCTCGTGCACTTCCCATGAACTCCTTGATTACACAGAAAAACGAAAAGATAAAGTTTACATCGATTCCGGGTGAAAGATTCACAGCAACAAAAATTAACCTGGCCGGATAAACTTGACATTCCCCATCTATCAGTTGCTTTTTGCGCTTTTAGCTAAATGATATTGAGTAAGTTTTAATTCCTCTACAATAGTCTAATTTATTTCGGAGGAAATATATCAGTAAGAAAATTTTTTTTTCTTGTTTTCTGTTACTTATTCTACATGTTTTACCAAAATTTGCTCATTTCCGCATCATGCAGTAGACGAGAACAGAATTATTCTCCTAACCTCAGTGAAACTTTTGCCGAAATATTTTTAATTTTTAACCGTTGCAAGTCTCACCTGAAACAAATTTTAACTTTTGTTTTTTCTGTTTCGTTTTAAATATGGTGTCCCGATTTATAGCTCGAATTCATTCATACATTGCCGTTTTCACATTGCTGCTATGGACGTTGTAACAGACGACCGCTTTTATTCCATCGTAGGATAAACTTTCGCCAAATAGCATGTAAACTTTAACAGCGGCAACTTTTACATGCAACAAAATTTAACTTCAGTTTGTTCTGTGTATTTTTCATGTAAAAAACTGAACGATTCGTAACGAACGAGCTGTTTTTAATAGATATTTGTGAAACCTACATTTTTTAACTAAACTTTTTTCTGTCAGACAAATAAGTTCGTTGCAAAAAAGTAGTTAAATTTCAGGTATCAATTTATGTGCGAAGTGAGCCTTAAGAAAGTATTTAAAAAATGGAAATCTTGTCTTATCATCTATTCATCTTACTTTACAATTTTGTAAATAGCTTCTATTACAGGTTACTAAAAATATGGACTTTTTTTAATCAGCATTTAACAACATCGTTTTTTTCTATACTATAATACATAAATTATTATATCAACAAGAAACCAATTTTCTAAGAATCTAAGCCCTTCGTATTAAATTTGATAAGCCAAGTATTCGTTTTATCAGTTTATTTTCGGTTTTAAAAGTTTTATGTAATACTGTCGAAATGGAATACCGAGCTGGAGAAAACGAAATCGTGTGCCTGCAAACGACATATGCATTAGCAGGCGTTTAAGAGGATCTTCTGGTTATCCTTATGAGTGAAAATTCATCTGAACCGTCTGCCGCTGTTTACACATGGTGAAGGTTTCATCATAATCTTTTTGTTTAAAAGCATAAATTGAACTATTCAAATAACAATGGGGTTGTTGTATGAATTTTCGATAATAGATTTTTTAAATACTGCATAACATTTCAAAAAGTTTAGTATATTAAAAAATATGTTTGAATAAGTTCATTTCTGAAAAGAAAATTATTATTTTTTAAGTATCGAAAACCTATTTGAACAACTTTGTGACCTTGAAACGTTACATCCTGCAAAGTCCTGCCTCCCATAACTAGTGAATCCGAGTCGAAACATTTACAGAAATTGAAGCCTCACAATGGTCTAAAAAAAGATGACTCCTAGAAGTAATAATACTGAATATGATGAATAATTTATTAGATTCTAGTGTATCAAACATTTTTATTACTCCCTAATTTCTGTGAGTGAATTGTGAAAGACATACACTGAAAATATTGAATCGCGGTCTCGTGCATCGCTGTTTCATTTGACAACAGACCTGCACAAGTCAAAGTGCTTCCATTTGACTGTCGATGCTGTAGGCTAGGGTCTAGGCACTATAGGCACAGGGATTGCGAGTCGCTGCTTTTCTTTGTCGTAGGTGTGTGCATACAACTGAAACGGCTGATTGCTCGTCTTACACATAAGTCGACGAGTTTCAGAAAGTAGTTCTCTAAAAGAGTCACAGAGTTTCCATTACCCAATATATTATGCTATTAACCCGAGTACTTCGTTTTCGACGTCGCTTATGAAAATATTTTCTCCTTAACTCAGAGAAAAGATTGAGTTGATTTAACAAAACGGTTTGTTCAACCTACTTTTTTTGTTGAAACTAAGACATTTGTTCAGTGCAAAAGAACCTTTTGTTATTTAAAAAAACACAACGACTTAATTTGTTCAATTCAAAATAATTATTTACTTTAGCATGTTTAGTTGATTGAATCAAATAAATGTGTTGAACGGATTATACTATTTATTGGAAAATGATTTGGTTCAAGTAATGAAATAATTTGGTTGATTCAACCGAATGCTTCCATTTGCTGCGAGTACACTAAAAATACCGAAACAGATGATGCCAACCCACGCCGGTGGTAGTTTGCGTGGCGGAAAGTTTCTCATTATGCGTTGTGTCTTGAATTAGTGAATAAATTAGTGGTATAAACAACTAATCCCTGAAACAGTATACACTGAGAACAATTTTACTTGATTCAAAGAAATGTACTAGGCAGTCTGATAAGTACCTGAAAATTCTAAGAGATGGCATTAGTATTCACTAATGTGAACCATTTTCGTCGATCTTGATCCTTCAAATGACGCCTGTCAAAACTTCAGCCATTTCTGTTTACGCATTTACAAGTTGCAGCACTGAGAAGCGACTAACCTCCGAGTCTTTTTTAATATGGAAAAATCTGAGTTTCGAGTTTTGATCAAACACTACTATCTTCGCAAGAAAACGTTATCCGAGACCAAGGCCAAGCTGGATAAGTATTACCCGGACTCTGCACCGTCGATTGGAACGATTCATAAGTGGTTTACCGTGTTTCGTTGTGGCCGTACGAGCAAAGTTGATGCTGAACTATCTGGGCGCCCAAAAGAGGTCACTACACCAGAAAATGTCGAAAAAATCTATGATATGGTGTTGAATGATCCCAAAGTGAAATTGAGAGAGGTAGCTAATGCTGTAGGCATATCATTGGAACGTGTGGGCAATATCGTGCATTCAGTTTTGGGCATGAAGAAGCTCTGCGCGCGATGGGTGCCGCGTTTGCTCACAGTGGACCAAAAAAGAATTCGTGTGACAACTTCCCAGCAGAATTTGGCATTATTTTCGCGTAAGCCGACCGAGTTTTTGCGCCGATTCATAACCATGGGTGAAACTTGGATCCACTACTACACTCCTGAGTCAACGCAACAGGCAAAACAGTGGGTTCCACCGGGCCAAAGTGCTCCGAAGCGTCCAAAAAAGCAACAATGGGTCGGAAAGGTTATGGCCTCCGTATTTTGGGATGCGCATGGCATAATATTCGTGGACTATCTTTAAAAAGGTAAAACCATAACCGGAGCATACTATTCATCATTATTGGGCCGATTGAAAATCGAAATCGCCGAAAAACGACCGCATTTGAAGAAGAAAAAACCGC
>NC_046658.1:58388299-58401234 GCF_010883055.1 Belonocnema kinseyi | reverse complement strand
TTCCGATCGAGTACTTTTCGGACGGTATCAAAAAGTTAGAAAATCGTTGGACTCGCTGTATCGACCTAAAAGCAGAGTATGTTGAAAAATAAAACCGACTTTTGCCAAAAAAACGTCTCCGTGTTTCATTTTTCAGGGACTTATCAGACTGCCTACTAGTACTGCATACGTCCAATGAAAGATTGTTTTGATCGAAGGCAATTTTTCTTATTTCAAGAAATAATATTTTTCAAATAAGAAACTCACTTTTTTTATAAGCAAAATTTCTTTAGATCAAAAAAATATTTGATTGGACATATTCAGTACTGCATTTCTTGTAATCGAGTAATCTTTTTTTCTGAGTGTATAGAACATTTCGAACGTAATCACAACTTTTAGTTCGCAGGTTTCACACCGGTTCAGGCAATCTAACCCAAAATGCATAAGTGAAGAAAGAACCCCACACAGATGTATGATTTAACGAATCAACCAAAATATTTATTTTGGTGAACCAAAATATTTGGTTGGATCAACAAAAATATTTATTACACTCAATCGAACTTCATTAACCAACAACTTCGATTGAATCAAAAATACATTTCATTCACCGTATAGCAATGCATTTGTTTGATCCAACCAAATTTTTGTTGTGCCAAGCAATTTTTTTTCTGAGTATTTAAATTCTTCTGTCACTGTATTTCTCATAATGCAGCTGACGATAAAAAAATTCAAAATTGAAATCACTGCAAAATAAAGCAGTATTCTGCTGGGAAAGTTTTTCCATTGCTATAATAATGATCAAAAATTGCATTTCCCTGAACAAAATTTGTTGCGGCAAGAAATGTATAATGTATATTGTATAGGAAATGCAATACATAAATTTTTCATTCAGTTAAATAAAATATACACTCAATTTCCTTCAGAGTAAGTAAAGATCCAATATCCAATTTCTGTGTTTATTTATACAGAGTACATTACTTTTCTCATGTGAAACTAAAATCAACATTTGTAACATAAAATCCGAGATATAAAATCTTATGATCATCTCCAAAAGTACCATGCTTTATTTATGCAAAGTGTGTATTGTAAGTTCAGAAACTTATCAAAATTAAAAACATCATCAAAGGATCACGTGGATGATGTATAGTCTGATTACATATCGATAGGATCGAATAAAATCATCTGATCGAATTAAACACAATCATAGCAGAATTTCCAATACAGTAGTTGTCATTAATTTTACAACAAGTCAAAGCAAATGAATTTCTATAATTAACTGAGACAATTTAATTTTGATTAGGTTGTTCCGTGATCGATGATTGGTCAGGGCAAATAGTTCAGTAGCCAACTTTATGAATACTGATCAGACCATCGTATATTATAAATGCGTATCCAATAGTATTTCGAATTGGTAATTGAGTCTTCGACTCTAGCTCACCTATTCTTGATTCCTTCTTTTTTCACTCTGAGCTTTCACGTAGTAGGTTTACTGGCTTTGTTATCTTTCCCATACGAGTTTTAAATCATGAAAGTAGCTCTTTGTATACCTATTATTGATATTGATGCTTTATGAATGCACACATAGGAATTTAGTACATACAGTTAGATATTGATAACTTAGATTTGAGACGAATATTGATAGCAAAAGTGCATTAACTCTACTCGCTAAAGAACTTGTATCGTACGATCGCTTCATGACCCACCCGTCAAACCTGAGTTCGGTCTACATTCTATATACTTGATTGTAAATCCTTCAGCTTGATTTCCTGGAGCATCTGTATCATCATTTTCCACTTCAAGTAATGCTGATTTAAGAAACTAACGAGGAAAATTGAGGGTAAATTCGTAAATTTATTCACTTAAAATAGTTGATTTAGATATGTCAGAATTCACAGTCCGTCCCCTTTTTGATCTAAGTCCTCTTTTCCCCTAAAATCTGAAAAATCCCTTAAAACCCTTAAAATTACGCATTTTTATTCAGTTTTCCCCTTCTTTTGCAACGTTTACATTTATAAATCAATTCCGTTGTTGCAAATCAAAAACATCATTACAGGTATCACACGCTTCACAGGCCAGAATGCTCTAAAACAACGGAAATACGGAGATTTTGCACGAAAATATTGAAATAAGTTCTTCAAAATAAAATTAATGTTTATACTATATTACGTCCAAATTTAAACGCTTCAGTTCGAAAAAACTGCAACTTTTCAACGAAGCAGTTCATTTTTTACCCAGTGTTAACTTTTCAATTCAAAAAGACGAATTTTCTGAAAAACAGATGAATTTTCATACCCTAAAATATGAAATGTCAACAGAAAACTAATTTTTCAACTAAATATTTAAATTTTATGTTAGATTAGTGAAGTTTTAAATAAAAAAGAGGAATTCTCTACAAAATAGTTAGTCTCTAAAACAAAAAAATGAATTTTCAGCAACAATGAGGAATCTTCAACCAACAAAGTGAATTTTTAAACCAAAAAGACAAATTGTGTACAAAACTGTTGAACTTAAACTAAGAAGGATAAATTGTTAACAAAATAATTAAATTTTCGTCCAATTACTAACATTTTCAATTAGAAAAAGATGATTTCAAAAAATGTAAAGTTGATATGTGAAGAAAAACAATATATTTTAATTTTCAATCAAAAATAGTTGAAGTTATCCAAAAAGGTAGAGTTTTCAATGAAATAATTTATTTTTCCAAAAAGGAAAAGAAAATTTCAGTCAAGAAAAGAAAATGCAAGCAAATTATTCGGTTGTTAAGCCAAAAAACATTGTCGAGAAAGTAGTTGATTTTTCAACTACATAATCAAATTTACAACGAAATAATATAATTGTTAACCGAAAAAAAAGAATTCTCAACTAACATAGACTTTTCAACAAGAAAGAATGAACTTTTTAACAAAAACAGTGAATTTTCTTATTGGGTTTTATTAATTCAGTTCGCATTCCAGAGAAAAAAAATGTATGAGAATAAGAAAACCTTTTTTCCTTTTTCAATTCAATTCTATTGTGTATCTAATTTCCAATTTTGTATCTACTTGAATCTTTTTTTGATGTGTTTTTATCATCAGAAAGTTCTAACATGTTCAACAGATTTACCAAAGCTAGCTAAACAAAATTAAAAAAAAAAACTAAAATTACTAGAAAAGATATTTCTCTTAACAATCACTTTCGTTCGAAAGATGAATAAAGTGAATATATTTTCGATTTTTGGGCTCACATATTTGAAAGATTTTCAGAATAAAGTGTGTGGGATTCGCAGTTAGGCTCATATTTTAACACCTATTTTTTCTGAATCTGTGAAGATTGAAGTATATGAGACCATTTATATAATATAAAGCCTTTTTGTCTGAAAGGAAAATAGTCAAATTATTAATTTGTCTGAAAAATAATAAAGAATTTATAAGTAAATAATTCTTTATTATTATTTTTAAAGCATAACATTTTATTTTGATATTGGATATGCCATTATATTTTGACGAATGGTACTAAATGAGATAATCTAGGAGACAGGTACATACTAATGATCGTAATGAGCTAAGCTTCAGAAGTCGAACGTAGCGACATCATCCCTCGTTATTTTCAGATACGCCGACAGAGCACGGTGTCGCGACTAAACATCCCCGAGTCCCTGCGCAATTCAGTCTTCCCCGTGAAACCACGCTGAAAACGGGTTGTGCTCGCCTCCTATCGCGAATTTTCCTCCGTTGATAAATGTATAAAAAAATTTCACAGCGAATATATTAACAATTTTTATAACCATGTTTTGTTATAAAAACATGCAACGTGCCAATTTTTAGAGTTTGAATATAGAAATAACTTCAAATATCTATAGCGAACGTTTGTAATTCGAAATCAAATCAAAGCGTTCAAAGAATCACCTAGATTAACACGATTAAGTATCAAAATGCATTATTTAATAAATTTAATTTTTTTCTTAAAAGATCTTGATCAAACGCATTAAACCATTCTTTAATAACAATCCATTTTATTGTATGTAATGTTAACAATAGTCTCCAGATGAGCAGGAAGCTTTTCACATTCCCAATAACCATAATACTCGTATACCACTTGCCAGCCTTAAGCCCATTATTCATTTCATAAATTCTAAATTTGGTCTATCCAAAAATACCAGGCCCTCGTTAGTTTTTTTTACCTCTTACAGTAAATCATTCTTTGAAGGAAGTCTAAGAAAACCTAATCTTTGCATTCGAAATAAATATGTGTGTTTAAAAACAAGTGGAGAAGAATTTCATCCATTAGTGAATTTCGAGTGTCATTAAAACTATTATCAAAAGATTAGGAAGTATACTTAAATTGTTATTGCATCATCATGGCAGATTTGAGAGTACAGAGTAATTGCGAGCATGTGCTCTGCATCTCTGCAAGCAGAAATGTCTTTTTCCGCGCTTCCTGGATTCTGGTATCTTCGTCTTCACGACAGCATCTCTACCTTTGCAAGAGGAACAAGAACAAGAAGTGCGCCCCTCAATAGCGTGCTGGCTCTCGGCGACATGTGCTCGCCACTAAGCATACTACTATTTATAAGACTCTGAATCACGCATGCACGCTCGCATTAGCGCGGTCACGAACTTGATTCTGCACGATTTTACGTGATTTCTAACCGCACCAGACTTTTTTAAAACTGGGAAAAGTAATCTAGACATTTGAGGAAATACCAGGGGTATGATGAATTCAAGATTATAATTTAAGGATGAAATCGTGCTTAGTATGGTTGGATGATTGAGGTACTCGTTTTTGAAATTTTCTTGATGTATCTGTAGCAGGCATAAGCAAGGGGGAATCCAACAAGAGAAAATAAGCAGAGAGTTATGAAAGAAAAAGCTATAGAAAAAGAAACAGATTCATAAGAAAGAAAAATAAGACAGACAAGGTGTGAAACCACTAATGTCGACTATTTAAAGATTTAGAAACATAGATGACACTAATCCTTCTTTAAAAATGATAATCCCAACATCGGACAAACGTACTTTATCTTCAGGATTATCAAATATTGCAACTTAGACAAACATTTGAAGAAATCGAACAATTTCCTATGAATTAATAATTGAAAAGTACAAGATATCTTCAATAATACCGAACAGATTTTCCCACATTTATTCATTCACTTCATTGAGATTCAATCTGATACCTATAAACCCAAACATATTTAGGATTAGAGTACGTCGAAGAGAAAACATAAAGAAGTGGGTTTCCATAATCTTCATCGAATATTTTGACGACCCCATATCTTAGGGATGTACGAGAATCTTAAAATACCAAGACTTCTTCAGCTTAATTAGATATTGGATTCGAGAATTTGAGTAAGAAAAGAAAGATAATATGTATAAAGCTGAAAGATGTTATTATGATGAAGGTGCCAATTGCGACCAAAATATTCCAGCCCAGTTGGGTTACTTTATTCCTCTAAACGGATTGTACTGCTTTGCAATTCCACCTTCACACCATCGACGAGAAGCTGCCCACTCTCCTCGTTTGTCACGTCAAACCCTCTGGTGAGTCCCTTCCATTCTTCTCAGGAGTCACCCTTGATGTGCTATCATCCTAATGGTCCTCCGCCTTCCGCATTTTAATCCCACATGCAACCCTTTGTCTTCAATTTTTTTGCTTCTTGACTGTTTTATTTTCCTAACGAGAAACGGTGAGATTTTCAAAACATACATAGCGTTTGCTATATAGGTATACAATCGGACATAGTTATTTCAATCACTTACAATAAGGTTTTAAAATTACATATACTCGTAACCTGTTTAAAACAGCTTCGAGGAAATATTTAACTTATAATTGCAAAGTGTAAATACAATTTTGAGGTAATAATAGTTAAAATATTAACCAAGAGATTTTCCCTCAACGAAGCCGAGCGTATGCTTTTCCTTGTGTTCTAGTCTGCAGGTAAAGCCTTAGCGAGAGTAGACTAAAGAGATGACTATGAACTAATTTAATTAAATGGAATGTCTAGAAGGCAAGTAAACTTTCAAGATTTTAAGAAATTGATACGATAAGAGAAAGAAATTCTCCCTTGTGGAAATCTTTAATGAAAATTATGAATACGGTAGAAATTTGCCATTGAACTCGTTATGCTATTTGCTGAAACTGATAAGCTTAAATCTTAATTAATGTTTCGAACCTATTGCGTCAGTGGTACACATTCTTCACCAAATGATAAAGGCGCAAATATTCCGGAAGGAAGATTAATTTACAAATATTTGCAACACTTTCAGTCTTTTAATTCCAATCTAAAAAAGATAGGAACTAATCTGTCTAATTATATATTTAACAACTGATATGTAACTATGACGGAAGTAAAAGGAATTTTTATTGATTCCAATTTATTTTTCTATCCAAATATCGTAAAATATTTCGCTTAATTCCTATATTATTTCTAGATTTACTACATAATTGAGCCATATGTACGAGACTAGGAATTATAATAATACAAAACATACAATTATGCAAGAATATTCCATTTCGTACCATTTTAAAAAAGCATTCTAAACAATAGAAAATCTTACATTTCCTACTTCTCTTTCTACACTTTTAATTTGTCCAAAAGAAAAATTCACTCAGAACATTGCTTCAACAGGTGAATTTCCTGAAGAAAATCCTATTATCGAGATTACAATACAAATCCACATATGTAATCACAAGTCTGCGTTCTTCATGTGATGCTGATATTTACATTGTGCTTCTATATTTTTATCGCTCTTTGGAAGTTTATGAATCACTAATACCTCGTCATTTCTTCAAAATATCTTCCAATCTCTATTTCTTACAATGATAGTGTCAGCCATAGTCCACTTTCACTGTGCACCTGGTAAGGAAGTTCTCGTTTTTTTTCTACATCGCTCGTGGCAGTTTTATCTCTTGATAGTCAGTCATATGGTCCTTCTACTCCTTATCAGTAATACCTTGTAATCGGTGAATTTTCCTAAAAGTAGACTCACTCATGCTACGCTTCAATTTTTATCATTTCTGATAACCAAAAGTCAATTTCGACTTTGGGTATCGATTTTCACTAGAACCAATAGTTCTAGAATTTTCTCTTGTACTTTAATTTTCGTACTTTGGTCTGATTCTGTTCGAAATGAACTAAAGTATCTCAGCAAGGAGTGTCGTTTTTTTCATCCTCATATAGGGGAAGCATTGGGACCGAAGCCGTTTTTGTATTTTGCGTTTCCAGCAAGTTTAAGTTGAATTTCATGAAGTGTTTTGCCTTTTGTTTCTGGAACGAAAAAGAAGGCAAAGCCAGTTGCTAAAGCACATTGACTGCAGAAAATCCAAAAAGTTTTTGATGCTCCTATTAGTAGGACGAAAGTAGGGAAGAATTTGGTTACTACGAAAACGAGAAACCAATTTATTACGAAACACATGCTGCTTGCAATTGCTCTCGTTTCTTGGGGAAATAATTCTCCCACCATAGCGTAGGGCACTGATCCATAGCCCACAGAAAATACAAAATTGAAGCTACCGAGACAGAGTAAAGGTAGCCAACCAATGTATAGGACATCTTTACCGTCTTCCTGCATTTTGAAGTAGTAGCCTAATATTCCAATCCAAATTGTCATTGTCATTCCGGATATCACCAATAATGGTTTTCTTCCAAATCTGTAAACAAAGAAAATAATGGGACTTTTATTGAGAATTATTGCAACGGACATACAAATCTTTAAAACAATTTAAACCTTTTTAATAGTTTTTGAAGATTTTAATTTGAAGATTTAATTTTATCAATTCCACTTTGAAAGATTTAATTTTATTTTTAGATGGAATAATTGTTCAGAATTGAGTTTCAAAATTTTTATTTTGATCTCGGCTGAGTAAAACTATTGGTACAGGTTTTATGAAGCAATAAAACAATGACTGATTGCGCCATTCAATACTGCCTACAATACAGAATCAACCTACTGCGATTATCGAAAAGTCTTAACTTCAAGGACAACTGTGCAAAATCTAGGAATTGGAATCAGACTCAAAAAACCGTAATTAAATAGTTTTTTGCTTGGTTGATATTATTAATCAGTCCCACTGATTATTTTATACACGGTTAAAAATTAAACGAAATGGCAGATCCAACGAACAGTCTACCCAGTAGGTCATTTCTATTCCAGAAAATAAATTGCTTATATAAATAATTTACGTATGTTTCTCACTAGAGCCACTAAATGCGTGTCTAAATCATTGTTTGAAGTATCAGGTGACAATCAACTTCCTTATTTCGACTAATCGCTTGTCTCTAATATTAAATTGGCTGAGGGTAAGTCAACTTGTACGGTTTGTTTTCCCAACTTATATTTCTTTCTTAATTTCTAATTACGACATACCTGTCAATTGTCATACCGACGACCACTGCCATCATGACCTCGATTAGACCAATAACAATCGTCGCCACATAAGGGTCAATAGTGCTCCCAGCATCTTTAAATATAGTCACTGTGTAGAAAAGAACTGCATCAATCCCACACATTTGTTGAAACCACATGAGACCCAGGCACGTACGAAGGGCCCTTCTTCCAGCTACAGTACCAGCCAGATCACGTATTCCACCTTTTCTGCTCTTTATCTCCTCTGCTTCTTCCAAAAGGGTAGCAATCTCCCGATTAACATCGTAATTTGATCCTCGCAATATCTTCAAAACCTTACTAGCTTCCAGTTTCCTGCCCTGATTCACCAACCACATTGGTGTTTCTGGCATCAAAGAAATGCAAGCTAGGAAAGGTACCAAGGTTAAACAACAGGCAATGTTGAATGTTTGGTATTCTAAGTATGCACCAGCCACATATGAAAAAACGATTCCCAGAGAGAAAAAAAAGGGAAAAAATGTTCCCATTGCTCCTCTCATTGATGGTTCTGCTATTTCGCCAATGTAAACTGGAACCAAAACTCCAGCCGCACCAGATCCAATACCGCCAAGGAATCTGGCGATGTATATCCAGGGAACGGTTCTACCGAAAATTAAAATGATCCAGGAAATTAGACAAGGTGTCATTGTGACACCAATTGCTATTCTTCTTCCAAAAATATTAGCCAAACTCCCCGCAGGAACCGATCCGATCATCGCTCCGAGTGGCATTAATGATGTAATCCAGGAGCCTTCGCTATCTGTCACGTTTGCAAGGAAAGAACCGTTTGATCTTAAATAGTCAACAGTTGGAGATGACCATGCTAAGGCCATGCCTCCTTGACTCACTGTCAGTCCCGCTGCAAGAATAATTTTGATTATTTTAATCTCTCTTTTATTCTTAGACTTATCGCAGTCGCAGTGATTTTGGAGATTTCATTGTTGAATGATTTCAAGTCCTATAATAGTTTAGAAAATATAGTATCATTAATTTCTTAATCTAACTGAATCCATACCGAGGATTGCTAACTGGAGAATAAAACAATGGTACAAAGTTTTTCGTGGTTCTGATTTTGGAACCGGATCTACTATCAGTTTTAAATCATGAATCTTAATTTAAAAAGAGATGGAGACAAATTATTGAGTAATAAAGAATGCGTGGAAAAAGGATCTCAACATAGAAATTAGTTAGATCACTTTTCCTCTTTGAGAAATATTTTCATAAACTTCATTTCAAATCAAGTTTGGAAAAACGTGCATTTTTTGTTATTTATTTTTAACCTGAAATTTGGTTCAAATCATTAAAAGTTCAAGTCTGGTTTAAATGAAGCTTTTTGTCACAAAAAAAGGATATAATTTTAAAAAGGTCACCCAAGAATATGAGTTGATGCTTGGCTAAGGGGTTCCTTTTAGACGAAAGTTGAACGCACTAAAAGCATTTTTTGCGCATATCTTTATAAATGAAGTTATTAATCATTTTAACTTTTTTTAAATTAGTTTTTTTTCAAAATCTCGAAAAATATTGATTATGGAACAAAATATTATTCACAAAAGTGATATATCTCTTCGAAACACCTATTTTTTATATCTATACTTTTCCTAAATTAATAATTTTCGAGAAAAATGAATTTTTAGATTTTTGTCACAACCAAATTTCCAAACTTGTAATATTAGCGTCCAACAAAGTTTTAAAAACCATGTAGCGGTATTTAAAAAATTTTTGAATACAAATATTTAAAAACAATTAGAACAACATTAAATATTGTTATTAATAACATTTTATCCCTTAAAACTTTTTCAGGCATTAATATCGCAACTTTTGAAATTTTTTGTAAAAAAAAAACTGAAAATTAATTTTAGTAATTTTTTTCGAAAAGTATTAAGCTTAGAAAAAAAGTATATAAAATAGATATTTTTCGAGATTTTGAAAAAGAAAATTTAATAAAAAGTCGAAATTATTGATAACAATTTATATTGATCTGCGCAAAAAATCCTTTTAGTGCGTTCAACTAAGGTCTAAAAGGAACCCCTAGACTAGACCTTGGACCAAGTATCAAGTTAATATTCTTTGGTGATATTTTGCGGAAGTATATCCAAAAAACATGGTTTATTTGCAAATATGCAAATATTTGCAAAACAATATTTTTCGAGGATTTAGTCACACCAAAAGCCAACGTTTAGAAAAATTTAATTTTGAGAAGTTTCTTTCCGTCACCTATATACATTTTTAGTTTTATGAAAGAAATGGTTTTTCAGAAGAAGAAATAGAACAATTTTCTAGATTCAATTATAATAAATTTTTTAAATACAGAAAGTAATAAAAATCGATGGACAATCCATTGTGTATGCAGGAAGTCAGATAGTCGTCTGTCAAACACACCGCTGAAGGGACTACTCCATAATCATTGTGACTACTCATCTGACTACTTCTGAACTAATTCAGACCACTTCAGACTACTAATGAATCCCAAAAGGATTCCTGTGCTCTACTTTTATTTAAAACTATCTTACCATGTAAGCAAGAAATTATTATTGGTTTATTTAACAAAAAGTTATATTCAAATGAATTTTATTTTATGAATTCAAGAAATCTTTTTTTTTAATTGATGAATTTAACTTATTTCATGCAATCATTTTTATGCAAAAGGTCTTCAAAAAATCGTTATGTAAGCCAAACCTACTTTTCTCTAAAATTTGTATTCCTTGACTCAACTTGATGTTTGAAACATTATAGTTTTTAATTTTATAGATAGAAAAAATTATTAAATGATTGAAGTGCAGGTTTAATCTTATTTTTCGCTGCATTAGAGCTTCCAAGTTCATGAAACTTTAGAGGTTAATTATTATGAAAACGTAAACATTACAATCCTGATAAGGTTTCACTAAAATAAAACTATTGTCGATTAATTGAAACAAGTGAAATTTTATCTGTGAAGTTATGAGTCTTGTAATGACGAAATAGACAAAATAGTTTTGATGTTAGGTCTAAAAATGAACAGTATCGAGTACACAGTTTAAACCAATTAGATTTAGAAATTGAAGAAAATAATTATTTACAAGTAATTTTGTTATAAAGTATAATTTTACTTGATAAAAGGGAAACGTTACAGTTATATAACTATATATGTAGAAAAAATGAATTTGTCTTATCTCTGGAGAAATTCTGATATCTTGAAAACAATTCAAGGTATCTAAAAGAAGGCTTGCGTGTATAGATTTGAATAATCTTTCCCGACGAATACCACATTCAGACACACGTGGTTCTAATTTTTTTTTCTTGCAACACTGGAAGTTACAACAACATTCAACAAGCAACGCTGTGTCACCCTTTGGGATAAAAATAGTGACACCTTAGGATTTAATGTATAAACTATTGATTTCTTATCCTAATTTCAAATAAATTTCATGTTTGTTTTGTCAAGCCTCAAAATACACTATACGGTTTTTCATGTGAAATAGATTGAGCTCAGTTCTTCAACAATCGTAAAAATCTGCTCACCCAACTTATAAAGCAATTTATTTTGTTTAAATGTCCAAAATCACTGTAGCGTTTTCATCAGAGCGATTATTTCTGATATACCAAATTTTAAGAAAACAGGTACTCACCGATTAGGGTAGCTAAGAATTGAAACAACTTCTTCCCCTCCTGCTGGATCTCTGGTGGTGGATTTGTTTTTGTCACTCCTCCATACTCAAGTGGCATGGAAGTTTTTTCAGAAATTGGAGAAATAGGTGACTTTGAAAGAAGACTTAGCTCTGTAGGTTCTTCTACGGATGCTTCTGCCTCCATGATTAATCTGCTATTATGCATGTCGTCGGTCCCCTTCATCATTTCTAGATGCGACAGATTAACTAGAAGTTTGTTTGAGCCCAAAGTTCATACTTCCCTAGGGGTCTAATTGATGGCAATTATACCGACTAATCCCTCTTTATCTTTGCTATCTCAGAAATATATGCTGTTTCACATGTGCACTCTTTTTCAGACTAGAAATTTTCTCACTGTCAGAACGAAAAGATGCCTCGTGTTGATCACGGCGGATCGGGAGCACAAAATAAAACTAACTGATGCTTTGATCTACGAGAATCGGCCTTGAATCTCTTTAATCACATCAGTTACTTTGAATGGCAATGAATCGTTACGAAAAGATCAATTGGTACTTCATTCAGCCTAGGATTCTATTCTAAAGTCACTGTCGTCACTCCACTGCACATAATCTCAGTACTGCACTGAATCTTGCCTTCTCTACGAAAAAAAAGTTTTTTATCAGATCCACTCTTTGCAAAAAGGCGTTCGTCTGCTTATGGTATCTCTCACTGACTGCGCGAAATCAATCTCCGGACTGCAAAGAAAAATAATGATAAAGTTGCCTTACGTTCCCCTGACAACGTTTGGATGCAATCTCCTTTATTTATTTAGAGTTTTCAGGTCGTAAATCGAAGCACTTCTTAAACACGGGAAAAAAACAATTGTTCGTGCATCAGTATCTTGACCAGAAAAAAGGTTGTAATTCCAGCCTTTGTTTTCATGTTATATATCACTTTTTTTCATGAGGGGCCATCCATATACCGCATGGACAATTTTTCATCAATTTTG
>NC_046658.1:58381139-58388199 GCF_010883055.1 Belonocnema kinseyi | reverse complement strand
CGATATTTTATTTACAAAAAAAGTTCTTAAGTTCAAAAGAACATTCAGTGAACTGAAAAACTGTGATCGGTAATATAGGTATTTAGCTGTGTCACATGCCTTTAACTTAGAAAAACGCGAATATCTCCTAAGCGAGAACCTGCCATAAGGGGCTTTTTCATGAGGACGCCCACATAAAAAATCAAAATACCAGAAATTTTCGAAACGAAATTAAGAGTTAAAACGACATAAATAAAAACTAACTTTTGTTCAATATTTTTCACAATATTAATTAGGGGCCATTCATAAATTAGGTAACACATTATTTTCCAAGAGTTAGAGTTCATCCATCGTGGGTTTTAAAATTAACCATACATTTTGAATGAAATTAATATTTGTTAAATTATAAATCTTATTCGGACGCTATATAGTATTATGCTGATGAATGGATAAAGTAGGTGTGTGATAAAAACAATTCAATAGTTTTTTATAATTTAAAAAATTAAATCCGTTTATAAAATAGCTATAAATAAAATAAAATTTTATTTTAGCCTAAAATAGGCTATAAAATAGCCGTTTGCCAGTACAGAACAAGTATTGGTGGGAAGTACCACTGCTGTACCGCCCTCCAGTACTGCGGAGCGTAACAATATATTACTGTCCCAGTACAGACGCCTAATACTAGGACTCCGATATGTGTACAGGGCCAGTACTGAGTCAGTTGTACGTGTATTTTTTAAATCTTCTCCCCCCTTTTTTTAATACATTTTTCTATTCCCTTTTCAAAAATGATCAATTATATTATTCTTGAATATTACCAAGCTAAAAAAAATTTGTTCTCCTATTTGTATAAATAAATTACTTAATTTATACACGTATCTAATACTCTTTAAATGTTTATTGTCTATAAACTACAATTCCCAATTAATCAGCAGGTCCTAATTACGATAAAAGTATATTAAACCAAAGGGAAAAGAGACATGTCCAGTCAATGACGTTTTTAAAGATTAGGCTTTCGATTATCTTAAAGATACTAAATCGGGTCATATTATCACGTCAACAATAATTATATATATAATACTAATTTTGGAAATTTTGAAAATGGCATCAGGGTCAGTTTAGTTATAGTCAATGGCGTTTTAGCTGTTTGCATTTAATATTAAAAGAAAAACTATATAATATTAGGAATAACAGTGATTAGTGATCATTAGCGCGAATCGAAAAAACAAAAAGTTGTTTGCGCGAAGTTCTAATAGCAATAAAAACTTTCTTTTGGGAGTCAAAAACTCTCCCTGAAGTTAAATAAAAAGAATTCCTTTTGTCTCCGCATCGTAGATATAGCTAAAAATGTCAAAAAAAAAACAAAGCACTTCTTAAAATTTGAATCGCAAATTTTTTTTTTAGATTAAGATTTGTTAATAAGAATAGTTAAAAGCAAGCCGATTTATACATGTATAGCGATAATTCCATTAAAACTTTTTTAACCCTCCCTAATTGACTTCGAAGTTTCACAAAATCGAAAAAAGTACATTTTTCCGCTATTTTTTTAGAGTCACGGTGAATTTCTGGACTATTTGACCATGTAATGTGTGATATATATATTAAAGAGAAGGTATTTGCAATATTTTTCAACAATAATATATAAAAAATTTTGAAACTAAATATTTTTACTGACTTTGAATTACAAGAAAATATTTAAAAGTGATATTTGAAAATAAAATTAATTTTCGATACATAAATTATCAGAAAAAATAGTTTGACGCAAATGAATTTGTACCTACATAGCAAAAAATTAATCAATAATTAATAATTAATTATTAATTAATTATTAAATGATTGTTAATAATTAATAATTAATTAATTAAAATCACTTTTTGCTATATAGGTACAAACGCACTTGCTTTGAAGAATTTTTTTGATGATGTATATACCAAAAATTGATTTTATTGTCATTTGAAGAGCAATATAACACTTTTAACTATTTTCTTGTAATTAAAAGTCAATAAAAATGGTTTTAATGTCAATATTCATTACATATTATAGTTTCAACATATTGCAAATACATTGGCAATAATGTATATTGCATAATACTGGAATGGAATCAACATACAATTTTGAGTATTTATCGTAGAATTAGCGTTTGAAAAATTCAAAGTCGATAGTGAAATTTGAAGTAAACTTGAAAAAAACTCTTGAAAGTAAAATAGAAATAAAAAATTGAACACAGAACATTAAAACTGTATTTTTCGAATTTTCATTGTAAAAATGGTATTTGAGTTGCCCAATTCAGTTTCCGAAATTCCAAATCACTTTTGAAATTTGTACACAGCTTAAGGAAAACTCTAAACGCGAAAAAAAGAATTCAAAACTAAAAAAATAACATGAAGAAGGCGTTTTCGAATTTTAAATGATAAAACTCGTACTGAAGTCGCAGAATTTGGTTTCGAAAAATGTGAAGTCTGCAGTGAAATTTTAACTAAACTTTGAAAAGTCTCTGAGAACGTAAAACAGAAATATGAGATTGAATACAGAAAATGTTAATTGTTCTGAATTATAAAAATGATACTCCAGTCATTGAATCCATTATTTAGAATTTTGAAATCAGTCGCGAAATTCTAACATAGCCTGCAAAAAGACTGAAAAAATTGGAAATTTATATAGTATATTTCAAAAACTGCCCCTCCCTTCATTTCATCTTTCCACCAAATTATTTAATGAAAAAAATTCCTGAAAATAAAATCAAGAATCTAACGACCAAATTTGGACAACCACCACAAAATTATTATTATCCAGTGTTTTCATTAAACTTTTACTCGGGTAAACCCGGTTATACATCATACCCACGGACTAAGTCAAATGACTAATGAGATTAGAATGATATAAGTTAATTCAAATAATTTAATACGATGGTGGAAACCTCCTACTATGATGTTGTAGGTATACAATTACGAGCAGCCACGAGCGTTGGAGGTGACAACAGTCACCTCTGGATGCTTTCTTAGAGCTACCATTTGCCACTCCACGGGTTTTTAGTCGCTCGCTTCCTGATGGTCAAGAAAGTTTCTTACAGTGCGACAGCGGGTTAACATGGTAAGGAATTATGTTCCAACTGCAACAGGAAACCACCCCTAACGTGAAACATGACTAAGTTTGATGAGAAAACGTTGAGAATCTTTTCGACTCTGCTACTATCGGAACTCCTCAAATGTCAAACTTATTCAGGTATATCAGTCACGTGGGTTGTCGACAGACCCCATGCTCTAAGGTATGAAATTCTAGCACCCCCAAAAAAATACCCTTATCGCAAAATTGGTTTGAATTTGATTAGTAGTAGAATATATACATTTTTTGAGTGAAATTCATATAAATTCGACCTTATCCAGGTAGATCGGTCACATGATATTTTATCGACTCAATATTGTAAGGAATCAATGTATAGACCCCATAAAACTACCCTTATCGCAAAAATTTGTCTGAATTTGATTAGTGGTAGACTATGTACATTTCTGGACAACTGCATTAGGGAACCCCATATATAGTATATCCAGGTAGATCATTCGCTTGATTTTTTTAACGGCTAAATGCTATAAATGATCAAGTTTTATTAAAACCAAATAACTGCCCTTATCGTGAAGTTATCTTAATTTTATTGGTATTATATGACAATTTTGTACAGAACGGGATTCAATTTTTTCGAATGTGATTTGGGCAAATGGTTCTCACAGATAAAAGATTAAAGATAAAACACAGATAAAAGCCAAAATGTATTTTACAACATACATGTAGATCCCCAGCACCCCTATTCGCATAAGTGCTTTTTAGGATTTCAAAACAATTTCAACTTATCTTTAAAAATAGTTTTAATAACTATTTGAAAAAATGATTTTAGAAAAAGTCTGCTCTCAAGAAATTTTCAACCGTTCTGGACATTTAGATTGTTCTTGATATAAAAATGGATTTCACTCATTAATAATTGTTGAGCTGAAAGTTGTTTAAAAGCATTAAAAGAAGCATCGAAAAAGGTAAATTACATTTTTTGAATACACACACATAGACTGGAAAATAATTTTAATGAGAAATAATTATGCTTAGAAGTACCATGTTACTATTTTATAAATAAGTTCCATCCATGTCTATATCGACTTTTTCAATACGTGTTTTCATTACAGGGTGTTTCTTTGATATAGAAGGGTTAATTGAACAAAAGCGATTTATATGACATTGGAAAAGAAAGAAAGAGTACAAAAATTAAGAGCACAAGAATTTCAACAGTTAATGTATACAATTTTTGGCATCAGTCTGCATCAGTCATAATTTTGCTCCTTAGTTATGCTTTAAAAATACCGTGTTAATATTTTATAAGTATTGTCCGTTCAGATAGTTTCCTTTTTTTAAATAAGTTTTTGCATTAAAGGGGGTTGCTTTTTAAAATAAGAGTTGATTCTACAAAAATGTTTATATCACATTGGAAAGCAAAAAAATAGAAAAAAATCGAGCCTAGCCATTTTTTAAATACTTTTTTTATTACAGGGGGTAATTTTTTTAAATAAGGTTTGATTTTACAAAAGCGATTCATAGCCTAAGGTAAAACCGCTGAGTTTTCTGAGCTGATTAATTAACTAAAACATAAGTATCCAAACTGTTAATAAAGAAATGATTACAAGTAAAAAACTAAGAATCAAATTATGTTTTTAAAGAATGTAAATTCAAAAAATATTTATATTGATATTAGGAAGTCCTACAAAAATATTAGAAAAACATATAAATTTCTATTTTCCCTGACAGTTGCTTCATTTCCCTGATATTTCACTGACAAACTTTATTTTCCCTGACTTCCCTGACATGTGGCCACCCGGAAACTCTTCATAATTAATCTGAGTCTCGTGGTGAAGGCAGTCGTTAGGCTTGTCTTAACTATCGTATGTTGAATACCTTTAGATTCAAGAATACCCAGATATGTATATGATTCGCCTGCAGACATTGCCTCGATGTCATTTTCGAACTCGTTCTCTAACTCTGCGGTCCCTAATTCCCATCTGATTAAATGCACTGTTCTACATTTATCTAGTCCGAACTCCATGTGGATATCATTAGAAAACTGCTTTGTGACATCGATCACTTGCTGCAGTTTCTGGCCTGAACTAGCGTACAGCTTCAGGTCATCCATGTAAAGAAGATGGGTCACTTGATGACCATCCTCATTATCATGAATTCTGAACCCATGAGACATGATGTTTAGTGTTTTGCTCAATGGTTTCAACGTTAAACAGAACCATAGTGCGCTGAAAGAGTCTCCTTGAAATATACTCGTCGTAAAGAGTATTGATCTAGTTATCCTTGGTTGTCCATGATCAAAATACTTGATTCTTGTACCACAGAGCCTCATCGCATGGCTTAGAAAGTCAATAATGCGTAGGCAGATTTTGTAAAGTTTTAAGACTTGAAGCAAATAGTCATTCGGCACGGAAGGAAACGCTTGCTTATAATAATGTATGCCATGTGTAAGTTCCTTGGATGCTTACGAGCTTGACGAGCTTTACAAAGACATTTGTAAATTGTTGGAAGACAGGCTATCGGTCGAAAGTCAGATGGACTTTGAGCGTCTGGTTTTTTTGGTATCATATACGTAGTACCTTAGAGCATAAAACCTGGCATCAGATCTGGGTGTTCAATGATCTTCTGAAAATACCTTACCAACGCAAGATACACACTCGTCGAGAAGTTGTGCACCATGTCCGGACATGGAGCTTTCCAATTACTAGCCCTTTTCAAGACCGCTGAAACATTCAAAGCCGTGATGTTTGTCAGATGCATTTCAGGGCTATTGCTTGCCCTTGCAGTAAGAACATCCAGTCTCTGTCGTTGAATGTCTAAAATGTCATCCAATATTGCTGGTGTTAATCTCTCGATAAGCCGAGGGTGGATGATTTTAGTAACATGGTTCATCAGCTTTCTGGTTCTATTTCATTTTTTATATTGAGTTAATCGACCCAATTTGTACCTTACTTTGCTGACATCCATATCCAACCTGATCTTCCATGGTGGATCTCGATCCCTTGCTGGGATAAAAACTGCATTTGCAGCCCTAGTTTTCCGGCCCAACGTCCCAACAGTCTGTCCAGACATATTGGACAAAGCCTGGTTTTTACCCCATAATTGACGGACTGGGTTGCAGTCAAGTAGACGATGGGGGGACCTACAGCTTAAGGTGGGTTCTGAACCAGCAGAATCTCGGTAAAAGTACATTGAAAAATTTCCAGAGGTACCGGCTCAGGGATCGAACCCCGGACCTCTGAGGTGAAGTCCGAGTGTCTAAACAACTGAGCCACAGAGGTTATTATTATTATTATTATTATTATTATATTGGACGTTAAAAAAAGATTTTACATTGGATTGTTTTACTATTTAAATATCCTAAATTTCAAATTATTAAAAAAAATCTATTAGGAATCAGCGATTTGGGTTGTGGTAGGAACCATCCCCAGTGCGTATTCTACACGTGTCTAAATTTTCAAGTCGATCTATGCAACGGTGTGGATGGCATTGAGCCTCAACAATACAAATTTGAATTGTATATAGTAGATTTAAAAAACTGTGCCCCCTCGCCATCTGTATCACCCACCGTACCCTTACGACCTGTGTTGGAGCCCAAAAAATATATGTACAAAATTTGGTTCCAATTGCCGAAAACTGTACATTTTCATAAGCATCATACGTTTTAGACCACTTGATTTTATATATTTCAAAAACTTCCATCCCTCACTCGATCTGTCCCGTAATGTTCTTACGACCTGTTCGGGAGCCTAAAGAATAAGTGTGAAAAATCTGATCCCGATTGTTCAGAAACTCATAATGCCCCCCACCCCCTCCAACACCCTTAAGACCTGGCTGGGAGCCCAAAGAATAGGTGTGCAAAATTTGGTACCGATTGACAAAAACTGTGGATTTTCATAAGCATCATACGTTTTAGGCCAATTGATTTTATATATTTAAAACCTGTGCCCCTCCCCCACCACTACATCTTCCCCCTAATACTCTTATGACCTGCCCGAGAGTCCAAAAAATATGAGTGAAAAATTTG
>NC_046658.1:58379566-58381039 GCF_010883055.1 Belonocnema kinseyi | reverse complement strand
CCCCCCCCCCCCAGGACCTGTTTATGATCCCAAAGAATATGTATGCGAAATTTGGTGATGATTGGTCAAAAACTGTGGATTTGCATAAGCATCATCTGTTTTACGCCACTTGATTTCACACACACACGCGCGCGCGCGCGCGTGCACGCACGCACACACAGTCCGTGCTATTTTGCATTATTTATTAAACAAAAGCTATTAGCAGTTAGCGATCCATGTAACCGTAGGAACCATCTGCAGTGGCTAATCTACATGTGTATAAATTTTCAAGTCGATCCATGCAACGGTGTGGACGGTATCGAGCCTCAACTCTACCAATTTGAATTTTATATAGTAGATTGAAATCTAAAAAAAAATCTTTTGCTGTGGAGTGTTTTTGACTCCCAAAAGAAAGTTTTCATTGCTGTAAGAACTTCATGCGAACCATTTTTTTTCTATATGCCCTAATGGCAATTATAAAAATAAAGATAGAAAAAACTACTTAAAGGAACAGAAATTATGAAAATGAGAAAATACAGAATATAACTTACTCTTTTATATTATATAAGTCGAACCAATTTTCTTTTAAGACCAGGAAAATTTAATTTTACGCTACATGGAGAATCACCCATATAATATTTTTTAAATTAAAAAAAGGCCTTCTCCAACTTTTGTAGATATTTTGCTGACAAGAAACTAGACTAAAAATAACAATTAGTCGACTACTTGGATTTGTATAATATTCCGCTGATAGTTGCTTGTTTGGCAGCGGTATATTTTACAAACCTCAATAGTTGTGTCTACCACCTATTTTTTGAGTATAATACACTGTAAAAAAAATTGGGAATTTTCCCTATCCTTCGGCATGGAATATTGCCAAAGTTTGTTAGGAAAAATCCTTTTTACGAAAAAATGGGTAATTTTTTCTGATTGTCGGGAGTATTCTGAATGAGTCGGAACTAATTCCGAACAAATCGAGAATAATTCGGAAGAATTAGGGAATTTAAAAATCTCATGATACACAAAAAAGGAAATTAATATTGAGCAGTTTTAAGGATTTCAAACAGTAATTAAAACTCTGTTTTTTTCCAATCCAGTGATAACCGCTGTATTTCGTGTAGATAAGATTAGACAATCAATAGAGACGTAGGTACGCAAATCTTCACAGACGGTGCAATTTATCGTCGTAGGTGTACGAAAATTGTAAGTTTGAAACCTTGAGTAACAAGCCTTTTGGCAAGTGCAAGTAAATCTCTGGTACGAGAAACTAAGTTTTATTTCATTATGACATGTAATTTCCAACCTGTTTTGAAAATTGCACCAGTTTTTGTAAATTTTCCATAGTTAAAAAAGACCATGAGTTTTAAAGTTTAAGATTAATTAAAAAAGTGTGCGTTAAGCGGTCATCCATATACTACGTGGACAGTTTAAGGGTTAAAGGGTTATGGCATAATTTTCCTCTTGTCCACGAGGGGGACCGGGGGGGGGGGGGGG
>NC_046658.1:58378318-58379466 GCF_010883055.1 Belonocnema kinseyi | reverse complement strand
CTAAATGTTTTATAATAAAATTAATGAACCAAACAAAATTTAAAAAATGTTCAGTTACAGTAACTCGAAATTCCTAAACTGTGAGAGAATTTTCTGAAACATGTGACTAGAGCTTTATGCAGTTAATGTTGCTGAAATTTCTGTTACAGCTTAGGGAAATTTAGAAACGGTTTCTGCACAAAGTTTTAGTGACGCGTCTCTGAAAATCCCTACAGAGATTTCTAACAATGTAGGTGATTTCACTTAAAGACCGTAACCCATATTGATGGATCCTTGTAAGTTAAAAAAATAAGCCACCGAGGCATTTTTGAAGTTGGAACTTCGAAAAACTTTTTTTTTTAGAATAGCCATGTTATATTTTTTTTCCGAACATAAAATATATCTACTTCCGGTTACTTTCTGGATATAAATATACTCCCAATTAATTTATTCGAGATTTAGTATACGTCCCAGTATCAAACCCCATTCAAACCCAAAAATAATCATTTTCACCTTAAGGGCATGTGACACAGCTAAATACCTATATTACCGACGACAGTTTTTCAGTTCACTGAAAGTTTTTTGGAACCTAAGAACTTTTTTTGTAAATAAAATATCGAGCTGAAACTTTTGGAAATGTATTAGAGTGCAATAAAGTACGTTTAGGTACTGCATTTTGGTAGGAACTTCACTGAAAATTATTTCATCTTTTTTCTGAACCTCAACATTTTTTGAACGGTCGAACTTTTTTTATACATAAAATATCGGTCTCAAACTTTGAGAAATGCAAGAACCGAAAGAAAACTACGTTAAAGTATAAAGTTTAATAATAAAAGATGTAAAAAAAATATTTCAACAATCAATTCCAACGGCATCAGCCGGTAACATTGTACACGAAAATACGAACTCTCTAGAGCCTCGTCTAGTGGCCGCCAGGTTTCGTATTTTTATGTACAACGTTACCGGCTGATGCCGTTGGAATTGATGGTTGAAATATTTTTTTTTTAGATCTTTAATTATTAAACTTTGTACTTTAACGCAGTTTTCTTTCGGTTCTTGCATTTCTGAAAGTTTGAGACCGATATTTTATGTATAAAAAAAGTTCGAACGTTCAAAAAATGTTGAGATTCAGAAAAAAGATGAAATAATTTTCAGTGAAGTTCCTACCA
>NC_046658.1:58359716-58378218 GCF_010883055.1 Belonocnema kinseyi | reverse complement strand
AGTGTTATAATGAGTAGTGAGGATTTATTCATTGGCCTCAAAACACATACTAACGCACCTAGTGTGTTGTTATGTGTCTATAGAAGATTCTAGAAATTCATAGAATGTTCATAGAAATTCATAAAATCCCTCCCAATACGAATCAATCGCTTTTAGACATCTAAAGAATTTCGTATCGAATTTCGTAATTCGAATTTCGTGAATTTCGTAATTTTGATGAAAATTGTAGGATCCGTTCTCTTATATGCTAAAAGAAAAATCCTAAAATAACTTTTGAAAAATTAAAAGAACTTAAGAGTTATTTAAAATTGAAAATGTTGGTCTTTTTTCTTAAACTTTTATAACTTTGGTGATTTGAATGCTATTAAGGTGTATTTTTGAAATTTATTTGTAATAAGACGCAATTTTGAAGAAATATTTTATGAACAAAATGAACTTCTTGGCTTTTTCAAAAGCAAATTTTTAAACTAAGTCACTGAAAAAAATCCACTTCTATTTTTCAATTTTTTCATAGATAGCTTACAATGTCCTATAAAAGTCCTACAAATATTCAAATGGGACCTCTCTTAGTTTTCGAGACATAATTAAGAACGTACGCTGTGAATTCATAATTCGTGCATACGATTATAATATTCGTCTTCCGCTCTCTAATTGTTTACATGTTTTTTCACATCGTGCGCATCGTTTCGTCGTACTTTTCTAATTATTTTTCGAAAAATAAAGATCCCATTTTGATATGTACAGGGCTTGTAGAGGACATTGATAGCTACACGGAGAAAAAGATATCGTACAATGATATCGCAAAATCTCTATATTGCAAGAAAGCGCAATATTATAACGTACAATCAGGTTCCGGAGCTTTCTACGATATTATAATGCACTATTATCACAGAAAAAAAATGAAGTTAAATTTGGTTAGTGTCGTCGTCTATACGGCGCGGCGTCCTTAGCAGCAATAGAAAAAAGCAGAGTGTGAGTGAGTTCGAGCTATAAATCGAGACACCAGCTTTAAAACGATCACAAAAAAAGGCAAATTTTGCTGTAGATAAGACCTGCAACGGTTACTGATTAAACATATTTCGGCAAAAGTTTCACTAAGGTTAGAAAAATAATTCTGAACTCGTCGACTGCGTCGCGCTGAAGTGAACAAATTTCGGTAAAACATGTAGAATCAACAACAGAAAACACACAAAAAATGTGTTCTTACTGATATATTTCCTCTGAAATAAATCACATTATTGTAGACGAATTAGAACTTACTTAATATCATTTAGCAAAGCGCGAAATGTAACTGACAGATAGGAATCCCCATTTCTCTCAAATTTAATGAAGGTAAACGACGCTGGATAGCACTGGCGTCGTAATTGTCACTACACCTCGAATAAAAACGGAGCGATTATAAGATGAAAGATTATCCAGGCAAGGTTAAAAATCGGAAATTATCTTCAATTCATGTAAAGTTTATCTGGCAAGGTTAATTTTTGTTCCGGTTAATCTTTCACCTGGAATCGATGTAAACTTTATCTTTAAATTTTCCTGTGATCGTTTGTTCACTACTCGAACCCTCGCGAGGTCATAAAAGAAGAAACACAATGTGATAGCGTAATAAACTTAAATTCTTACGTTATAGACTGCACAATTATGCGGTATATAATGTAAAAACTTGCAATGTACGATATCAAGATTTTGCGCTATTATAATGCGATAATTATGATATATAGCGCAGGAATTACGGTATATATTGTAATTCATGCGATATAGTTTTCTCAGTGTACCTATAAAAATTTAGGTAGGTTCAAAGAAAAAAGGGGTACAATTTTCTATTTTAAATTACTCCTAAGTTTTGTGAATGATCTCAAAATTGTTGTCAGTTTTTTGTTCAACATCTAAGAGAACGGATACTACAGCTTTCATCAAAATGACTAACAATAGCTTAAATTATTTGAATGATTTGACATGGAAGTTCTTATATCTAAATTGGTTTAAAAATGCATAAAATATTTCAATTATTTTCGGCCCATTGCATTCGATTTCTTGACCTTTTTATATATTTAATACCATTTGTTTGATCTTGAATCACGAAAAAAGTTTTAAATGTCGATGCTCAGGTTTTGCGCTATGCGGAGAATCATTTATATAAAGTTTTTGTACTTGAAAAAAATAAAGAATTTGTTCTTTTTTCTAAACTTTACTAGAATAGTAATACAATTTAAACACTTACCACGAGAGTAGCTCACAAAAGCGAAACTTTATTAAGACTGAGAGAAAGTATCAAAATACGATGCATTCAAAGATAATAATTAATCATCTCATATCAGAAAAATTGTCCACTTATAAAGCAAATATATTTTCTTTCACAATTATTATCTCTCTGTATTTTTTCTCTCTTATCAGGTTTTGTGGACATGCCCTAGAATTATTGATATATCCTAATAAAATTATTTCCAAAGCAATGTTTGCTTTACATTTTATATGTGTGGGACATACCTCGCTTTCTCTAACATTGATCAAAAAGGTCTCTATATCAATCAAGAAATTACTATTTAGTATTAAGGGGCCATTCGTTAATTACGTAAAAACTTTTTGATACTGTTACGTAATATTTTGTAACAAATCAACCCTATAGGAAATCAATTTATCGAAAATTATAGTATAGCGTTAAATGTTGGTAATTAAAATAAAAGATTGTAATAACGTTATAAAGACTTCAATGTCAGCATGATAAGATTAGGATTTGGATTTTTTTTCATCTAGAGAAAAATATCCATAAACACACAGCCGTTTTTAGAATTATTTTTTTTGGTTGAATGAAACAAATTATTTTCCATTTCGAAGATATTTACAATTCCAAACTCTTCAACTTGAAAGGTGTATCAAAATTCTTAAACTAAGATGTTTTTTGGGACCAAAAGTTAAGCGTTTTCACTTCTAAGTCTTCCAAATTGAAGAACTTTCAAATGTAAACCATAAAAATGATAGAATTTTTGATTGTCGTATTTTTGAAAAAAGTTACTTAACATAAGCGCGCGGGGGGTCCCAAGCCATGATGCTCCTACTTGTCACATGGAGAAGGGGAGGGATAAAAAATTAGCAGATAATGTGTTACCTAATTTATGTGCGAAAACTAATGAACAAATACTAGTTTTCATTTGTATCATTTTCACTCTTCATTTCACGATGGAAATTTTAAAAGGAAATTATAATTATGGCGAAAAAAATGTATTCTAAAACTAATGTAAACTTTTCTTTACTTCTGCAGTGCTGACGTCGAATCGAGAAGAGGCAGCGGGTCAGGTGAATTTCAAGAGTGTTCAGGTCCGGGAGGAACTTCCTGTTCTCCAATTTCGGCTGTAGTACCTCCAACATCGATACCAGCACCTCCTCCTTTAAATCAACATCGGGAATCATATTTCCCATCAAACGAAATTGACTCAAACTCGGATCCAATTTTAGAGGTTTTTGAGGAGCCAGTTGACGAACCGGTGAGTCGAATAAAGTGTTTTATGGGCTACATAGTTTCTTATTACATTAGAAAGGTATTTTCTCTAGATTCGAGAACGCTTTATCTTCGTCATAAGTGTGACTGCTTAAATATTCCTTCAAGTATAAAAAATTGATTTATCTATCTCGATGAAAAAGTTGTGCAAAGTTATAGCAAAAAGTTGGTTTCTTATATATAGGGAGACGTCCATTAATTGCTTACGGCTTTTTTGGGGAAGGTGGGCCCAAAAAATATGACCAATCTTTACTTTGCAGGGCGGGGGGCGGGGTTGTTTAAGCATTTCTTAAGTAAGTTTTCTCTGCCCAATTATTTTTTTAAATATGTTAATTGAAACTAGTTTTTGTTGTTGAAATACATTTTTATATCATTATACACATTACATTGTGTTGCACTGGAAAAATGCCTTTCACGAAACTTAGTATAAATTGTAGGTCTTAAACCCGTTTTTTTAGAGGTGTATGTATAGATTATTTTATGAATATTTCATATGTCTGCCATTTTTCATTCGATTTTTAATTTTTTTAGTTTGAATGTAGATAAACCACGAAGGAATAATAAGGAGACCTAACTCCGTTTCCCCACTTTGCAATAGAAACATTACCTTAAGTGGTATGCACATTACAGGAAGATCTTGAATTTTCGTGCGCAGGTGTGCAGTTGTCCTCTTCCTATACATGAAAAAGTTTGCGAGTGAGAAAGTTTGTCAAATTGACGTAAGTTAGAGAGGTTCTGTTCGTTTGTTTTGATGCAGGTGTCAAGTGCCGGGTTGTGGTGCAAGTTACACGCCGGTGAAGACGAATACACTTTGCTTTTTTAAAGCCCTCACTCTACGTACAATAAACCTCTAATATATTTTATAGTTTTACATAACTGCCATCTAATTTTAATAGAAATGATTTAGAAATTTAACCTTTACTCACAACCTGAGTGCCTGCGGAGAATTTCTCAGAGCCTTGAGAATCTTTAGCATATACTCTGAGATTTCTATCAGTAGAGCGCTTCATTATAATATCAGATTATTTGCAATTATCCGTGCTCATTAAATTGTATATATGTTTGTAAATACGTAATTTACCAATTTCAAAACTGAGTCATTTCATAATAACTTTTAATGAAATTATAATATTTTTCATGTTTACGTTTCGAAAAACTTTAAACTTTTCAATCAAGTTATATTAATTCCATTATTTCTTTATCATGTTGCAAATTTAAAAAGTACTTACCTGTACTTTTCCTTCTCAAAATCTTTTCACACATTTTTCAAACAAGTACCGAAAATACTGTTTATATATTTATTTCATGTATCTTTCGTATGATGATCAAAAAAAGAACAGAACCTCTCTAACTTACGTCAAGTTGACAAACTTTCTCAATCGCACACTTTTCCATGTAATGGAAGAGGACAACATTTTTTAGTGCGATGAAGTTTGGTTTAGTCAACTTCGCGTCTTTCAAAAAACATGTGTTTGTCATGGAAAAACAAGTGAAAGTTTAACCGATATTTGTGTAAAGTTTATCCTGTGAAGTTAATTTTTGTTGCAGAGAATCTTTCATCGAAAATCGATATAAAGTTTATCTTCTATTTTTTCTGTGATCCCGGTGAAAGGTCACGGAGCAATAATCAAAAATATTTCAAAGTTTCTCATTTTTTCCCGATTTTTTCAATTTTAACAACAATACAATGGCATTTTGCGGAATCGTAGGATGAGATTTTTTTATTACAATTGGTTAAAATTTGACTCATGTATCGAATTTTAAGGTAATTCAGCAGTTGAATCGGCAGCTACAACGAAAGCTACAAAAACGGTACTGATACCGTTCGACAATTCAGTCACATTTCAACCAATTCTATTTTTTTTAATGTTATAAAAATTTTTCTGAAGTTAAAAAAATCAGAAACTTAGAAATATTTTCGATTGTAGTTTAGTAGGTTTTCACCATGACAAAATGAACAATCCGCGTAGTTAAAAGGGTGCATTTTTCTAATTTCAGGCGAAAAGAAAATCACATGGGTTGTAAAATACCTTTTTTTGTTCCACTATATTCTAGACGACTAATAAGACCTATAATGCTACAATGTTTTGCAAAACGTGTATTGATTTTTTTTTGTAACACAATGTTATATCATTATTGTATTTAGTTATTTTTTTATTATGTAATATTTTACATTACATACGTAAAATAAATTTAGAGTCGAAAAGTTAACGATTCTTGAAATCTGGTGTACACTTGTATTCCTTGTAATCCTTTGAAATTCCGCAAATTCTTCAGTAGATTTTGTAAATCTCTTAAAATGTTTTCACTCATAAGAAAATCCCTTGAAATTCTTGGGATTCCATCGATATCGTATATGATTTCTTGAAATTGCTTTAAATGGATTAAACTCCCTGGAAATCCCGTGAAATCATTCAAAATTTCTATGCATTCTTTGAGGTTCCTTGAAATCTTTGGAAATCGCTTGAAGTCTTCATAATCCCATAAAAATTCATGGTAATCCGTAGATACACGTAAAAAATGCAAACTATCCGAATAAAGCAAATTCCGTATTTGTTGGAAACTATTACGGCGAGCCAGAAAAAAATTAAATAAACCCCTCCATACTCGACTTAATTTTGGGCTCATTAGCAGTCATGCTTTGAGTGATCAACGTTATAAAAGGTGCGAAAAGACAAAGCAGGCGGATTACATCAGCAGATTTCGGAAAAAATTATGATTATCATTACACAGTAATACAAAATGATGAATTTTAAATGTAGATGAATATCATTTTTGCTTTAAATTAAGTAAGTGACTTAATTTCAACCAGAAATGGAACTTAAGTACAGTGTCTCGTATCTGATGTACGAGTAATATGATAATTAACTGTCAGGTATGTTGAGTTTGGGATGATTTTCATTCGCATTATTTGAAATTCAATTTGTGCTGGCAGAAAGGCGTGAGCAAAATGCGATGCGCAAACACTTAAACGGATTTCGGCGATTTCAGAAGAAGAGCCAAAAGATCAGCTGAGAGTAGCCAATTTGGCGTCGATAGCACTGGATAGTATCGATCAACACTGAGCTCATGGTAGTTGTTTCGTCAACGGTTCCTATTTTGATTTATGTACTCAGATCTATAACGGGATTTTGATTATAAATCGAATAAACGTACACATGTGATAAAAAAATATATGAAAAAGGATTGAAGATTCACGTTCTGTACCTGGTAGCTTGAAATGGATATAAGTGCCTTGTTTAGTGTCACTAAGTTCTTTTTTCCTTCTTCTAATCTCATCGACTTGAAGGATAAAACAACTTGATTTATTAGGCATAAATAACTAATTTATTTAATTCTCACATTTAAAAAAATGTCATTTCCTAAAATTTTTCCATTTTTAATTTTATATTCATTTCATGTTCCTAATAACTGAACGATATCGCATAAATGTTATGAATTACAACAATCAGCTGACTTAAATTAACCTATAAGTTTCATTTCACACGCATGTGTTGACGGAAAGTCAACAATCTTGCTGTCTTAAATTAACCTATAAAGTACATTTAACGTACATAAAGCAGTTGACTTTCAAACAAGCGCGTTACTTAAAGTCATGTTATCATCATCATCAGTTGACTTTCAACTGGCGAATGATCCTTTTGGTTACATCTGAAAGTCAACCACCTTTTTCTACTGAAATTCAGATTCTTGTATTACTGTGTAATTTTCAACGACCCTTAAAAGTAAAAACAATTGTGGAAGTATTGTATATTGCTAAGAAAGAAAATTCAGAAGCCTTGATAAAATCTTGGTTGTTTTCTCATCAATGAAGTTACCGATGTAAAAAAATTAAGATACAAATCTTGTTTACTTAGAAAAAATACAAAACCTATTAAATTATTCATCGCATTTTCAAAATTTTTATTTTAGGATTTTGTTATTTTTAACAGTACATTGAGTTTGGCCGCAGATCAGGAAAAAGCTGGAAATGAGTGAAAAGTCAGGGATTTTGAATACAAGCTTGCTAAAGTCAGGGAATTTATATGAAATTATTACATGTATCAAAAACTTATATATTAAACATCTTAAAACATTCTCTCATCTGTAAAATTCATAATCAGGGAAAATAAAAAATTGGTCAGGTAAATGTCTGGGAATTTGAAAAATTAAGTTTTTTGGGCATCTTGAAGCAAGTTTTTTTTTTTAAGATATCGGGGTTGTTTATATTCATAAAGAGAAATACTAAACAGATTTGTATAATGCTAAAGTTCAGCGCATCATACAGATTAAAGAAGAAAAAATACGATAGTCTTTATAATTCTTTTTAAACTCTACATAAATAGCTCTACGTACTGTGATAAAAAAATAATTATTTTTAATCTCTGCCCCGTCAGAATATTAACCTACTTTTTTAAAAATATTTGTAAACATTTTATAAAGGCACAAAAATAAAACCTTTCTTCATACATTGACAAGGTGAAATAAATATTTTAGTTATTTAATAGATTCAAAAAATCTCCTGTTTAAATAATTGGTTGTACCATGGACACATGCCATTCTAACCTGGACGAGCGGGGTTGAATCCACGGGATGGGGGAGAATTCCATGAGTGGGGAGAGCCGCCATCTTACGATGTGCTACTTGCTTATGCGCACGAGCATTTTTTCCGACAAACTGTGCATGAAAATATAAACATGTGGGCTCTACGATGTTTGTTTCGGGACATCAAAAGATGGCGGACCTCCCCCCTCATTGCATCAACCCCGCATTCGCATGCCGAGTCACGTGTTTCCTATGTCCATAGGTTGTACCAGGTTGTACTCAGCCTCATGCATCGCCCCCTCTTTTATGTTCTCTTACGATCCGGAGGGGAATTGTCGGTTAAACTAATCCAATAGATGGCGCCACAAAAATAGGTCTGTTTTTTTCATTGAATTGCATTAAGAAAAAGCAAAAAATAATTAAAAACTTCGATGCTGTTTGCAAATAAACAAAACAAAAAATAGATGAAAAAATAAGTCTAACTATTATACTAATTATTTCAAAAAAGAAAAAGTCATGAAAATATGTAGTTTAATATGAATAAAATTTAATTTTGAGATACATTTTGAAAGCAGTTCGAACTTTATAATTTTGTGATTTAGTTTGCTCATATTATTGATTTTATTATTTTTTAAAGTAAAAAAATTATTTTTTGTTGAAATTATTAATGCAGCTAATAAAAAAAATTAATAATATTAAAGACCTCAGTGACAGAAATATTTCAAACATATACATGATCAGAAGAATTAATAAAAAATATATGACGTATATTGTATATTGAGGGAATAATTTGGTAAAAAGTCAATGAAAAGACTAATAAATGAGAAAGTGGATTTAATATTATTTAATAAAATGTATATATTTATTTAAATTGAACCGAATATCATATATACATTTATACAGTGCAATCATTTATTTCTTGCTTAATCTTGAAAGCTTTTTTTTCGCTGCATTCAGCCCCTAATAATTTTATTAAAAAATTTTAATTTAAAGGAGATTTTGAATTAAATAGATAATTATTTTTTTGCAAACCTCATTTCTAAAATGAATAGACTATAAACTATTAAACTCTATAAACAAACGTACCGTACTCATGACGGACAGTAGGAGGAAATTCACTTTTTTCGTTCAGTTAAACGCTCCGAACTTTTGTCTTCTCTATTCGTTTATTAATAATTTTTCTACTCAAAGCATGAAAAAACTGAAATTGTGTACATAACACTTTTTTATGCTTTGATAACTGATCAGGAAAACTTTATATTGTCTTAAATTAATGTTTAGGGGATCATAAAATACAAATCATTTATTTATTATTCCATTTATTTGTTGCAAACAAATTTGATAAACAAATGAACAAATAGTCTTATTATCGGTAAAATTTGTTGGTGCTAAAAGTGCTTCACATTAATGTAGGAATGACATTTAATAACAAAAATAATTTAAAAGTTTATAATAACTATAGTTATAAACAATTCTTGTTGCAAAATATTATAATTTGAGATTTTTCAAATTATTATTTCCTTCAAGCGCCAGGAAGAATTCAGGTATTCCCTAAAACAATAACTATTTAATAATATTTGTTAAAATATAACAATTTAAATTTTTGTAAATACATTAGATAATGCAATACAAAATTTTGGTCCTTTCGCATAGAATTTTTTTTTACGCTGGAAATATTTTAAGCTGTTGGACGAATAACTTCTAGTCACAAAAATATTTGAGAAGTTAACAATAACCATTGTTATAATTAATTCTCGTGACAAAATATTCAAATGTAAGGTTTTATCAAAATTTTTATTTTCTTTAATCGCTGCAATGGCTACGGATATTCCTAAACAATGTATCTTTGATCATATTTAGTGGAATATAACAACTTACATGTTTATAAACAATTTACATAAAAAATGTCCCAATGTTGGCAGTTCCACTTGGAAAAAGTCGGGTTTTCAATCGTAATAGATTGGAAATGAATCATAACACTGCATGCTGAGATTCACTCAATACAAAATCTTTTGACAATAACCCACCGACTTGGCCATCAAAGAAAATTTAAATTTGATCAAACCTTAAGTTTAAATATGTTGTCACAAGAATTGCTAATAACAATGGTTATTGTTAACTCTTCTAATATATTTGTGACTAGCAGTCATTCGTCCAATATGTTAAAACATTTTCAGTGCAAAAAAAAATTTCTATGCGTAAGGGCAAACATTTTAAATTTGTTTATCTAATTTGTTTACAAAAATTTAAATTGTTATATTTTATCAAATATTATTAAATATTTATTATTTTAAGGAATACCTGAAGTCCTTCTGGCCATTGAAGGAAATTATAATTTGAAAAATTTCAAATTCAAATATTTTGACAGAAAAATTGTTTATCACAGTGGTTATTTAATGTCATTCCTACATTAATGGGAAGCACTTTTAGCAAACAGAATCTTTTTATCGATAATAAGACTTTGTTCATACTTTGACTGGAAAAATTATTAATAAAAAAATAGAGGAGACAAAATTTCGGAGAGTCAAGATCTATAGAATTTAATGATCTTTAATTTAAAACAGAAAAATTCAAAATCGCAAGAAAATTGAAGGCTCTGGGCATTTTTGAATGAAAAAAGTGCATTTCCTCCAACTGTGCGTCATGAATACAGTACGTTTGTTTATAGATTTTAATAGCTTATAGTCTGTTTATTTTAGAAATAAGGTTTGCAATAATATAATTAACTATTTAATTTAAAAGCTCCTTTAAATTTAAAACTTTAAATAAAATGATTAGGGGTTGAATGCAGCGAGAAAAAAGCTTTCAAGATTAAGCAACAAACAAATTATTGAACTGTATAAATGTATATATGATGTTTGGTTCAATTTAAATAAATAGAAACATTATATTAAATAATATTAAATCCATTTTCTCATTTATCATTCGTGTCATTGACTTGTTATCAAATGATTCCCTCAAATTATTTGATTTGAAACTTGATTCCCTCAAACATTTTAATTACAATTACCACTACTTTTTAACAATGTTTCCTTCAAAACTTGAAATTATTAAGATTTTAAAGGTACAAAGATGCTTCACTTTGCAACTTAAGTTGTAGTCTTACATATTCTAATTATTATTATATTTATATTGGATATAAGTAATATATTTTTTATTAATTCTTCTGATCATGTCTATGTTTTTAATATTTTTGTCATTGAGGTCTTAAATATTATTAATTTCTTCATTAGCTACATTAATAATTTCAACAATAAATAATTTTGTTCAACTAGAGCAAATAATAAAATCAATAATATCAGCAAAATAAATCATAGAAATTTGAAGTTCGAACTGCTTTCAAAATGTATCTCAAAATTAAATTTTATTCATATTAAATTACATATGTTTATGACTTTTTCTTTTTTGAAACAATTAGTAATAGTTACTCTTATTTTTTCATATACTATTTTTTGCTTTTTTGCAAACAGCATCAAGTTTTTTATTATTTTTGCTTTTTCTTAATGCAATTCAATGAAAAAGACAGACCTACTTTTTGTGGTGCCATCTGTTGGCTTCGTTTGACCGACATTTCCCCTCCGACCGTAAGAAATCTACTACACATACACATACACGGTCGTGGCAGGGGGCTGGCTGTACTTGTCAACTGACCGACGATGATTTTTTACAATTTCTTGAATTTCTACCTTATCAACTGCTTTACTTTTAGCTGTTTTTACCAT
Organism: Belonocnema kinseyi; assembly: GCF_010883055.1. Taxonomy (NCBI): domain Eukaryota; kingdom Metazoa; phylum Arthropoda; class Insecta; order Hymenoptera; family Cynipidae; genus Belonocnema; species Belonocnema kinseyi. The sequence continues at coordinate 58,366,476 of NC_046658.1, read as the reverse complement.
TCGTTAAAATCATGCTCTTTTATATCGACCTTGCTACGTCACTAGAATCTTGATTCTCTGCTTTCATGCCAGATGGCTTAATACCTTTCAATTTATTTGCCGCGATTAATTTTTTAATTTAAGAAACTCTTTATGCTCGCCTTAATATTTAAAAAATTGCGCTCAACACAGTTTTGAATTTAATACAGTAAGAATCGTTTTTTAGATGTCCGCAAATACGGTGGCCTCACATTGTTGCCTAAAATATGCATTTCCCCTTTTTTTTAATTCCCCCCTTTTCTCTTCAAATATACTCCTTTAAAAAATACATACCATTGTTCGTTTTACATTGGAATTATGCATTCTATATTCAAAATTTGAATATGCTACCGCGTGTAGTGAAAGTTTAATTTTTCTTTAACTTGCAGAATTAATTATTATAATTAATTTAACTCTTTTAGATTCAAGCTTAAAATGTAATTCCTTCATTTATTTCTAATAATGAAAATATTTACTATTCATATGTAATTAAATAATATTATATGATAATGAAAAAATATTATATTAATTTCTGTATCTAGCTCTTGAACTGCTTATTCAGATATTGCAACATAAAGAACAAAGTATAGTTTTTGTGATTACTTTAATATTTTTTTGTATCTTACATAGTTTGACCACAAAATGTGTTTGTTATTTTTCATTATTTTGATTTGTGGGTAAACCAGAACCGTTGGTTACAAAATGCTGGTTAACGAACTCGATCTTTCGTTTTGGTCCCTGAAAACGTGTGCCAAAGCGCAACATAATCGGATTAGTCTTTCGAAAGTTATACGGTATACAGACGACGACAACGACAGGCACAATCATAAAACGTGTTTTTTTCTGATTCAGGGAGTCTTGAAACGTGAAAATTTCAAGAAATCCGAGATATTCAGTTTTCACATAAAACTAATAGCTTCTCATTATGATGAGAATTTCAAAATGGAGATACCTATGTAGATTGGAAATCCATGAACGGGGAAATAAAAAGTCCAACAAGAAAAAGTGGTTAAATAAACATCTTTAAAGGAATTCTAGATTGATCTAAAAATTTTGTAACTCCCCTTTATACCTCCTCCTACACGTCCCTTGTCCACTTTTCTCCTATGAATTCCTGGATCCCCGGCAGTATTTTTTTTATAGAACCGATTGAGTTATGCTTACCCTGAAAAGATTTAGCTTAATGAATTAAAAATGAATTAAAAAATACCACCATTAATAATAAAATCGTTATACCTTTAATTATATTTAAATATTTATTTCCAAGATTTGACATGTCGGCCTTAGGGGCTATTCAAGTATTACTTGAGCATTTTGAGAGGGTGACTGAGATCTGAATAGATTCTTATTGTTTAAATTCGCAATGCAAAAATATACTTATATGGACGGGGGTGGGCAGTAATATGGAAAATTATGCGTACGTAATACTGGAGCGGCCCCGTACTGTAATTAATAATTTGAATATATATCAATTATTAAAAAATGCACTTTTCAATGCTCTTAAATTCAAATTTTTTAACTGTGCCAAATTTATATTGGATAACAACTTCTGTTTCCGGATTTCACATTCTAACATGTTTTAAAATGTTTCAGCTTCAACTTATTTTTATGATTATTTAATTTTTAAACAAAATTGAAGATCGCGATATCACTGTCTGACATACATTTTTTTCATAAAATAAAACTAATTTCAAGAAGTATCAATCTTAAAACATTAAAAAAAACTTGTTCCTATAGGAAGAAGTATATACGTTTTAATTTTAACTATATGTAAGCGACCACATGAAAAAGACCCTTATGACCGGTTCTAGTTTAGGATATATTCACGTTTTTCTAAGTTAAGATCAAAATGATTATTTTCGGATTACCGAAAGTAGATACTCTCTAAATCTGAATCAGTGAAATTCAAAAACAAACAGTGAAAATTCACTGATTCAACTAGCTAGAAATGGGTCACTGGCAATCAGTGATTATTGATTCAGTGAAATAACCACTTTTGAGGGTTGGCAGAACTGCACCATGTTAATTTAGCAATCATAATAAAATAATATTTTAGTACATTCAATCAAAAAATTATAGTAAAAACTTAAAACCCATAAATATGATCAAATATAAAAAAAGGTGAAAAGTTCCGACGGTTTTAAATGACAAATCACCTCACATTACTTTAATTTCAAGAATGCACCAACACTGCCGGATGGATTTCACAACTGTACCAGTATAGGCGTAACAGCTATACAAGTATTCCTAAAAGTCATATTAATCCACGAAGGATACAAGTTTGTTGACATGACAATACGTGATATGAAAATTCTTTCGAGAGTTATGGTACTACAAGCTAAAAATATACGCGCACACACACCCATTCGCGAAACGCTGTTTTTCTGGTTCAAAAGGTCTAAAACGGTAGATATTTGAGAAAAAAGATGCGATACGAAGAAGCTTTTACAAAAAAAAGCTCCTCGAGCAAATGACGTTTCCCTTCCATTTTAAGGTTAGAGTCGCACCTGTATGCCAAGCAGTGTATTGGTCTCGCGACAAATCAGTATAGTTGTCTCACCGATACCGCATGGGTCTAGACACTATATACGCATACTTCGCTGAACTATACTTTTGTATTGTTCGAGCGGCAATACTGTTTTTTCCGTGTAATTCAGCTCTGCAACCCTGCACGTAATAAGAAAATATCGAAGTTCAAAATTCGTTTTCAGTTCGAATTTCCGAAAAGATATAATTAGACAATTGAAACACTGGAAATTTTCTACGTTTAATTTACAATTGAATTAATAACAAATTAACAGTTAAGTATGCACAAAATCCTGAAAACTTGGATATTTGCACATTTTGACGTTACAAATAAAAAAATTTTAAATAGGAAGCACAATATTTATTAAAAATGTTTGAAACAGCCATGTTCAGATATTTAAAAATATATTAAAGAATGTCTAATGAAATTTGATACCTCGAAAATGTTACTTATATCGAATATAGAGTAATTTTTTATTTTCCATTCAAAATAAATATTTTTTTCAAGTCATATAATTTAAGTTTTACATTCTTCTAATTTTTTTCCAAAGAATTTTAACTAAAAAATATTCAAGTATTTTCTGCCTTACATAAAAATAGGAGAATTGTTTGAAATTTTAATCAAGTCAATTAAGATTACGTATTATTTTATAAATATGAAATAATGAAAACTTTGTCAGTCATTTATTTGAGTAGAATTTTAGACCAAATATATGTGATATTTCATTATTTCTTTCAGTATTTTTTAACTTTTTTCTGTTACAATTATTTACTAAAGTTAATTAGTTACAGAGTTTTAACTAATTATAAGTTAGGAAGGGGATATTTTGTATGTCCTGTTAACTTATTAATATCCTCAGCTCATTAATTATATTTATTTAATTAAATTCTTTTTTAAAACAAATTTGTATGTTACGTATTAGATATATTATTATTTTAGCATTAGGTAGCACAGTTAATTTTAGCATTTATTATGATAAATATAATAGATAATTATCTATGATAACAAAATAAAGTTCTCGTTAGACATTAGAGTTGAGATCAATTGAAATCAGTTTAAATAAGTTAAAAGGACTTAAAATTTTATGAAATAATTTTCTAAGGTTCCTCTGATTTCAGAGTGAATGTCGTTTTATATATATATATTAGGGTGGTCCAAAAATGCATTGCGAAATTTTTTTCATTATTGAAAAATAACTGCTTGAGCAAATAAAAATGGTTTAAACAAATATAAATTTGTTAAACATTAGAAGAAATGTATCAAAATTATGTAATTATTCAACAAAAAGTAGCATAGGATACCCATTTGAAAAAGGTGGACATCTCTGGCTGAATTATTCGAAATGTTGAAAATAAACCAAAATTAATTGTTTAAATAATTAAATAATTTTTTTAGAAAAAAATACCATGCACTCTAAACAATGCCAAAGTATTGCATTTCAATCAGAAAATATGATTATTTTTTACATTTTTGGGGAATAAATCGATGGGTCCTAATAAAAGACACCTATCTCACGCGGGTGATTTTAAACCTCGAAACTTTACTGAGCCCGTTTAAAAACAACGCAACTCGATTTTTCCCTTTTTTCAATAGAGTTCATTTTAATCGTCACAATTCTGTTTCGTTTCAAATCGAAATACAATCGACGGAAATGTGAAGTCCTACATGTTTTTGAAATATTGCAAACATTTTTTATATGTAATTCACTAATCTTACAGCTGATGAATCATTTTGCTTCGGAAAAGCTGAGAATAGCCAATTTAATTACGATCTACAGGCAAATCAAAATAGTAAAATGGGAATTTTTCAGACTTAGCAGTGGCAGTGCAAGAGAGGTTATTTTTCAAAAAATTTTAGCTGCGTTAGTTCATAAATTTAAACCGAAGTAAATATTTATAATGTTTCTTATAGTTGCCTATTTTGACAGCTGTCGTATCTAGCACCGTGTCAGACGACTCCATTACCTACTGTAGTCAAAACGAGGCTGAACGTGATACACGCCGGTTGCCGGTATACCAAATGTCATTGCTGTCCGTTTGAAAATTTCAGGGGAGACTCGAGTTAAGTTTTTTTTTTTATCGGGACAATATGAGTCAAAAACCACTTACGTGCTTTGTTTTACTGTTTTTCAGTGAAAAAAATGTTGTGCAGCCTTGCATCGAATGCCGAATTGTCGATCTGATTTTCCTCAATATAGTTATCTAATTTTTCGAAAATCGCCAAAAATCGAGTTACTTTGTTTTTAAACGGGCTCAGTAAAGTTACGAGGACTAAAATCTGCACACTATAGATCCTTTTTTTTTTTTAAAGAGGTGCGGTGTAATTAGGGGATTTAGAATTGACCCGCGTGAGATAGGTATTTTTTATCAGTACCCATCGAAATAATTTTTTTTAATTTTAATTTGTTTAAACAATTGTAAATTATTTTAAAATTGATGTTGAATATTCAAATAACCTATTAGTAGTTACTTGTATGTAAAAGACGACGGAAATTGCTACTTATGCACTACAATGCATAAGTAGCTCAGACGTGTACTTTAAATTGTCATATCGCAGTGAAAAATAAAGATACCGGGATAAACTCAAGGTCATTTCAAAGAGGAAGGCTTATTATTTAATATGCTTTGAACAGTTTAAAAAAAAACCACTGACAATCCTGTATAACCTCAAATATATGTAAAAATCACATTTTTTGCATTTTTATGTTAGGATATCTTAAAACCTGAGGTGATCGAGGATTTATATTGCCACATTCGGTTTCAGCGACCCAAAATCTACGCAAAATTTCTATTCGTGTCCAATCCAAGAGATTCATGTCGATCAGTGAATCGGTTGAATTCTGAAGCCCTGACGCTGATTATTGCACTAAATTGTTTTAGTAGGTCGGTATTTTTTACTTTTTTATTATTTAGATTGGCTCGCATCATGCCTATGGGCGAGTTTATTGTTCGTTAGAAGGCCCTAGCGAAATTACATAAGTGCCCGCGAAATTCGAACTGTAAATGAAGCAAAGTAAAGTTTTTAAAAGAAAGTTATAAAAAAGAAGTGGAAAAAATATGGAACGTGGGTTGTAGCCTAATAATTAGTTGAACTGCACGATCGAAAAGTATTATTGAAAAAGAAAGGTTTGTTAGAGAGGTAAGTTTTGCACAACAGTAAACAATCTACCTTACCTGCTCCTGGTCAAAACGTACCTTCCTACCAAATCTTTAATTTATTTTTTAATAATACTTTTTAACTCTGCCGTTCATCTTTTCATTAAGCTACAGTCGACGTTACATATTTTCTTTCACTCATTTATTATAATTTTCTTTAAAGATCTTCATTTTGCTTATACTTTAAGTTCGAATTACACGGCCGTTTATGCAGGTTCTCTGGCGCCTCCCAACGAGGGGTAAACGCTCCCGCTTATGTAATACTGTACATACGGTTTAAAAAGAATATAAGCAGTCAGCCGTAATTTGGAAAAACACCGTTAACTTCAAAAATTCGAAAAATGAGTTTTTTATGTGGTTGAAATCGTGAGAAACAGATAATCTGATTATTACAATTTTGTACATTCTCATCAGAGAAGTTATTAGATTTGTCAAAAATTTGACTCCCCCTCCCCTTCAAAAATGTTATCTACTAGATTGGAATTTAGTACACACCTTGAGTGTCCTAAAGTAAAGGTGAAGTTCGTTAGTCAGCGATTTTGCATACAAATTCAAAAAGTGAGCGTATTCCTAATATTTTTGAGACCACTTTTTACAAGATTCAAAAATTGCCTGGGCGGATATTCGTAGTCTTCCAAAAATCGAACAATTGATCCTGATGACTTTTTGCATCAAACCAAAATTTACCAGGATTATATCATCTACAAACTTCCAAAAAACACAAAATGATCATTTTAAGCCAAATAACGCACGTTATGAAAAAAGCCAAGAGAAGAAAAATTTTGATTTCTGAATGCCCTACAAGATTATCGTAACAACTTTTTGAATTTTCTTGAACAGTCAAAAAATTAAAGTTTTGAAGGCATAAAAAATAATGGAAAATCCAAAAATTACATTTTTCATTCAACAATTTCACAGTATTTCAAAGATGAGATGATTTTCAACAAACAAAAATTTCGCACCCGAAGGATGGTCGGGAATGTGAAAATGAGACCATATGAACTTCCATTTAACGCAACGCTGCTGAAGGTTGATGACCTTCTCAGCACAAAACACTATC
>NC_046658.1:58353595-58359706 GCF_010883055.1 Belonocnema kinseyi | reverse complement strand
GACTGCTGTTGTAACTAGACTCTCCAACCTAGACGCCCAGACGCTTTGAGAGACCCTTTTATTCAATTATGAGGAGATGAAGCAATAGGTCATCCGCGAGGGCATTATAACTGCGATATAGAACACGATGCTGTAGAAAATTCAATTGACAAAGTCTGGGTCACTAATAGCGTATTCGGTTATCCTGCACTGTTGCACTCCGATCTGCATCGAAGCCGGTCGGAGTGAGAAGGAAGAAGAAGAGGGAGCGATCGGAGTGCTCTTGGAGTACACCAGTGCAGGATAAACGAATGCGCTGTAAGGTTAGGAACATAATTTAGAAGTTAGAAAACTTAAAGGCTGCTCAGTAAACTGTATGTGTAAAGTTTAAATCATAAAAATAACATTGGAAATGAATAAATTTAGTTTATGGAAAAACGACAAAAGTTGTCGATGCTTTGACCTTTAGTTTAAAAAAAGTCTGCGCACAAAGACCAAGCAAAGACCAGGTTTTCAAAGAGCCACGTCTTGTTGATGGTGAACCTAAATTTTGCGAAATATGTTGCGAAATGGAGAAAAATGCAGACAAAATCGACATATCCTGTGTATGTCTTGTAACTATTTGTAATCAGACACCAGGATAGCTGTCAACTTCACGCCATACACGGTATTGGTCCAAGGATCTCGCAAAACCCCGGATATTCGACAAGTTTTCTTTCTTTCGTTCGCAAATCCTTCAGAAAAAATATATATTGAGTTAGTGCCGTACTTATAAAATAAATTCAAAATTGGATTTAACCAACACCCTCAAGGAAGTTTTATTCTTGTCTTTATTTAAATAAAAGAAAACCGCGTCGCGTAATATGTGCACGTTTCCTAACGTCCAGTTACCGACTTTACAAAATTATCAGAGAGGTCCATATTTGCTTGCAGCGTTCTCGTCTATTTTCCAATCCCAGGAATTTTAGCACATGAATCAACACTGTTAATTGAATTCTAGATAATGAACTAACATTTTCAACCATTATTTTCACGAAAATGAACAAATTAAATCCAAATTAGTCAAAAACAACCAAAAAGGTTCAGAAAATGAATTACAATTCGTAATACATGCGAATAACGATTCGCGCAGTTTCCGTCGATTTTCTCGGCTTCGCTTATTTTGCAGTTAACGGTGTTCTTCCAAATCCAACAGATATAGAAATAGCGTAAGAATTCTTCTGGGGCTTCTAATCCTCCCTATTCGCTTCCCTGGTAGTATAGACTCATGCACAACTTTATTCAGCTTAATCGCTCTTGAGCATCTGTATAATAAGTTCATGTTGCAAAGTTCATCAGGAGTTGAATTACATAGTAAAAAAAGAATGTGCTTAAATGAAATAATAAATCCGATCACATATATTTTAAATTCTTGTAAATATACCATAATTGATATGACATTACACGAATTCATGTAGTAATTAAGGGGTGTTCATATACTTTATAAATTTGAATCAGTGAGAAATTAAAATGAGTTAGAATTTGGAACTGGCGAGTATACTTAAAAATGGAACCATCTTATTGAAATATTGATATCAAGCCACTGTGAATATGACTTCCTCTAATCACGAAATCGCCGCATCATCAATTCTCGGAACGCAGTAAATACAGACTAATTAAATCCAAGTTTCAGTGTAATTTTGATGCGCATGCATCTACTAATTTGAATGGGAACACAACACCTCAAAAAATGAGCAGTTTTTACGGGCCAGACTAGTCATTCTTACGTATTTTCGGTCGCTAAGACCGAATCCGCATGTGGAATTTCAAAGTTAGCTCTTGTTTCCTTCCTAACCTAAAAATTCCCTGACCTCAAAATACACTTTTTTCGTACATTTCACAGTCACACAAAAATAGGAAAAGCAGGGGCTCCGATGGACCAGGCTAGGCAATTCTTACGTATTTTGTGTCTATGAATTCAAATACAAAGTCGAAATCGAAGTTAGCTCCGATATTCTTTCTAACCTCAACATTTCTTAGTATAAAAAAAAACTTTTTTCGTACATTTATTGCAATTTGAGATTCCGTTAACACCGCCATTTACATTGATCTTTCACTTTCTTGCCTAGGGTAGAAAACTCGATTTTCTACCCGCTCCACAGACATCGAAAGTCGAATTTTCGATTAAGGTATGATGAAAAGAATACAGAATTTTTCATCTCCAACAGATCTATAAATTTGCGTCATACTATTTTTTTAAGGGGTGTAGTTTTTTTAACGTAAAAAAATGTTAATAAAAATACCAAATTTCCTTTTTTAACCAAAAGTTTGCGCGATACGAAAAATAAATGGACAGAAACATTTTTCACCTCAAAAAGATCTACAAATTTACTCTGGTCCATTTTTTATAAGACGCATAGCCTTTTGTTTTATTCATGAACAATTTTATTAAAAATTAAAAATTTTATCAAAAAAACAAGATTTAATTAATTATTTGGTTGGGCTAATAAAATAAGTATGAAGAAAATCAAGCGCGAGTATCATGATGAGAATGTGTTTTTTAAAGCCGATAGAGCATAAAGTAAACTAATTTAGTTCTTTATTTGAAATCAAACATTAATTTAGCGATCATCCTATTGACAAAATTAACAAACGAAAATTATTGTTTTTTTTTGTGGTCATAGATCAGGGAAAACCTGGAATTCAGAAAAATGTTAGGGAATTTTAGTTGTCAGAGGAAGTCGGGGATTTTTTTAAAAGTTTGCAGCAGATGTCAGCAATTTTCCATAAGAGGCACTTTAATTAACTTTCAAGGATAATAAATGAAACAATTTAAGTTGTTTTATTCCGTTTATAAAAGATTCTGTTTAAAAAATGTTAAAAGGTCAAGATTCTGGTCTTGGAAAATTCAACAATTTTGTTACAAAGTCATCAATTCTGGTTTCAAAATTCATCTATTTTGGAAGAAATCTAATTTTTTCTAAGAATGCAACTGTTTGGTACAAATCGAGTCTTCCTTAGTTGAGGATTTCACTGTTTTGTTGAAAATTCGTCCTTTTTAGTTGAAATTGTCCGGTTTTTAAGATTAATTTTTGAACTGTAAATTTAACTATTCCAATTAGAGATTTATCATTTTATGTTGGTTGCAAATTATTTTCTTTGGTTGAAAGTTTAAAATCTTTATTTTTTAAAATCTTTATTTGTTGAAAATTCGTTTTTTGGTTGAAAAAATCAGAATTTCTTTTCAAAATTCATCGTTTTGGCTTTCAATTTAACATTTCTATTTTTGATGGAAAATGTATCTTTCTTATTCAAAAATTCAACCATTTGTCTCAAAATGCATGTATTTTGTTGAAATATCGTCGTTTTGATTAAAAAAAAAATGATTTAAAAAATGTGTCACTGATTCATTTTTTTAGAGTTTATCTTTATAGGTTAAAAATACCACTATTTGGTTAAAAACTCAATCATTTTGTTGAATTTGAAATGTTTGGTTGGAAATTCGTTTTTTTTTTTTAATTATCAATTATAACATTTTTCATTGAGAGTTCATCTTTTTGTTAAAAATTCAACTTCTCGGGTTGAAAAGATGACTGCTTTTTAAAACATTCCTTTTTTGGCTTGAAAATTCAACTAAATGGTTAAAGTTTAATGTTTTTTATTAAAAATTCGATCATTTGGTTCCAAATTCAACTATATGTATTTGATTGAAAATTGGTTTCTAAGACTTAAAATTTCAACTATTTGGTAGTGAAATGCAACTGTCTGGTTGAAAATAGATTTTGTTAAATATCAACTTTTGGGTTGAAAATTCGTCTATGTTGATTGAAAGTGGACTTATTAGCTTGAAAATTTAACTATGTAGTTGAGATTTCAACTATTTTGTTGAAAATCTAATTATTTTGTTAAAAAATAACTGTATTGTTAACAGTGCATATACTGTGAAAAGTCCGGGAATTGTCCTTGATTTTATTTCCGAAACGTAAGGTAACGCTGCAATCCAAAATGTTGTAGTTTCCAAATTCTGGCATTGGTATGCTGCCTTACATTTCTTGGAATTTTATAATACAAGTCTAGTAGCTGGATATCTCGACAGCTGTTGAAGAGAAGAGAAAAATTAGAACAACAAATGGTAAGTGCGCTACCCGGGTGCACCAGTTCGCGCACCAAATAGTGTAGCACATATTCTATGAGAACTTTTAAAGAATTTAAATTGTGCCAATTGCCAAAATCACTACCATTAGTGAGTCCACGATCCGGGTGAATCTAGTCGCGCACCAGGTAGCTTAGCATGTATTCTACGGAATTTTTTCAAAATTTAGATTGTTCAAACAGCAAAAATTACTAAAAATTCTAAGCCGACGATCCGGGTGCACCAGATCGAGCACCAGGTAGTATAATACGTATTCTATGAGAAATTTTTGAAAATTTAGATTTTGTAAATAATGAAAACAATTCCAAATGGTCAGTCGACGGCTCGGGTGCACCAGGTCGCGCCCCAGGTATCTTAGCACGTATTCTACGAGAACTTTTTCAAAACTTAGATTGTTTCAACAGACAAAATTACTAAAAATTATGTGTCGACGATCCGGGTGCTCCAGGTCGAACACAAGATAGTTTAAAACATTTTCTACGAGATGTTTAAAACGTTTTCTACGAGATGTTTAAAACGTTTTCTACGAGATCTTAAAAAAAACTTTAATTTCTTCAATAATGAAAACAATTCCAAATGGTGATTTGACGACTCGGGTGCACCAGGTCGCGCCCCATGTATCTTAGTAGGTATTCTACGAGAACGTTTTCAAAATTTATATTGTTTCAACAGCTAAAATTACTAAAAATTGTGAGACGACGATCCGGGTGCACCAGATCGAGCACCAGGTAGCTTAGTACGTATTCTACGAGAAAATTTTCAAAATTTAGATTGTTTCAACAGCTAAAATTACTAAAAATTATGAATCGACAATCCGGGTGCTCCAGATCGAGCACCAGGTGCGACCTGGTGCACCTGGGTCGTCGACTGACCATTTGGAACTGTTTTCATTATTCACAAAATATAAATTTTCAAAATGCTCTCGTCGAATACGTATTAAACTACATGTTGCTCGACCTAGTGCACCCGGATCGTCGACTCACTATTTTTAGTTATTTTGGCTGTTGAAACAATCTAAATTTTGTAAAATTTCTCATAGAATACGTGCTAAGATACCTGGGGCACGACCTGGTGCACCCAGGCCATCGACTAACCATTTGGAACTGTTTTCATTATTTACAAAATTTAAATTTTTTTAAAGTTCTCGTAGAATACGTATTAAACTACCTGGTGCTCGACCCGGTGTACCTGGATCGTCAGCTCACCATTTTTAGTGATTTTGTCTGTTTGAACAATCTAAATTTTCAAAACATTCTCGTCGAATACGTATTAAACTACGTGGTGCTCGACCTAGTGCACTCGGATCGTCGACTCACAATTTTTAGTTATTTTGGCTGTTGAAACTATCTAAATTTTGAAGAAGTTCTCGTAGAATACGTGCTAAGATACCTGGGTCGCGACCTGTTGCACCCGGGTCGTCAACTAACCATTTGGAACTGTTTTCATTATTCACAAAATTTAAATTTTTTTAAAAGTTCTCGTATAATGCGTGTTAAACTACCTGGTGCTCGACCTTGTGCACCCGGATCGTTAACTCACCATTTTAAGTGATTTTGGCTGTTGGTAATTTCCTTGTGCACAATTTTCTTCTTACAAACGCTCTAATACATGTATTGGAATGCTGGACGATGACTTCACGATTTACAACACTTGCAATACATGTATTGCAATTTCGTCATTCCAATACGATGGTTGCAATTTTACCTTACGCTTGTATTCTAGAATTCTGGTATATGTGTGGTAGAACTCCAAACATTTTAACAGTGTACATTTGAAATTTTAATCTTTGTTTTATTTCGTTTATAAAATATTCTACGGAAAAGTCAGGGAATTTTGAAATGGAAGTTTTTCGGCCACCCTGCTTTTGTATAATTTTTTTTTCTACGGATATCGTAATACTTATACTTACAGTCTGTCAAGTTAAAGCGTGGGTGGCTTTACTCGCAGTCGGTAAGGTGTATCGACATGATTTTGGTGTCAAAATATTAAGAAGAGCTCCC
>NC_046658.1:58341230-58353495 GCF_010883055.1 Belonocnema kinseyi | reverse complement strand
GGAGCTCTTCTTAATATTTTGACACCAAAATCATGTCGATACACCTTACCGACTGCGAGTAAAGCCACCCACGCTTTAACTTGACAGACTGTATTAGTTAAAACTTTTATTTTGTTTAATTTTTTTTGAATCACATGCGTTAAAAAATGTCATATCTCGGATATAATGTTAAGAAAATGATACTTTCGTCGTTATTTACTGACAGTCTTAAATTATTAACATTCTATAGAAATTTTCTTTTTTAAATCAGCCATTGAACTTTTAAGAATGTTGGATTTACTATTACTTATATAAAAAAAGCTCGGTCAATTTACTCTTTCATTCACATTTGAATTATTTGGGGCGTAATATTATTAAATTCATAACAGTATTCATTATAAATTGTAGGCTATGAAATATTTGTTAATCAATAATTAATTCGATCAGATTGTGTACATATAATCTGAAAAATAAGTCGAACTCATCATTTTCATCAATTTTATTTGAAAATTTAACATTAGAGTAATAATAATAATGTATTTAATTTTACATATTATTTAATGATAAATACTTATATATATTTTTGGGAATCAACTTTCAATGAAATTATTTTAAATTTGTAGAAATAGTAAAATTTTAAAAAAAGTTAAAAGACCGTGTAGGTTCACCGAAATTCTATGAGCGTTGGTCATATATTTTTGGTGAGCATACACACTTTGCTCAAAAAAATATCTTTTAATTTCATTTGGACCTTTTGAATGATTTCATATAAAAAGAACAACACAAATATGTTAAATGTTCAATAGAACGCTTGCGGATTTGCTCGCTCTAAATAATGGCTTCATTCGGTCAATTCATAGAATCAGTTTGGCTTCATTGAGAAATGTATAAAACCAAGGTTTGAGACCACTGTTCTGGTGGCAGTATTTGCTGTGTCGATAAAGCTTCCCTGGAACCGCCCCCAACAAATATAACCAGTACAAACAAATGAAAGCACGTGTACAGAATATGTGCATATACACAATTGTATAGAAACCTTACAAGTCACGTAATACTCTCTGTAATTTAGTGGTCTGTCGATCACCAACCAAAGTGGACGAGAATAGTGAAAGGCGGGTCAAGATTTTTTGGATTAAGTGCTAGATGCCGGATTGATTGGAGTGATTGTATTAGAACTTTAGGATCTTTTCGCGATGAAGATATTTAGTAAGCTTTTTAGTCGAAAGGAAAAACGACGAAGCGTTGCGATGAGATCAAAAAGAAGTTCAGGAAGAAGAAGTACCCATTCTAAAACACATAGTGGACCTCATCTACCACGTGATGATTTTCTTTTTGGTGATAATTCCTCATCCACAAGTAGGCGACACCGGCGGAAACATAGGGTAGGATTTAATTCAACTGTTAGTTGGCACGAAACAATGTCTGCTTTGCACTCTTTATTTTTAGCTCTATTTCAATCCCCTGTAATGTTCTGTTAAATCAGTTTAATCATATAATCTGAAAAATCAGTGAACCGGAAACCGAGTCGGAAAACAGTTTATCTATCAAATCTTAGGGAGGGAAAAATAAAGTTCATCTATAGTAATTATGAAAACCATCGGTGTGACTATTGATGACTGTCCATTAAGACCGCATTGAATATAATAATAGTATATTGTGTTACAAGTAGAAGTGTGTGAAGTTTGTTGTAAGAGCCCGAGGCGAATCGAAGGGCTAAAGATCAGCGGATGGCAAGTAGTGTGTAAACTTCAAAAGAGCACCTGTTGCACACGATATTTTTTGTAACAAATTTAGGGAATTTTCGATTTGAAAAACAATAAAAACTAATTTTTCAGAAGCTTTTGAAAATTTTGATAAATTTGGAAATTGTCGAAAATTTAAGGCATTTTAAAATTTCCACAAATTTTGATAATTTATGGTAATTGGTCCAATCACTCGGCTCATAATGAAGTCATGTTATGATTCCGGCAGTCCTGTACAGCTGAAAAGTAATTTGGCATCAAATTGCGCAAGTGCAACAAGTAGAAAAAGTAATCTTGCTAACTAATTTTTGTTTAGCCGGAGTGAAATATCTTCAGTCACTCGTACCTGAAAGACCTGCGGTCTTTTCTGGGAAAAAACATATGCGACGTAATCCAATCAAATGCGCAATTTTCTGGTTTTAACCCAGTCTAAGGAAGATTTTTTCTCGTTTTTTTCGAACTTAGTACAAGGAAGGTACTTCAGGTGTCCCTCGACGATTTGATTCTCCCTGATATATGTTGTAGTAAAAAATATATATATTTTGCACCCGCGACACAAAAATTAAGTAGACGTGTTTCGCAAAAAAAAAAAAAATTAATGGGGGAGGCCACCCCTAAAACTTTTTATTTTGTGTCTGTGGTAATATATACATGATATAATTTTTTTTTAATTAATGGGGGTAGCTAGGCCTAAACTCTTTTTATTATGTGTCTATGATAATATATGCTGTCCATGCACAAAGACAATTGGGAAGATAGTTAATAACGAAGGAAGTAAAATAGATTCTATCCAACATATATAAAAAAATTAAGAGGGGGTAAACCACCCCTCAGTTATATTTAAAATGCACACAAAAAAGGGGACGAACGTGTTTATATATAAAAAATCATGCATATTTTATGGGCAAAAATAATAAGTTCAGGTCAGATTTACGATATTCTGAATTCTTGACAGTATATCGAAGATGTATTCATCGAACATTGAACAATAATGATGCTCGTCAAAAAAATGTTTAAAAAAATAATGATTTCTTACACAACGAAAATCGAAACATCGAATCTTGGCGAGGTTAACTGATTATACACCAAAGAATAAAGTTTAATAACGTTATTCCTGATATGTACATCAAAATAAGAGAATCGGGAAAGTGACGCACATAATTTTTCGAAACTGTAAACCCAAATACATACGTCTTAATGTTGAATTTTTCCTGTTGTGCCTGTTGGAATAATATTAAAATTCAGATTTAAAATCACCTTGTTTTGTCGCAAGATAAAATTTAGCACCAAATTTACAAGAATATAATAGCTGACAACGAATAATAAGTCCTATCTGTAAAAATAGTAAGCAAAGATAATAATATATAATTTGATAAAATTGTAAATTTAAAAATTATTCCAACAGGAACGACCTGCAAGATTCAATATTCATTGTCAGCTTTCTATTATTGCACATTCTGTGATAAATTTTATCCTGCAAAAAAAGGTGATTCATTTACAACAGATCGCATTCCTTAAATTTAAGCAAACCTTAAAAGTAATGCGTACACGATTTAATTATAAAGGTTAATAATGTGAAACCATTTAGGAGTAGTTACCCTCTTCGATGCTCTCTTTTTATTAAAAATACATAAATACCTTCATCCTCTTTTTTGTGTGCAACACTTATTTTCTTCGGTTTTGTTGGCTTGAGTTTAGAAATATTTTGCAATTCTATGCATAATTAGGGTGTGGTTTACCCGCACGTAATTTTTTATTCATGTTGGATGGACTTTATTTTACTTCCCGCGGTACAAAACTTTTTTACAATTTTCTTTGTGTATGGAAAGTATATGTTAGCATAGAAACAAAATAACAAGTATTTAGGGGTAGCTACCCCCATTAATTAAAAAAAATTTGACGTAATACCTCAACTTTATTTTTGTGTCAAGTGCAAAAATATTTTTTTTTACATTTTTTTCCTAATAATTTAGGAATTTTCAACGTATCTGAAAATACGGAGGGGTGGTTTACTCCTGCGTAATTTTTTTATTTATATTGGATGGACTTTATTTTACATCCTTCGTTATAAAACTATCTTCCTAATTGTCTTTGTGTGTGGAAAGTACTTATTATCATAGGCACAAAATAAAAAGATTTTAGGGGTAGCTACCCCCAGTAATTTATTTTTTTTTTATTTTTTGTTGCCGCAAACCAACTTTATTTTTGTCTCAAGTGCAAAGTATATATTTGTTTATTTTTCTATGATGAATTTAGCACTTTTCAGCACATTTAAATATAAGTAGGAGTGGTTTACCCCCGCGTAATTTTTTATTCCTTTTGGATGGACTCTATTTTACGCTCCCTTCGTTAGAAAACTATCTTCCTAATTTTCTTTGTTTAGTGAAAGTATATATTATCATAGACACAAAATGCAAAGTTTTAGGGGTGGCCAACCCCATTATTTTGGGCGGGGGGGGGGCACGTCTACTTTATTTTTGTCTCAAGTGCAAAATATTTTTGTTTTATGTTTTTCTGTGAATTAAAACATTTTTAGTACAACTTAAAATTTATGTAGTGGTGGTTTACCCCCTTCATTTTTTTTCTTTGTTGTGAAAATTACGTTATTCATTTTTCATGGCAGGGAAACTTTTCCAGTAGATTTGATCGAAATTAATTTGGTTTTTATACGCCCCTTGAAGTGTTTTTCCGCAGATTAAAAAAATGTACGTATTGTCGATAAAGAAAAATTCAAATCTTACATTTTTTTGCATAAACTAAAAAATATTTTGTATGAAATTCTTCCAAATTAAATTTTAAGCCATTTTAAAAATTTTCCCTTATTTAAGGTCAGAAAATTTTTAATATGTAATAATTTTTATTATTTTCTATACCCAGCATGTATAAAATTTTCATACATATACATATAGAGAGATTATAATGATCACGAGTTAACTTCTTTTCAACCATGAGTAGAGGTCACTCCATAATGGACACAATATGTTTAAACACAAAGTTCCTTTCTCTTTTTAGCACGTCACATGCGCAACATTCTGCAAAGGGATGCTGATTTTCTGAAAGTAATTCTCTTTATTATTCAATACGGATCATTCGAGTGAAATTAAAAAAAAAGATATCCACGCACATTTTAAATTGAACCCTTTTTAATTTTAAATTGGAAAAAACTGAAAACAACTTCTAGATTTCTGAAGATTTGGAAAAATAAAATTTTAAAGCTTTTCTAGGATGTTTTAACTATTTGAAATTAAAACAATTTAACTTCTAATTTGCGAAGTGTTCAGTTGAAAAAAAAATTAATTTTTCAATTTTTAAATATTTTCAGCTTAAAAATGCTGAAAATATTTAAATTTTATAGCTTCTTGATTGATTCTTTGATTTAGAGCATTGAAAATGATAACGTGGAATTAGATTTTGGGAATTGAAACTGAATGCTTGTACTCTATCATTTATAAAATTTAGAAATTCTAAGTTTGCTGTT
Organism: Belonocnema kinseyi; assembly: GCF_010883055.1. Classification (NCBI taxonomy): domain Eukaryota; kingdom Metazoa; phylum Arthropoda; class Insecta; order Hymenoptera; family Cynipidae; genus Belonocnema; species Belonocnema kinseyi. Next base: position 58,348,296 of record NC_046658.1, on the reverse strand, counting down.
TATCTGAATTTCATTTAAACTTGTTTAATTGGAAAGTGTTACTACTTTCCATTTTATACGTCTAAATTATTGATCATTATAATACAAAGTTTTCTAATTAAAACATTTTAAAACGTTAATTTAAAATTCAAGAGTTCCAGCTCGAGTGCTTTAATTTCTAGGTTGTTTTTTATTACTTCAAATGGAAAAATTCCTAGTCTTAGAGGTAGATTTTTTTTATTTTATTGGCCATGAAAAATGTTTCCAACCCGAGAAAGACACGGGAAATAACCGTGAATTTTTGTCTTTGATTAAAATGCACACCCTGATGATTTGTACGTACATACTTCAAAATACATACTTTTATAAAGTTTGTGTTTTTGAGCACAAAAATTTTCACGTTTTATATGACATTATAAAACCAAAAGGGCAAAAATACAGAAATTTTTTTTTAATACGAAACTCCATCAGAAATGATTCAAACGACCCTGATTGGTTATGGTTCAGCGAGTCCCGATATTACACGAAGGAGATAAAATGGTACCCCCGAAACGGCTTGTATAGCGGGACTACAATGTATGTCTTCCTTGGAAACATGCAATAACTTAAGGCTTTTCATTCATTCGCCAAAGTTGAGCACAGGGATAGCGGAAGAAGTATTTACTAAGTGTAGATTTTTGTAATTATTGGAGAGAAAGGGAGGAGCTAATTGATATAATGGATATTAGCTTAATAGGAAGGGGTCACAATTTTACTCAAGGAGAGAGTAGGAGAAAGCTAGCACAACTAATCCCAACCCCAATATTGAACGCTAAACGCTTTTCTAAAAAAAGAAATTTTCGTATTTAATCACGCGGGTCAGTTACCTCATTTCATTTTCACATTCTCGTCTCTTATACTTACTACAGTTATTTACCATTAATCATTCCAAGCCCGTATACATTTATAAATATGGAAAACCTCAGTACGAAGTAGAAGGGAAAACTTTTCAAGTCACAATATTGATAAATGATGAGCAATCGGGAAAAGTATAACTTTCCAAATTTAAGCTGGAATATTCATTTTAAATATAACAATGCCATCACATTAATGATATATTAGCTATTTATCCTATACGCTTAACTCCCGATATAAGCCCCCCCGCTTTCGATACTCCTGGAACTGATGGCCTTCGCACTTTCGTGATGAGAAAAGTCTTGAGGCCGCGAGAGAGAATGTGCTCATTCAAGCGTGATAAACAGTTTTCGTTTGGATTCCCCGATTTATAATCAAGTTCAAGGCAAGACATGCCCCGAAAGCGGTCTCATATCGGGATGTAAGTGTATTTAATCCTTTTCTAATATGTTGTCTAACATGGTAGTCTTCTGGTACGAAACAAATTTTCATATTTTGAGCCTTGCTCATATATCGGTTGCCTAAGGACATTGTGTATAAATTCATGAAACAATTAACCAAAGCTGGTGTTGCAGAACTTTTTTTTTTCATTTATACAGTGTGGTTATTCAATGTTATCAAAACTGTACGAGCTCTAAACTATATATCGAATTTAACATGCAAACAGGACCAGCATTACTAAAAGGAATTACCTTGCTTATATTTAAGATTTGTTTAGTTAGTAGCTGATACGTGTTTGTACTCGCAAGTTAAAAGCAAAGAAATCACTTTTCATGTCCAGGCATAACGCACTCTGTTCTAGCCTTGTTATGCTGTCGGGGATTAAGGAGTTGATATGAGAAAAGTGGAAAAGGAAGTGTATGAAGTGGTTTATGGGGAAGGGGTTATAAATTTTTAGAATAATATAAAATTCCCGTGTTGTTTATTTAAATAACGCGTTCGTTATACGACCTGCTTTGGCCCAGGTCGCTAATCAATCTCTCTAGCAAACATCCCAGGCGAATAACTTCACAATGTTATCATGTGTCTCAGATCACACAAAAATACGCAAACTTACAGAAAATCGCATAGTAAGATCCTCACTCCTTACTCTATAATCACATCCACCAAGTAAAGCCGTACACTGAAATCTCGGTTTAATCGCCCTCGGTTTAACCGGCGTTCGTCGAGTTTAACATAATTTATGGTCCCTAGGGCCGTCTCGTTCAGCGCCGTGCTCTCAGTTTAATCGTTCTAAAACCCATGAACTTTATTTCATTATTCAGTTCGTACTGGTATCCATCGCGTACTGACCTCCCCTTTACGAATACAAGATTTCATTATTCTTTATTGAATAAAATTCATATATTGTTTTTGAGGTGATACATTGATCTATTTTAATTTTTCTCTGATCTTCATTTCTTCACTTTCAAAGTTTCCACGGTGAAAACTAATGTTTTAAAAGTATTAACATTTATTATTTTAGAAGTTTTATTCTAGGTGTACGTGTTGGTTCCAATTAATTTGGGATGTGAGTCCCAAGAAAAAGTACTTTCTGATAATGATACAATCGATTGACACATTAACCGACCTTGACACTGACTTGTACACCTGACTCCACCTTAGTATTGGGCTCTTAACTTGTGAATGCTAACCAAGCTCCGAATCGGCTGAGCTCATGCTTCAACTTTCAGAGTTCTTGCTTGATCGCAAAAACAAGCCATATCCGCTTGAATAAAGTGTGAATCTGAAACTAGCAATGAGAAATGGTAAATGCTCTTTTAGTCTTTTTTGACGAGAAGATTGACAAAACACATAACTATTTTGAATTTAGCGCTTTTGATTTAAAGTGTCTCGAAATGAATGATCATATATCTTTATCGAAAGTGTCTTACTGTGTTCTACTAAAAAGGCAATTAATTTCTATCAAAAGTTAGGATATAATTACTATTGATTTTTATCGTAAAGTCCAAATTTCTAACTATTTTATTACGCTTTTTCTATTGAAATTTAATCCAAACACTTTTATCAAGTCGTATGTTTCAGAATCTTGGGAGTTTTTATTTCTCGACCGAACGTTCATTTGAACGTTCAGAATTTTAGGCACATTCGACGGATACAATTTAATTGATGTTTCCGAGATTCTGATATATAGGATTTGATCAAAGTCTGGAGTGGATAAGATTTGATAGAATTTCAAATAGAAAATGTTGATAGAAAAGTATACAATTTCTCAACAGGTAGAATTTTATATAAATGTCTAAGATTCTCGGGAACACAGGATTTGATACAAGATTGGCTGTGCCGTTAAGATTTGATGGAGTTTCAATGAGATGCTTTTGATAGAAAAGTTGAAGACTTCTGCACAACTAAATTTGATAAAAATTTCCGGCATTTCGAAACGTAGAATTTGATAAAGTCTTGTTTCGATAGGATTTGATAGAGTTTCAATGAGAATCTGATGATATAGAAGTAAAGATTTCTCGACGGATACAATTTGATCGATATTTGTGAGACTCTGATACGTAGGATTTGTCCATATTCCGGAGGGGATAAGCTTTGATAGAATTTAATTTTGAAAATGTTGATATAAGAATTACGATTTTTCGACCAATAAAATTTTATAGAAATATCGTAGACTCCGAAATGGAATTTTTATATACAAGTATTGTACTGATAAAATTTGATAGAGTTTCAATAAAAATATGATGGAAAATTATATGATTTCTAGGTATATAGAATTTGATAGAAAGTTTTTATCATGTTTGCTAATAGAGTTAGATTTGTTCAGTCCTTTTGGTTCAATTAGATAGGATTTAAATAGGATTTTTGTAAGCTTTATTTGGTATCACTAGTAAGCTAATGGACCTCCAGCTGGCGCAGCTCCGGAGGGCTTAGCTGCAGCAGTCTTCCATACACGTAAAATTATAATAAAAAAAACTAATACCAAAAGCTGAAAAGCTGAAATTTGGTAAACTAATAGTTAAGTGAACATGTTAAACGAAAAAAATATCCAGCTTTATATTTAGTGAGCGAAAAGTGTCCAGCTGTTGCAGTCAAAGCAACAGCATCTTTCACTGCATCAGCTGGGCACTTTCGCCCCAATAAATACAAAGCTGGATGTTTTTTTCGTTTTAGGGGAGACTCTGGTCATAATTTTTCAAAAAATCGAAAAAAATTTCTTCGTATTTGGTAGTAAATACTTCTAGAAATAGTGTAGAATTAATTTTAAAGGTCTGTAAGGTCGAGAACAATGATAAAAGAGGCCGAAGCAGCTACAGCGCTCGAGGTGTCTTTCGCGATAGAAAACTTTAAACTCGATTTGCTCGAAGCTACATTTTTTGACACCTTCGACACATTTATTTGGAAACTAATGAACCGATTGACTTGAAATTTGGACAGCTCATTCTTTAAGTATGCCTCTATCGTGTAAACTATGATCATGAACAAATATGATTATTTAAAAAAGTTCTGAACAATTTAACTTGCAAAAATGAGGTCAAAAAATTCAAAAGTCCGCCATTTTTTCAAACCAAACTTCTGATTATAGTTCACACGATAGCCAAAACTATACTGATTATAAATATTTTTTATTTTTTGATTTGGGGTCAACCGTTCCCGAAATATTGGACGAAAGCTTAAAAGGAGGACATTTTTGAGGCCGCCATTTTGTAAATAAAAACAATAAAAAACAAAGAAAAACATTATTTTATTAGTTCAACCTCTATGCTTTACAGTTTACACTGTAAAAAATTTGGAAGGAACATATTATTTGTACTATTCAAACAAATTCTTGGAAAAATAAAAAAATTAAGACACGGATGACCAGGATCCCACCTTAAGTTATTCAGATAACTATTAGTTTACCAAATTTCAGCTTTTGTGTTATCATATTATATTTTTCACATCATATTCACATCACATTATATTTTTCACATCTTTACTTGAAAAGCTGGGGCATAATTCCTCACTCTAAATTCGGCTGGATACGTTTTTTCACATCTTTATAACATAAACATGTTAAAAAAGTTTCAGCTTTTGCGGTATTAGTTTTTTTAAATTATTTTTTTACGTGTTTGGGAGGCTGCCACAGCTACACCCCCCGGAAGTACGCCAGCTGGAGGACCATTCACTTTCTAGTGATACCAAATAAAGCTTACAAACAATTTTCAGCTTTTGTGTTTTTGGTCACTAAAAAAGCTCGCTGGCTCCCGGGCTAATAGAATTTGATTAATTTTAATTTTTTTCTGCATTGTAAACAGAGTTTTACATTGAAAATAACAGCACGAAGTTTTTCCATTTAAGAACAGTACATGAAAAAAGTTATACCATAAAAAAGAGATTTCTAGTTTTTACAGTGAGCATGGAGCTTTTTGCGCTTTTTGCTAAATGGTATTAAATTTTAATTCCACTACAATAGTCTAATTTATTTCGGAGGAAATATATCAGTAAGAACAATTTTTTTTCGTGTTTTCTTTTACTAATTCTACATGTTTTACCGAAATTTGCTCACTTCCGCGTCACGAAGTAGACGAGATCAGAATTATTATCCTAACCTTAGTGAAACTTTTGCCGAAATATTTTTTATTTTTCACTGTTGCAAGTCTCGCCTGAAACAAGTTTTAACTTTTGTTTTTTCTGTGTCGTTTTAAATCTGATCTCCCGATTTGCAGCTCAAATTCACTCATGCATTACCGTTTTCCCAGTGCTGCTAAGGACGTTGTAGCAGACGACGGCTTTTATTCCATCGTAGGATAAACTTTCGCCAAATAGCATGTAAACTTTAACAGTGGGAAATTTTACATGCAACAAAATTTAACTTCAGTTTTTTCTGTGTATCAAATGATATAATTTTCTATACTATAAAAAATTGCCCTTCAAAAGCTATTGCAGTATGTAAACTTTAAAAATATCCTTAGAAGTGAAAGTACAGAAAACCAAAATAAATCTTGCTAATAAATTTAGAATTATCTACCTGGAATTTAATCATGAATAATTATTAGGCACATCAACTTCACAACTAAAGTTTCACTTTAATGTAAACGGTCGGGCTGAGAAATTCCGCTTAGTGGAAGCATATCATTCCCCATTCGTTTTACTCGCCTTTAAATGAATTTCTGATCACCGTAAGTAATGGACGTAATGTATAAAAAGTTAAATGTCTCCAGTACCGTTAAACAGTTATACGTACCAGTGATAATAAAAAGTCTACTTTGTATAGTTGGAATCTTGTATTATCTCACGCATATCGTGCTTAAAAGACGATATATAATTAATTGTTCAGCAAGCGCTTTATTTTTAAATAGCAATCGCAAATTGTTTTTATAATCAACAAGATAAGGTTTAGATAATTAGGGCCGGGATTTTTTTACCCCCCCCCCCACTCGTGTAACAATTTTTCTATAGTAATTGTATATAAGTTTATCATTGACGTAACGCGCGAGGTGACCCCCCCCCCCTCACCTCCCAAAAGCATTACATATTTTTTGGACAGCCCCAAAATTATGAAAGCTTGAAAGTTCAACGATTTAGATGCACCTTTTTTACTTTCTTGGCTAAAAAATCTTTATTTATTGAAAATTCATTTTTTTTAGTTGAGAAAGTGATCATTTTAGTTGAAAATTGATATCTTTTGTTAAAAATTGGTGTATTTTATTCAAGTTTTTTGTTGTTGTTTGTTGAGATTAAATGTTTTTAACAGAAAATTTAACTTTTCCATTTTTGATTGAAACTTTATCTTTTTTTAGTTGAAAATTCGACCCTTAATTTTTTTTTATAATACCATTAATTATTTCTTGAAAAGCGCTTCAAGAAACTTGAAAGGATTAATGTAGCTCACTTAATTTCAAGAAGACTATTCTCCAATCAGTATCGGTCGTATTTTCGTATTCGCAGATGCGTGAATCTTGATCAATTTAACTGTGACTCACTCGCTTTAGCGTACAAGTTATAAGCATGAAGAGTAATGGTCCTTATTTCTGGACCACGTGTACTCAACTCACACTGATCAGGTGTCAGCAATCAGATCAATTCTGGTTCGTCCGGTTTTTGAATCAACACATGTACGCATATACGCATTTATAAGTTGGCGACTTACCTTTTTTTCCTTCGAACGCATTTTGTGTTGTCAGTAAAGTTCTATAGATGAATACACTTACGAAGCCTTTTTTCTTAACTTTATACTCCCTATGCAAAAAGAGTTTGTGTTAATATC
>NC_046658.1:58339128-58341130 GCF_010883055.1 Belonocnema kinseyi | reverse complement strand
GACTCGGGATACTTATAAGATACTACCATGATTTTTTCAGATTTTTTGGTCCAAAAATAAATTAGGCCAAAAACCGGCCTTACCGACCCTCCCCCTTTAGCCTCAAATTAGAGCTTTAAAAAGGTGGACAAATTTGGAGAGTTTTGAATTAAAATTCAGAAAGAATAAAGAAAACCGACGGCCGCCAAAATGCCTTCTTCTTTATTTTAAAGAGTGTAAACTGTAAAGTCTAAACTATACTTTATCTATAAGGACCGTGAAAGGCTAGAAACTAACCTCGCTGAAGTTTTCAACGTTTTAAAAAAAACGAATTTACAAAAAAATTTTTTTGTGCGAGACCTAAAATTTAAAAGTTTCAGATAGGTCTATTTGATGACAAAAGTTACCCGCAAAAGTTTCAACCCCCTATCTCATCCGGAACACCCTCATTTTCAACCCCTAACATAGCGAAAAATCGGGAAAAATCCTCTAACATCCAGACCTAAAATTTTATGCTTCAGAATCGTTCTACTTAACGTCCAAAGATGATAAAAAAAGTTTTATTCCCCTGTCTCATCCGGAACACCCTCGTTTTCTACCCCTAATATAATAAACTAGTCGTACGGCAAGGTTTATTAGGACCAGTTTGATGTACTATCAGCGAGAAAACTATAGGCATCTGTCTTTGAAGCTCAACAACTCAGTCAAAAAAAATGCTAACGCAACAAAAAAACAGTCATTTAAAATCTGAAAGTGTTCTACGTTAATGAGTTTGAAGACGTTTATGTAAAAAAAATTTTTGTGCTTAGCAGACTGAAAAATGTAAAAAAAGTAAGGATTTTTTGGTACATTTAATAACAGTCAAGTTTAGAGCATTATTTCTTATACAAGGGGTGATGGAAAAAATTTGAAAAAATTCACGAGTATGAGGAAAACTGTTGTGAACTAGTTGCAGTTAAGAAATTTAAAAAATAATAAAAATTGTTGCTTACAAGTACAAAAATGTGCAACTATATTATCTTCAGTTCTAATACAGATATTAAAGCGATTCAAACTGTAATGGATAGGCTCTGTATTTATTTTCAATTACCCGGAAGGATATGTTAGTCTTCTTTTTTGTGAAAATCGCGATATTTTTAGACATTTTTTTTGTTGTTGCAAAACAAGTGACAGAAGGCAGGGGAAGGGGGCTCTTTTTTTTGTTTTACTGCCGACCGCTGGTGCTATTCTTCGATCCCTGGCTCTGAATGCTTGGATGGCACCTGGCCACGAGTCGAAGAAAGGGACCAGCGATCGGCAGTAAAAAAACGGGCCCCCTCTGCTTTTTGTCACTTGTTTTCCAAAAAATAAGACTAACATATCCTTACGGGTGATTGAAAATAAATACAGAGCCTTTCAATTACAGTTTGCAGTGTGAATCGCTTTAATATCTGTATTGGAACTGAAGATAATATAGTTGCACATTTTTGTACTTTTAATCAAAAATTTTTATTATTTTTTATATTTCTCAACTACAACTGGTTCACAACAGTTTTCCTCATACTCATGAATTTTTTTCAAATTTTTTCCATCGTCCCTTATGTAAGAAATAACGCTCTAAACTTGACTGTTCTTAAAGCAGTTAATGGCTGCCTGCTGGCGAGCCCTGGGTTACGTTATCTGTGCAAGTCAAAAAAAGTAATTAACGCACGCCTGTCTATTTGCATTCCGACGGTGTGAAAATATGATTTAGGCCAATCCGACTCATGCTAGACACAGTTCTTAATTCCAAGTTACAGTGTATATTTGTATCTCAGCTGAATGATGAACGTGCCGGAACAATATTCACGTTAGGTCGTCGTTAGAAGTTCTAAGATAAAGCCCGGCTAAAACAGCGTTACATAACTAGTCTAGCCCTCTCTATTGCTCCCGATCAGCACCTGATCAGAAATAGTGAACACGAGCTGAGGCCGTTCCAAATCCCGATCTCAATTCCTATATGGAACGCATGACTATGTCGAGAAAAAGTCGAAAATGAAGATAT
>NC_046658.1:58320536-58339028 GCF_010883055.1 Belonocnema kinseyi | reverse complement strand
TCGACTCGGGATACTTATAAGATACTACCATGATTTTTTCAGATTTTTTGGTCCAAAAATAAATTAGGCCAAAAACCGGCCTTACCGACCCTCCTCCTTTGCGGACAGATTTGATTCACTTTGTAAATTCAAAATGAAATTGGAAATGAATTGTATTGTAAATTCGAGTACAAAAGTTCGGACCGCCCTGCGTGAATGACGGTGAGACTTAATTTACCGTGACCGTAACCATTCGCTCGATTCCTGGAAAACGAAGAAAAAAATAACAGAAAAACTTAGTGACAGTCATACACTTGTCGTGGCAGCCAGCACCTGCTTGAAGTTGCGATCCCTGACGTAACCTGATGCAGCTAACGCACGCAGTTTGTAACCCTCTTGCTTGTTTGTCACGCTTAGCTGATCAAGTCTGCCTTACTCTGCACATCACCAAATCCCCACGGCATCAATTCTTAGAACGACTCAAATGCGGGCTGTTTCAATCCAAGTTCCAGTGTATGTGAAAAAAGGTTTATAAACGACAAACTCAGTTGAATACGAACTTCTGTATACGGCACTACATTATACATAATGTAGCCTTATTTGCAGAAAATTTATCTGCGGGTTATGCTGAATCATGCCCGATCGTTTCCTGACTAGTACTTTTCGGTTCTTTTATCATAATTAAGAACCGACTAAAATCTAGATTGACTAGAACATAGTAGTGCAGTTTTTTTAGGCGAGATTCTGACCAGTGCCCGAATTGAAATGGGGAGAAATGTGGCAATTTCTACATGGGGCCTAGATAGGCACATATCTGAATACATTTTTTCTTGTTTCAAAGTAACGGTGTTTGGTAATGGCAATTTTTAGTTTTATGGTGAATTTACAGAGATTAATGATAACGGCCTACAGGTTTTGGCCCTCGGAACATTCCTTAATTTTAATAGTGTGTTTTATTTTCCCTTGATGAGATGTTTTCCTTTCTGTTTCAGGTAAGTAATATTTGTGGCTGCTTTTCATAATCTTTAATCGCGCGGTAAGACAATTATATTTTAAGTATTATTTTAAAAGATATAACATGATATGACATGAGAGAAAAAAACTCTAATGTTTGAACGCTCCCTAAAGTATAAGTAATTGCCCACTGATCTAGACTCATATTACTGAAATAAAGTTGATCTCACGAGGCAAATCTGAGGGCAAATCTCAGGAATCGATTTGACATGAGTCAGCACTAGAAAGAGAGAGGAAAATTGAGCTCGGACTTTTAAAGTTCTATCTAACGCATTCCGGTCAAGTTTCACAAAACAACCGTTCCCCTGGGCGGCCAGGACTGCAATACGTAGGTTCGCAAGAGCCTCGCAGCTGTCGGAAGGCTGCAACATTAGCTTAGAATTCCTCGCATACTTTACGACAGGTAATTGCTATGTTGCATTGCTAGGCCGTTGCGCGATTAATCAGTCCGCGGTGCATGTACCGCTTACCGTGCGCAAGTACCTCCCACTATTGCAAAACGTGTGCCGCCAATAAATACGTGCGCTGGTATGTCATCGTGTGCAGAATTCAAGTGCCATGCATCTCGACGATATGCGATGCAATGCGATGAGCCTCTCTTAACTCTTTCCTTAATCCCCCTTATCTGGGATGTAGCTTGCCCAACCCGCGTTTCACGATAAGACCCATACAAGTATCGGGCCCGCCCGTAATTATACGAGCGCGATAAATATCGCGGCCTGGCCGAAACACATGTTTGCCAGCAACTCTACTTATTCCTTATTCTTATTCTTATTCAGCAACTACGGTGGGAAATCTCAGGGCGTCACTTCCGGTACACCATAGAAAGGGCACTAATGAGAATACCGTATACCATAAAAATATAGTCTTCACAATTTAGACTCCTTTTCAGATAAGGTGTGTTCATGTGTAGACCGACTCCATTTCAAATTAGAAAAATTGCGCATTTAAAGTCGCAAAATCTCTCAGGGATGAAACATTATGTTCCTTTTAAAGGAAATTAGGCGGTATTTATTTTTCTCGATTTGTAAAAGGAAAACATTCGACGAAATTATGCGTATTTGAATTTTGTGCTTTGTTAACAACAACAACAACAAAAAATTTCTCTTAAAACGTCTACACACAGTAAAAAAAAGGATCAATTTTGTTGCAGAGCATTTTGCTACAGCGATCATTTGACTCTCGAGATAATAATGATTTTCCGTTCGGATCAATTTGATCTCATTTTTTGGTTCATATGTCAGACTAAACAAAATGGCCGCCAATTATTGGCGCCGGTGTCATAACGACATAACCTAAAAATGGTATCTAATCGCACTCAAGTAACAACTACACTTAATAGGTGATATTTTCTAATATCAGATTTCGTTATTTTTTCAACTTTTCAAGTACACTGCACGATCAGAAACCATAGAAAGCTTGAATATGAGCTAAAGTATTGTAAGAACGTCAGCCATTTTGGCGTGAATTCATACATGATCCCGAATCAAATCATTATGATCTCAAAAGTCGATCATTCTCTTCGACCGATCAAAATGCTCTTGAATTCGGTATAATTTTTGTTGCATATCAAAATGATATTGATTTCTGTATCATTTTGAACACTTTTTTTTTATTGTGTAGATCTTTACTTAATTGAGATATATTTGATATTTCTCTCCAGATTCTAAAAAATGATGGCGGTTTTTCTGAAAATATTAAAACTCGATTTCCTCAAAAAAAAACCCACACTTATTTTTTTTATTATAAATATTGTTGAAATTTAGGCTGGTTCATTCAATTTCAGTAGCACTGTGGTAACTTATTGTATTATGTCTTTTTTTAACCTGCGGCGAAACCGAGGCCTATACACGGGTGCTTCTTATAAGTATTTGTATACCACCAGACGACTCCACTTCAGTGAATCTGGGCCTCTGAACATTTTTCTGTACTAAGGTGGACTTAGAAATCTTAGAATCACTGTATGAATTTAATCACAACCAATGATAAAACCCGCGGCTGCATCCACTTCATTAAAAGTACTGGAATTTGCTTGAACGTTTGTTTAGGGGAGAGGAAAACTGCAGAAAACCATTGAGCGAGTTCAGCCGGTTTTCCGACATTCGGGTTAGAATGTAGACTTTCGATGTCCATGCCATCAAACGTACACACCCAGAAAAAGGTTGCCTTGAATCAAAGAAACTTTCTTCAAATCAAAGAAATTCTAGTATTGATATACGATCAAAGAAACATTTATTTGATTTACAGAATTTTTTGTGAATATTTTTATTAGATTTTAAGAAATATTTCGTTAATTTAAATGGAAAATTCCTTTAAATTAAAGAAATATTTCGTTCCTTCAAATCGAATATTTCTTTACATTGAAGAAATATTTGATTGTTTCAAATGAAACATTTTCTTTGAATCAAAGAAATATAATTTTTTATTTGACCTTTTTACATTTCTTTAAATGAAATAACTGTTTTGGTTGAAAAAAGAGAACAGGTTAGTTTTAAATGTTTATAGATTTTCTTTGAATCCAATAATGAATTATAAATCAATTAGCTTTCTCACGAAGCAAATAATTCTATTCCATTTAAAAATCTAATAATTCGAATTAAATACAAGCAAAAAATTTTCGTTTTTCTTCGCATGAGAATATTTGTTTAATAAACGGATTCGACAACTCGAGTTTCAAGAAACTTGCATGGTATATTTGTTCACCTGAGGAAAAAAGTTTATTTTAATATTTTTTGTGTATAAATGATTTTTACTCTTTTCTAATTTACAACTCCTCACGAAAATTAAAGATAAAAAGATAAATCGTGACGAAATTATGCACAAAAGTAACAAAAATTCACATAAAAGCGAGGTTATGACGTGCTGTATAAAAGTATCTATTTACACGGTAGAAAGCTGCTATGCTTTCTGCAAATCCCTACCATGCAAGGATGTCGCGCACTTCTTTATCACACATTTTAGCGATTTAAATTATTACCAAGAGCCGTACGCTTTTCGCGTCATCGCAAAAATTTGACCGCACGTGTTCCGAAAGACACGTTAACGTAAAATAATCAAAGAGATTTGTTCTGCGCAATCTCGTGGCGCATTTGTTATGTGGATTAAGAAAATATTTCTTTGATGCAAAGAAATAATTTGCTTGTTTCAAATTACTGACTCTAAAGAAATTATTTCTTTCATTGTTCCTAGTAACTTTTTTGAATGAAAAGAATTTTGTTTTAAATCAAACAAATAATTTCTTTAAATTAAAGAAATTACGTGACGACATTGATTAAAATCAAATAAATTTTCTTGAAATATAAAAATATTTTTATGTTAAATCAAAAGAACCTAGATAAAAAAAATTTTTTTATTGAATAAGAAATAGGCAGGCTCCGATGCAGGCTCCGCGCTGCGAACAGAGGGCTACTTTCGTATACCTACACGGAGAAAATGAAATCACAAGAATTGCAATATATACCGTAATACCTGTGCCATATATCGCAATTATCACATTATAATAGCGTAAAATCGTGATATCGTACATTGCAAGATTTTACATTATATTATTATTTTATTATATTTATATACGAGGATTCTAGTAGTGGCCAAGCGATGTTAGTGCATTATAATATCCTAAAAAGCTCCGAAACCTGCTTGTGCGTTATCATATTGCGCTTTATTTCAATACAGAGGTTTTGCGATATCATTTTGCGATATCTTTTTCTCCGTGTACCACGAATGACCCCTTCATTGTTATTAAATCACAATAACTGAAATTGTAAAGACTTAGCTCAATGAAATTTTAATCAGCTGAATGAATTGCGAGATACAATTTAAAGAAAATGAAAAAAAAGTTTTTGAAAATCGGTTAATATCCGAACTAATAAATGAAATATTTACGAATCTTGTGAATAGAACAAAACTGCGATAACTCTTGAAGTTATTGTCTAATTTTCTTCTACCTTCTTTTAACGTTTATGTCATAATCTGTCGAATCTAACGATAACTATTAAAATGTTATTGATTGATATTTAATCAAATTTCCATTTTTCTCAACCGGCTCTAATTCTCTAACAACGGAAAGGTCAGTGAAGTAAGCAACCGAGCACGAAGGATCGGCGTCCAGTGTCTCTCTTGGGTTCCAGTATTCTGAAAAAACCTGAGGGTGGCGACGCTGCCGCTCCCCAGAAAGTGCGAAAAAAGTTTGAGGTTTTTAACCAACTTTAACTGAGAGAACCTTGAAGTTAGAGGATATTCATTGGATACTGTTTTATGTTGCCATGAAAGTACTTTTCAACAAACAAACAAATTTCCGAATTTAAAAAATTGTTAAACAATTTTTTGCAAAATTTTAAGCTTTTATTTTCTTATAATTTATTTTTTATTTTTTAAATCATTCAAGCATCGTGTAAGGTTTAAGTAAATCCTGAGATTAACCAGTGTGATAAAAGTGTTTTTTCAAATATACAAAGACCTCTGTAGATTATACAGTTCTCATTTTGGAACAAAATGTCATCATTTTTCATTCAGTTTCTAATAAAAAAGAAGCCTGTTATATTTCAAATACAGAAATTAGACAAAAAATAAGAATAAAAATAGTTTTTTGAAGAAACGCTACCACTATTTTTTTAATTGCATATCAAAAATATCCGAACATCATTCGCGGAGAAAATTCTCCAAAATAAAGTTCAATAATATAATTTTTTAATAACCTTTTGCGCTAAAGGATATATTTTTCTTTTGGAAGTTTTTTGGAGGCTCAACGAGCACACTTATATATTTTTTTTCCATTTGGAGAAAGAAAATGAAGAATGTAAGGAGGAAGAATATAAGGAAGACATCCTGCGAATTTTATGCAGGCTAAATCACTTGTGTGAATAGGAGAATTTTTTTTCATATAAGATCGAATTTTCACATTTTAGAAGTGAAACTTCTTTTGCGACGGGAGTCAATTGACAAAAAACGCCCGATCGTACGAACAGATACCGCTCTGCCTCTCTCTTACAAGTATACTTTCTCTATACGCATCTTCTGTCTTGCGGTGATTCGCACACTGAGCGAAAAAATCCCATGTAGCTCAGGTTTGAACACGAACAGTTTGGGTGACTTCCCTTTTTTTTTACCCGAATAGTTGGGGTGTTCACCCGAAACAGCAGCGCCTGAAGTAGTGGGGTCCGCCCGAGTCATTTGGCAGCACCACCCGAATACTTAGGGCGCTTGCACGGCTGATTCTGGTCGTTAGACAACTTGAATTAATTAAAAGTCCTATGCGTATACATTAATAATACTTTTATCAAATAGAATATAGGGAATCAATTGAAAAAAGCTCTCGGAATTTTTTGGCAACCCGAAATTATCAAAAACGTTAAGTTATTGGCACTGATTTTAATGACCCGAAAATCAACGGGAAATATCGCCTTTTTATGGAATTGTTTCTATTACTTAAGCGGGACTGGATGTCAAGGGTATTAGGTATTTTCACTTCAATTTCCAGCTAATTTCTCTTTGTTGATTGCTGGGGGGAAAACAATGGACAAAATGCATGGGGTTCGGTCCATTTTTGCATTTTATTGTTAATATCTTCGTAAAACTAATTTTTTCTATATCTTCATTATGAAGATAACACAAAAATAAAGTTTAGTCCTATGCATTTGGTGCAGTGTTTTGCCCTCAGCATTCAACGAAGTGAAGTTAACTGATGACGGAAGTAAAAATACCTAATTGCATAAAAAAGTTACTTACACATGAGTCGAAAATTCAAATGTCAACATTCCAATAAAAGCGTTCAGCCCGATAGAAAGAATTATAGAAAAAGGAAAATGTTTTATATTTCCCTTAACTTGATTAGTGATTTCCCGATGTAACACACGATAACTATCCACACTTCTTTCCATTAGATAACTCGCACATGCACAATTAGCTTCATAAAATCCAGAGCAGTGACAGTCGGGAAGAGCTTGACGTTGATCAGTTACGGCTATTAACATACATGCGCAAACGTCGATCGCGCAACGACCCACGCGGTTGGCGACTCGAATCGTCCGAATCAGTCGTCCAAACGCCCGAAGTATTCGGGCGAGCGTCCCATAACTTCGGGCGCCGCTGTTTCGGGTGAGCATCCGAATAGCTGGGGTGCTCGCACGACCCAGCCATGTGAGCGCACCAATCCTTCGTGTGAAAAAAGGGAAGCCACTCGAACTGACGGTGTTCAAACCCGAGCTACACGGGGATTCTTCGCTCAGTGCAATTGCTATAAGTCTTAGACTCCTCCTCGATCACCCCAATATTGTCACACTAAGCAAAACCTGCATATGCTACCGACTCTCTCTCCTTCTACCTCTGCTTCTACCAACTTTCTACGTCAGTTAGAAGCCGAGATCGAGACTCAATTTATAAATTCCCCTAGTTTATATAATAATTATTTTTTCCGTAATTTTATAAAACAAATATTTTAGTGCCTTTTCATACTATTAACTTGATCTTTGTTGCAAGAGTTCACTTATAATTACCAATGATATCATGGAATAAGGTTCATGTATTTAAGTATTTGCATTACCTTGATAAATAAATAAATTTGAATGAAGAGCTTCAGATAAATTTATAGTGCTCAGTCAAAATAGTAAGATTTGTACCTTGATAGTTTTCAATAAAATCAACTCTTTTCGAGGAAAACGACACTTTATACCTTGTATCGGTTTTTTTCATCTATATTATCATCGAATTTTCGAAATCTTTCACTTTTATTTAAAACTTATATATTAAAAAAAGTTCCGCCTGGCCAAGTCGTAACACTTTTGTTTCAAACTTTTTGTCGTCGGATTAATATTTACGTTGAAATTGGTGCATTTTAATTCCTCTGACATTTTCTATTTGATTGTTCATCTTCTGCATTAACAATTAAAGTAATCGAAATCAGGATGAGAAACTTTTTGTTCGTAAACATATACACCAGGCGACCGCGAAAGAAAAATGGTAAAAATCATAAAATTGTAAGCGGGCTACTTGATTAATTAAAAAAAATTTTAATGCGATTATCTTAAAATTGACCCATTTCTTGAAGAAACACTCTCGATTTTCGGAATCAGCAGGAAATTGTACATAAGATGCAACATCGAAATCGACAGGACCTATGACGGCATACAGGTCTATATACCTCTGGCTCCTAGACTATATCTGATATTCAAGGAAGCTCTGTTGTAAATAAAAAAATAAATCCCGAAAAAGATGTAGCCACTTATAAGCCACCATTGGAAACCCCGAACTGTTACCCAAAGCCGAACATGGCAGTTTTCTACAATATTTCCTATTTTGCACCGGAAAGCCATAAATAATACTCTTTCGAAAAAATAAAGTAGATAAAATTCAAAGAAACTCCTTTTTACGCAAAAAAATAAATTCGGAAAAAGCTGTAGTCATGTATATGCCATCATCAGATAATTCGAATCTTCACTTGTCTCTGAAATTTAAACTGTTCTAAACAATTCAGAAAAAATGGTTCTGATTTAAAGAAGGCCAATATCTGAAGTTCATTTCTCAATATTGAGTGTGCAACATTTTTAAGTACTCTTCTTTACTACGGTGTAAGATTGAACAAGTTTGTTTTAAATGTGTATTGGAAATTTATGAATTATTATAGGGTATCTTAAATTGTTGTATCTTAAAGCTTATTCGTAAAATCAATTAATTTTGAAGGGTTGAATTTGCCAATTTGAATTCTGGAGCAAGCTTTTAATATTTTCTGAATTGATTGCTTTGGATTGAAAGTTGTTTAGTTTGAAATTAAAACTTTAAAAAAATCTAGGTAAAAACTTGATAAATTAGACACAATATGTCTACGGACACCAAAATATTTAGTCTACGGCTACGCTCTCGAAATTCCGTCCTTTCCAGTTTTCCGGGGCTCTCTGAAAACATTTTTTCTGTGCTCGCCGAATTTCGATGAACCGAGACACGGTAAATTAGACAATGTAAACTCTATAATTCTAGGGCGTTTAAAATTGACACTGTATAGTATTAAAGATCTTATCGACTTAAGTATAGGACTAGAATTGCCGAATTTTCCATAGTACTAGCCCTGGACTAGCTGGGAATGTGTTGGTTTTACAATTTTAAAAAATTTTAAATATATTTTATATTTGAAATTATTTCCTGTTTTATTTTAAATTTCGAACTGTCTAGCTCCACGGAATTTTCCGTAAGACTAACCCCTTTTCTAGCTCGTTCAGAGCTGGAAAACCTTTTATAATAATTTTAGATTTAAACTGCTTCATTTTTTGAACAGGAAAGCGGAGATATAATTAGACATTTTTTTCAGAATCTTCAGTTGAGTCACTTGAGTGGCCATCCGTCTAAATTGTTGTTGAATTATCATCATTAGTGGCTTACACACCCAGAATCTCTGGATTTGTAAAGGACAGGGGTCATCAAGCCCAATAATCTTCTTTGGATTGGTATTTTATAGAACAGATTTTAAATTCGAAAATATAGGTAGACGAAACGCATTGGCCAGCTGCGTAAGTCAGGTAGGCGAGAGAGGTGAGCAGGTAGCAGCAGCTAGCTTGTCCTAATTCCCGAGGCCTCTCTAAGGTAACATGAGGGCGTGGTTTTGATGATCATATCTTATATATTCTTATACGAATATAAGATCTAAAACTCTGGCTCGCCCTTACCAGACAGGTTCTCGCTTTTCTTCCAACCCAGCGATCCGTATTGTAATTGTACAATGTGTCCTCCACAATACTGAGTACTCGGTACATCCACCTTTAACCCTCTCATGTGTCTGTCAACTATCGGTTGCTATTCTATGTCTACATGTAACGAAACAATGTCTGGGGTTCATAAACCCTGACATTGCGTGTATATCGAAATGCGTTTAAATATTTTCTCGTGTCGGAAGAATACGCGTCGTGGTTAGTAATGCCAGCTCTACGTTTTGTTTTTCACGTAATGCGTCATCAAATTTCCTAATGCCGAGCCACTTTCAAATTATGCTTGGATTTTAGATTCATTCACAAAGAAAATATGTTCCGTTCTTGGAAGGTAAAATTTGGACAGTGTTTCCGTTATGTGATTATAGCGGTTGCAGAGAAAGAATTACATGTATAAAATAATCTTTAAATCTCGCCTACCTTAAAATATCAAATTTTCATCATGTCAAATCCATGACATAATTATTGTTATAACATTAAGCCAAATCCCTATCGGGGTTGCGTAACTCACTCGGTTCTATTCTCGTTATACTGCACGGAGAAAAATAAATATTGTAAAGTGGATATTGAAAAGTGGATTTTAAAAACTTTGGTATTCAACCATAATATATATGTGTTACGGCATAATATCTAATATCTTCTATTCAACATACAAAATATTAAAAAGCAATATCTGTTTATATTGGAAGCATAAAACGTGTGATTTTAACAGTTAATATCTAAGATATTAAAAAAGCGAAATTTTATTGGAGCAATGTCGTTGACGTGTTGTGTGGCGACAAAAGATTGTAGCCCCGCTTTGTCTATATCTTGAGCACTTCGTATGTGTTGTGGTTTCTCGGATAAACATTGAAACCCCGTTTAAGTTTACTTAAATGAAAACATCTCACTTAGGTTTACTCGGAAAGGCTCTAACCATCGTTCTCACCACGAGAGGCGCACAGAATAAAGTAATGATAAAATTTGTTGCAGGAAATTTTTTAGAGGGATAAAGTTTTATTCAGACAACTTCGCGCTTTTCAAAACACATGCGTTGTCATGGAAAAACAAAAGTCAGTTTAACCGATATTTGGTTCAAGTTTATCCTGTAAAGTTAATTTTTGTTGCAGCGAATCTTTCATCGGAAATCGATCTAAAGTTTATCTTCTGTTTTTTTCTGTGAGCCCCTCCATATGTTGATGCGATTGGTTGACATATATATGGGAAGCTTGAATGGGTTTGAAAGGGGGTTTCAGTGTACATTGCGCTATATGTTTTTGTGGAAAATGGATTAATTGTTTTTTGATATATCATAATTTTCTCAAGAAAATGGGAATTTAGCTACAGGCATCTTTCATATTAGCCTCGGACAGTGTGTTATCCGTTCCACATGAAAAATGCATAATTATGAAAAAGGCGAATTCTTAAGGATTCGGATATCAAAAGCGGAGAACTATGATATAAAATCCTTTTGCATTTTATAGAAAATGGCATGCTTTGCAGATAATGTTTGCACAATTAAAAAATATTTCTTGAATATCTTAGAGGTATGCAGTTTTAGAGAAATCTAGAATTGCCGGGTTGTTTATTTGAATGATTTAAATAACACGTTCGTCTGCAACACTGCTCCGACATAGGTCACGTATCAATCTCTAGTAATCACCCTAAGCGAAGAGCTTCATAAAGTCATCATGTTTGATAAATCACACGAAAATACGAAAACATACCGACAAAAATATGATCCAAACTCTTTACTCTGATCATGTCTAATAATAACGAAACCCAGGTACGTCTCCGCTTCCGATTTTCTACATTCTGACATTATGTTGCAGTATTTTAAAAACTAAGCGACACTTGTCTTCCTATCTGCCTAAATGGAGTTTTTGGTGGTGAAAGTCGCCCCCTGAAATTGGGGTATAATATCCGCAGTTAATTGTTTCTCATATAGCAGCGACATCTTTCACAATGAAACTAATTGGAAACATTTTGTCACAATGAGAGATCAAAAATATGATTTTCCTACATTTTTTGAAAAATTTGTAGGGGGTGAATTATCCCAACATTATTTTTGATTACATCTGAAATAGCCAAACAGGACTAAATTCAGGCCGAAATTTTGGAAAAAAAATATTTTGTTGATCTGCCTAAAAATGATTTTTGATTACAAAAAAAATAGCTATGAAGCTGCATATATGAAATAATATTATTATAAAGTTACAGTCCTTAATGCATAATAAATAACCAACGCCAAGGTTTCACATCCTCCTTTTTAAATGTAGCTGGTTTAAAAATGGCTATACGTCTCAGAAAACCCAGAAGAATTTGAGAATCTAGTAGATTTTTCCTTCGAGACGCTTTCCAACACATGGTGTGAAGTTCCGGAATGTGAAAATATTGGCGTTATTGGATGTTCTTGGTGCAAAAAATTCTTATATTTCAATCATTTCTTTGTAGAGCGTCATTACTGTGTACCACTTCCAATGAATATTAAAGCATGACAATGCTTGCTGGTCGTATAAATTTATTTGTTATAATCACGTTCATATTTTTCCAACAGTTAAAAATATTCCTTAATATAATGCATTCAAAATATATGTATGTATGTATTTAATTTCTCCCTTTTACGGATTTGAGGGGCGTTCAAAATATATAAACTCAGATTACATTTAAAATAAATACTTCCCAATATAAGGCCTAATTTTAAAAATGTTAGATTATTTTATTTAAGTTCCTTAATTTTATATAAATATTCCAACAGTAATCTGCACTTTGGTTATTTTGTGTAATCAAAAAAAATGTTGGGGTAGATCACCCCCCTACAAATTTTTAGTAAAATGTTAAAATATCGTATTTTTGATCTCTCATTGTACGAACATTTTTCCAACTGCCTTTATTTGAAAAGGGTTCTTTATTTTATAGGAACATAATAAAATATATTTAAGGGTGCTTACCATCTGCAAAATAATTGTTCGTGAAAGTATAAAAACACGTTTTTTCATCTCTCATTATGAGAAAATTTTTCCAGTTGGTTTCATTGTAAAAGATGCCAATGCGTGTGAGAAACAATTAACTGCGTATTTAAACCCCCATTTTTCGGGGGCGGTGTTCACCCCCAAAACCCCGATTTGGATAGATAAGAAAAAGCACGTGTCTTAGTTTTTCGAGTAATACACCAATAATTTTTATATTACTTTAGAATCATTTAAGATTATATGCAGTGCTGAACAATTTACTTCCTGCAAAGTTTCTTTTTTTTAGGGTTTGAATAAAAATAATCAACGTATTCGCTTGAAAAAGGTATTTTTTATTCAAATAAAATATTTTTTGCCATTAGTCATAATCCTCATTATAATAAAAATCGCATTGACTACTATTACGGAATTTTCAGTAACGTTACCACGAAACGAGCTGGAAAAGGGGCTGATCTTACTGAAAATTTAATATCTGTAGATAGTTTGGACAAAAAAATAAATGAAAAATAATTCCGTATTTTAATGCTACAATCGAACCTCGGACACTGTCACCCATCGGGATCGAGCGTATCGGACACTATAAACTCACGTGGTCTTACCCCTCAGCCAATCGGCGTCGAATTAAATGACCGTATCGATACGGTGTTTTGCAGGTGCCCCTGATAGTATACTAATGTTATCGGACAAATTTTTTTTTTAATTTTACAATAAATGAAAGGAGAATAGAAATACAAGTATGTATTATTCTTCTTTATTATATAATTATTATTTGCACACAAATAACTAACCATAATTCTAAAGATCACATAGACATCTGCTTACACTTAGTCAACATTTGTTTCGCAATATGTATTGATATCTTTTGTACGGAAATTACATTTTTTCCAGTGTTCGGTAAGATGTTTTCACTTACCTCAATAATGTTCAGAACAGAGATTTAGTGTAATAACTTCATAAATATATGACATTATTATTGTACAAAACCATGGACATAGGAAACACATGACTAGGCATGCCATCATAACTTGGGCGAGCGGGGTTGAATCCACGGGAGGGGGAAGAATTACATGAGTGGGGAGAGCCGCCATCTTACGATGTGCCATTTGATTATGCGCACGAGCATTTTTGCCGACAAACTGTGCATGAAAATATAAACATGTGGGCGCTGCCATGTTTGTCGCGGGACATCAAAACGTGGCAGACCTCCCCCCTCATTGCATCACCCCCGCAATGGCATGCCTAGTCCCTTGTTTCCTATGTCCATGTACAAAACCAATAAAAAAACCTCCAACGTCAACGTAATTTAACCTACAACCTGCAGTATCTCGACTGCTTGCGCATCAGCTAGTGTAAGCGACTTGAGACATTTCAAAGCCCGGTAAAGTTAAAATATAAAATTTCAATTAGGAAAAATTTAAATTGCACTTTTCACTTAACTTATTGTGCAAAACTAAGTAAATATGTACTACATATCTCAGAGAAGGGGCTTCGAGTCAAAGTAAATGCATTCTATTTTGTGAAAAATTTAGTCAGGGCATGTGGCTGGTTGAAATTTTCGTATATTAAATGATTTTTCTCTCGTACATTGCAAATCTATAAAATTGAATAAATTTCCATTTTAAATCTTTAAAATTGAACTATTAGAAAAAAGTGTTCAAAATTACATTATTTTCTATTATAAACATTAAATAATAAAGAGTATTAGAGAATATTATTGTATATTATATCACAAGAAGGGTTAAACAGGATTTTGCGGGGAGATCAATGTTTACTGGTCGAATTGTAAAATCATGGCCAAAAGCCATGTTGTTTCAAGTCGTCCTTGCAAAGATTGATCTCCACGTGAGCACCTGTCTAACCATATGAGTGATGTGCGATACTTTAATTCGAAATGGACATGATTTGAGACTGTAGGACCGTCCGGAAAATGAGTCGTAATGTTCATAATGTTTTTGGTCGTAAATACATACGCCTGTTATGGCAATTATCTGATTTTCTTAGATTGGTAATCTCGTATGGCGCGAAATTTGAAAACAGTTTGGGCCGAGAATTTCAGTTACCCATATTCGCACCGAAAAAATCTGGTTACTTGTACCGAGATTTCGGTACAGTAGCCACGGTCTAAATTAAAAGGCACCTTCTCGGATACTATGTGATTCTGTGAGTACTTGCGAGCATGGTAAAAGAATTACAGAAAGGGTGTTCAGTACTTTTGAGGATCCAAAAATAAATGTTAACGGAGAAAGATTATTTAGCGTATGCTTAGAAAAGGGCTTATTTATTATAAATGCAACTTGTGTAATGGAGATAGCCACAATATCAATGTAAAAATCCGTACTCCCTCCCCCACATTAACCGGGGCAAAATCCTAATACTCAGCAATCCTCCCTGCATGCTCTTTCACGAAAGATAGAGTTCTAAAACGCTCGAAAAATACTTCGAAAATGCTCGAAAATTGCGAATTCGGAAATAAGTAGGCTTCCGTGAGCATTAAAGAGGCTTTCGCGATATGCTAAAACTCCCTCCATGCTCTGTCAAACCGAGTTTACCCGCTGATTTTAGAGTACTGAGCGAGCACGTAGCGAGATTTCAAACAAATATTCAATGTTTCACAAGTGCTCGCTAAAGTGTCTTTAATGTTCGCGGAAGCCTACTTGTTTCCGAATTCGCAATTTTCGAGCGTTTTCGAGTAAAAACGAGGACTGAAAAACTCTCTCCAACCTCGCACAGAACTCTATTTTTCGTGACAGAGCATGCAGGGAAAACTTGCCGAGTATTAGGATTTTGCCCCGGGTCCATCCTTCTTCGTTGAGTAAGTCCCACTTATCCCGAAAGGGATATAACCTGATGGTATAATAAAAATAATTTCAGATTCAGATATGACACACACAAAAACTACAATTTTTTCATGATTACTTTATCATTTGTTCCTTATTTGGAATTAATCGTTATTCCAAGCTACCTGAAAAAGTATCAATTCAGTAAGACTATAAAAAATGTATATTATTACAATTCATAATATGCATTGATATTAAATTAAACGCATCACCATTATCTTGTTTTTTGGATTTAAATAAGTGAACGTCCTATCAATAAAATGTCAAAACCAAATTTTTAGGTATTATTTAGTCGAAAAATGTTGTTAATTAAAATTGTATTCTATCTTATATCGTTTTTCTAAAAATGTATTATTTTGTTCTTAATGTTACTTCTTACGATTAGGGCAAAAACTACAGGTGTCTTATAAAAAAATTACAAATAACAAAAATTTAGATCTATTTTGAGTGAAGAATTATTGTGTATCATTTTTTTCGTAGCATACGTAAGCTTGACCGCAAAATGAACTTTTTAATTTTTTAGTATCTTTTTTTTATGGTTAAAACCAAAACTGTTGGTCAAACAATGACGCTTAACGAGCTCCATCTTTCTTTTTGGTCGCTCAAAACGTGTTATCCGGTATACAGACGACGATGTCGATGAGAACAACAACGACAGATAGACACCATCGTAAAACCTGTTTTTTTTCGGATTCAGCTGTTCTCGAAACGTGAACATTTGAAGAAATTCGAATAGTCAGTTTTCACATAAAGCTACTACGCTGTCATTATAATGAGAATTTAAAAACATTCAAAATTACATACCCTTAAAATATAAATCTTAAAAATTTAATAATTTGCAGTTATGTATTTTCAAAATTTCAAAATTTTCTATTTCAACTCTTCCGAATTGTAGAAAATTTCATTTTTAATTTTTTACATTGAACAGTTTTCAATTTTTATAATTCAGAATGGAAAATTATGCAAGTCTGAAGTTCTACAATTAAAAAGTGTGTAATTCTGTTGATTTATATTTGAACTTTCATCAATTTGAAGATTTAAAATCAAAAACTCTTGATAACTGATCTTCATAATCATCACAACTAAAGAATTTCTATTTATACGGATTCAAAATTGAACAGTTTTCAATTTTAACTCTTTGGATTTAAAACTTATAATTTTTAATTATAAATTTTTATTGTATGTAATGTTGATTGTTTCCATTTGAATTCTCTGCTATTTAGAAGATTTACATACAATTGAAAACTTGACTTTTGATTTCCAAAAATTTGACCAACAAAATTGAGCAGTTTTTATTATACATGTCTAAAATTGCAGATTAAAGCTTTAAAATTAAAAAGTTTTTAGTATTTAAATTTTATGTTTTACAATCACAAATTACGCAAGTTTTAAGTTTTACAATTTAAAATACTTTAATTTTGATGCTTTACATTTGAGACTTCTACAATTTGGAGCATTTACAAATAAAAACTTGACGCTTGGTATTGTAAACCATCAAAATTTAAGAACTGTATTTATGCATTTTTAATTGTGAACCGTTTTCCATGGTCAATTTACAAAACTGAACTATTAAAAAAAAAAAAAACGTTTAGAACTGCATCATTTAAAATTATACACATACGAAATTAAAGGATCTTCAGTTGCAAATCTTTAACCCTCCGTCTACAGACTCCTTTTCCCACCTTGCGGTTCCAGGCAGGGTCTTCTAAGCTTAGATTCTAAGTCCTATTGAGTGTTTTAACTGTTTCAGGCTTTCAAAAAGTTTAATAAAATTCAGGGTTATTTTTTTAAGTATCTACTACACCTTCCAATTGTTGTTGGCATCAAACGTTAAAAACGTTTTAAAATAAAAATTGAAATTGGGGGAAAAAATAGAAAAATCTATGCTTGTTCGAAAATTCATAATTTTGTAACAAATAAATTTAAAAACAAAAACGTTGCAGTGTTTCAAAGCTTAGACTATGACCATCGAAAAAAATATAAGCCCATTGGCGGCCGTTTCAATAGGTTGAATTATTTGAAGACCTGCAAAATGAGAATATTTTACAGTGATTCATGCAGGTAATGCCATAGAAAAGGTAGGATATTGAATGTTAATCCATATTTATTATACAAAAATAGACCAGAATTACAAGAAAACTTTATGTTGCTCATGTAAATACCCGAAAATACCAAATAAAACAAAAGAATTAATGTTTACTAACGCGGTTTACAGACAGGGTATTTTATGTCACTGCAGACACTTTCACCACTCACTGCTCAAAGGTTAACTGACGAATTGCAGTGTCACTCACAGGACCTGGCCCCTGTCTGTAAACGGCAGGTTTAGATAGATCGATTTCTAAAATGTATTCAAAATTGAATGATTTTAAAGTATTAACATTCCAAACTAAACTAATTGGTGATTTTTCAATTGTAAAAATTTTCAAAATGGATCATTATGGAAAATGGAATACTCGCATGTATGGCTCAGAATTCCAGAATGTCTTTCTAGAATATCTTTATATACGGTATAAAATCCAACATTATCATATTAATTTGTTTCTTTGATTCTAGTTCCTGCTGGGATAAAATCTTATATTTAAGTGAAAGTTATACAGATTACTGAAAGCCGATTAAAATTAAAGTAGTATGAAAGCCAATGTTGCATGTTTCATATATATACATATATATATAATTAAAAATTTATCATAAGGACAACCGCAGGATTTCGCCGGGAGCGGGTGCTAATCTGGAAAATTGCACCCGCTTCCAGCGAAATCGCGGTAAAATTTCAGCCACAACCACGTCTCACGACCGTGAGATAGGCGGTTACAGTCTGTAAAGGAATCAATACGACGATCCAGCAAAAGCGTCGTGCACCCTAAGAACACGGAGCGACCCAAGGACAACCGCCTTCTGCATTTTTCCCGCAAGTGTTCTAGCATACTGTTGACACGCAGGAATGCTTTTTAGGCCATTAGCAAGTGAAAGCTTGGCACCTCCAACAGCACCGATGATAAGGACGACCAATTTAGCAGA
>NC_046658.1:58300498-58320436 GCF_010883055.1 Belonocnema kinseyi | reverse complement strand
TTTTATAGTGTTTTAAATTGAAACATACACTGAAAGACCTTTTGTTAGAATTAATGAAATACATGAATTATACTTTAGTATAATATCGTTCAAAAATAGGGAAAACTGAGGTTTTATTATATTTATTCGCATTTCAGTACCGAAGTTTAACATTATCATGCGAGTATTTAAAACACGAAGACGACAAAGTATTATTCTAAATCCGAAATATTATGAATCTCCATTCCAAGAATTAACACTATGAAAAAGTGATATTCTTTTTACTGAGTTTTCTAAAAATAATTTAAATAAAAAGAATAGTGAATATCTTAATCTCGAAAACTTATTTCAGAAATTAATATTGTCAATATGAAGTTGACAGAAATCTGAGACGCATAGAAAACTATGAAATCATTATTCTTGATTTTTCATATAGTTTCGTTTGAGAATTCTCCTCGATTATTTCCGCCATTTTCCGATTGAGCCGAAAAGTTATGATTCACAACATTTTAAATAAAAGTTAACCCTTTCTATTTTAAATTAATTCATTTACTATGGAACTTAAAACATTAGGAATTCTTTCTGACGAAATTTATACACTAAGGTAATATGATTTAATTCAATGAGTGCAATTTATAAAATATTCATTCTAAATACGCTCAAGTTTATTATACTGAGTTACTGAGATATCAAATTAGAGAATATTATTCATACGAGAATATTATCAGATCCGTTAAAAAAATGTATTTTATATAAAATCAATTCATCATCAATCAATCATAATGCCCTGAGTTTTCAAGCGACGCCACTTAGCCGAGATTTTCACCAAATATTCGATAATGTAAGTTAGTCGTGGGGTTTAGTTGTTAGGGAATGCGTTAGTGCTTTAGGTAAGTTAGGTTCGAATCTGCCGTTCCGATTTTCCATAGCGATTAAGCGTGCGATTATGTATGTAGTGAAAAAATTAAGTATATAGTAATAAAAATAATAATTATACGCGTGTTTATACATTTAGTTGTATTTAATTTGTGTATTCAGTTCCTCCTTCTGAAGGCTAAATCTTTTGGTGGAGTGAGTTATTTTTCATATAGTCGTTTGAGATTCTCATATGCCTTGTATGGCAACTTCAAACGATGTTTT
Source organism: Belonocnema kinseyi (assembly GCF_010883055.1). NCBI lineage: Eukaryota > Metazoa > Arthropoda > Insecta > Hymenoptera > Cynipidae > Belonocnema > Belonocnema kinseyi. The sequence goes on along the minus strand of NC_046658.1, from coordinate 58,319,317 downwards.
CGCTCTTTCAAATAAAATGTATGAATATCGTTTTAACTTCGCTTGTTAACTTTGATACAGTGAATTTTAAATTCTCGCAAGTTTTATGAGAGTTAATGCAACATCCTTTCCATTTGTTCGAACAAAAATATTAGTTTTGACGGCTGAAAAATGCTATATTAATTTTTGATACGCAAACCCTGTTTTCCCTATTTTGAAACGATATTATTGTAAATTCTTATTCATTTTTATCGTTTATTCTAACAAAAAGTCTCTCAGTGTATATTTTTTTCAGCGTTAGTAAAGTGTATAACTAATTAAATCGCTAATTTTTTGCTTTAATTGAAACTTTACAAATCATACTATCGGATTTAATGTGGTCTCATTTAGAATCCTTCATTCATTTTTAGCTACCAGTACAAATACTTCAGACAGAAGACCGACTAAGAAACGCTTATCACTACTTGCGTAGACGCCTATGAATACCAGAAGAAAAGCAAAACTCTTTTCCCCTTGGGATTTGAAAATGGTACACTTCCAATGCAATAATGATACCGAGCACAAGTCATAAATAATGCGCTCTAAAGCTGAAGCCAACTTCCTTATAGGTTTTCATTTTCTTACCCCCCGCTGAACAACACCCAGTGGTAGTAAAATAGTCACATAAGCGGAAATATTCTTCACACAAATATTTCGCAATGAACCCTTCTTCTTCTTCTTCTTCATATAAGAAGATGCACTCTATTCGCACTTGACTTATCAAAGGTCAATATGTTTTTAAAGTTTTCAAATGCCCAGCTTCAAAAAAAAATGTCTAGACTATATTTTATGGCATCGGTATTAGGTTGGCGGACGAGTCTTGTGTAGGAGCAACGCAGCGGGCCAGGGTCACGATGTTTCTTCGCGTTAGGAATAATTAATAAGAGACTGAATTTCTGAATTTTGATTATTTCTTTCGAGAATTCCAGGCAGCCCGAGTCAAGAACCGGTTTCGTAGCACCCCGGATAAAGGAACATTGATTTTATCCTCGGAACACAGGACACGATATATCTGGTATACGACGCAGGATATACGGGTCGCTGTACGCAAATGTGCACGTATTTTGAATTACGGGAAGGATCAAGACCTCTGATACAAAAGATCGCAAAAAACACGGCAGGACGTCACTTTCGTGGGTCTTGCGCTTTAAGATTGTTCTTCAATATCCTCTCCCGTGAATCACATTTTCTGAACAATATTTCACATATTTTTTAACACCAGGAAACCGCCGGAAATTTTTAGTTTAAAAACCATGCATTTTTTAGATTGTTGTTTTTTAGTTTTAAAAAGTTGATATTTTGTTCGAAAATGAATGCTCGGTTTATACTATGATGATTGATGGATTTATGATTTTCTATCGTAAATGCACAATCTATATTTTAGATTCTGGATTACAAAAACAGACACATCTCCTAAAAGATGTAAACTACGATCGACAAAATGGGCCCCTTTCTTGCGAAACGTCACAATTTTTATTCTTAAATAACATCAGTTGATTCCTTGCTCAAATTTTTGGCTGTGGTTTATCAAAGAATAGACTTCATACTTGTTCCCCTATTTCCCCCTTTACTCCTTTCTTTAATGAGTTCCTCTTTTTTCCCTGTTCTCATGATAATTCCCCTTTTTCTCTTTTTTCTAAATGGATGCTTTTTTAAATTAAAAAGTCTATATTACATTTTTGGTTTAGCATTCACCCCTTTTGGTTAAAAATTATACTATTTGATTGGAAATTTAATTATTTTCTACAAAGTTCGACTATTTAGTTAAAAAGTCATCTTTTTTTTTTAAACTTCATTATTTTTATTGAAAAAATTTACCATTCTGTTTCGTCGCTAAAGTTCTGACATCGCCTAATCCCATTCAAAAGCAAATGGGGTTACGTGGTGTCAGAACTTGCGACGATTTTGGGTTTACAGTTCATCTCTTTTGGTTGAAAATCTTACTATTTTGTGGACAATTTTATTATGATGTTGAAAATTCAACTGTTGAAACTAAGACCTTGGCTATTAATGGACCCAAGTGGGGAACCTTACATAACGACTTCGTGAGGTTCTTCGCTCGGGGTGATTGCTAGAGAGATTGATCAGCAACCTGGGTCGGAGCAGTGTTGCGGAACGAACGTGTTATTTACTTAAATAGCACGAGAATTCTGGATCAATCTGAAAAATCTCTATCCCTTCCACACTCTACTTCTTTCCGCTGCCGAGTGAGTCACGCCTACCCCGAAAGGGAAATGGCTTAATGGTGTAATAATTATGTGTGTGTGTGTATTTACATTTAATGGTGTCTTTATGTATGGTTACCTGAATGTCGTAGCCACGCTAACTTTTGAGGGATTTGCCCTATCGAGTCCGCATTTGCTACACTTCTGAAGGTCCCCAAAATGAAGCTTAAATTCGCTAATCAGACATTTTCAACCAAAAAAAAAATTGAGAGCATTTTCAAAATTTCAAAATTTTGAAAAAATTTTTATAAATGTTTCTTATAAATGGGTTAAAGACTTGCAAATTATCTAAGGAAAATTTTTTAATTTTATGAAATTTAGAAAAGTTATATATCTTTTGAAAATTTGTAAATTTTCAAAAAATAGAAAAAATTATTTTTTTCATAGATACAAAAATTTCATTCAAAATTTTCACTGGATATCAAATATATTTCAAAACTATTATAGCCGAATTTTTCGATTAGCCCAAAATTTAGAAAAATAGAGCATTTGCAAAATTTTCAAATTTTTTTTAATTATAAAAATTTTTGTCAAAGTTCTATATAGATGGGTAAAAGACTTGCAAATTATCCAAATAAAAATTTTTTATTTTCATGAAAATTAGCAAAATTATATACTTTTCAAAAAAAGAAAAAAATGGTTTTTAATGGGTTAAGAAATATCAATCCGAATTTCTACTAGATATCAAATATATGTTTTTCGAAACTGTTATCATAAAATTTCTTAATTATCTTGATGAAGCTTTTCAATTAAACACAACCCAGGTGGAAATACACCACCGACCCAGTACTGGCCCAGTACAGACTGCCGGAGTTCCAGTACGGGCTGGCTGTACTGGGCTAGTACTGTGTCAGTACTTGCTTGTAATGCTTGGCGGTACTGGTGTGCCAGCACTGGCGCAATACTGACTGCTAGTACTAGGGCAGTACTGGCAAATCGCTGGCGTACGAAAATGCTGGAGTTAATTTTAAAAATGATAAAAAATTATTTAATTGTTTTAAAGACCATCCATTCATCATCATACGACTGCATATCGTCGGAATATTATTTATAATTACAAAAATATAATTTTGAAACTATTTGTTTAATTTTAACACCCACTATTTCTATAATCTATCTAAAGATATAACAGAAAAGGTATTTAAAAAATAAATAATACTTGACTGCGAATATTTTGTCAATACTTGTTAATGGCACTGCTTAGAATGAATACATATATTACATTTTTAAACATCATATTACAAATAAAATTTCTAACGCTAAGGGGGACGCGAGCCTACATATCTATACTACCTAAATCTATCGCCTAGCAGTCTGGAGTGCTAACCACTGCGCTAAACCGATAAGTGAAACTTGGTGAAAAAGCCATCCTCATAAGGTACAGTTCATAAAAGTTCAAGTACCAAATTTTGATCTCTCTTTTTCTAATTATTTATAATTATACGACGTTATGTGAATGTAAAATAACCAAAACGTTACGCGAAGGTTTAAAGAAAATTGTTATAAAAAAATGGTTGCGCAACGTGGTAAAATTTTTAAGTTCCGTTGATATAAATTTTACCACGTTGCGCAACCATTTTTTTATAACAATTTTCTTTAAACCTTCGCGTAACGTTTTGGTTTTTAGGCGTTTTAGACTATTCTACAACGATTAAGGCATCAAAACACCCTGACAACATTTGTAGACGTGTTTTTTTTTAAAGTCTATTTTTGTACTACTGGCATAGTGTCGCCCCAGTCGTGCAGCCAACGTTCTGCCAGTACTGGGCGAACCACTGGCTGTCTGTACTGGTGGGCAGTACTGGGCCAGTACTGAGCCGGTGGTGAACTCAAGCACACTAACGACATTTCCACCTGGGAATTTATCGAGCGCGAGTTTCGTAATGAGAATGTAATCGTCAAAGCCGTAGGTGCTTTGAGAACCTTCTTTAAAAACAAATCGAAAAAAATTTCAGTTACAATTTATGTTTGTAATTCCTCGGATGTTTAAATCACAGTTTTTGATTTAATTTCTTGTATTTACAATATTTGAAAAAATGTAGTTGAAGTGTACGCATGAAACGTATAAAAACGTGTGTGAAGCGCGAGAGGGTACCCGCGCGCCCTAGGCGCACTCAAACTAGGCGTGCAGCGCCGCGCGCGTAGCGCGCAAAGAAAATGTGCTCGCGCAGCTGGCATATATTTTTTCATTTGATATATAATTAAAAAATTGGTATTAAATTATTATTATCATAATCGCTTAAAAGTCAGCCTCGAAAAATATAATGTTTGGTCGTCAAAACCGGGAAATAGACTGGAATTTTTTGTCAAGATTGAGTGGCCACCTTGTCTTAGTTCATAACGCAACGAGAATCATTGCCAATTCCAGAAATCTATTTAGTTGGCTTCTCGCAAAGGAGATGAAAAGAGAGTGGGACTGGGAGAAGAAGAAAAAAGATTTAACTGGTCAAACTCGTTCGGTCCCTTTAATTTTTAAATGATACTCTGTGACTATCTTTGCTTCTGCATGCATGTCAACCCGTCAGTCACGCACGCATTCAACCTCTTTCATCAGCCCTTCTCAACCACCAATTATCACCGCATCTCGTATCTTGATAAAAAAAAGAAAGATTTCAACGAATCCGTTTTATTAAAAACTTGCAACACCAGTTATAGAAACATACAGGAGCTAATAGGCAATTTAAAAATTGCGCGTGGGATAATTGTCAGTTTGAAAAGTGTTATGGGTTAATTGTGAAGCCGATACAAGGTTTCAAGACATTGTAAGAAATTACCTGATGGTCATTTCCTGAATGTGAGTTATTTCCCGAAGTTTCGGAGCTCCATAGTTTTTTTCTTGCTTGGCATACATATTATAATCTCTGGCTATATCTAATTCCGTCAGAGTCCTATGTAGAGGGGAAGAATTTCAAATATGTGAGAATGTAAGTGCATCTCTGGATACGTCTCATCAATTTGCTGCTAACTAGAGTTGTCGCATTACGTTTTCTCTTTATCTTAAAAAGCGCATTACATAAATTACAAACTGGAAGAGAGCATATCATCTTCTTATCAGAATGCTGTATCTACCCACGGCCACCATTCCAATGAAGATCGTGTTTACAAATTTTACATATTATTATCCTTATTTTATCCATTTTTATCTAGTTTCTTAAAATACTAAACACTGTTCAAAATTTAACATCATCAATTATAAGGTAATGCGAAAAATAAATGATTTTAAAACGGCAAACTTTTCGTTTTTCTCCCGATGGGGGGTAAAATTACTTTTCATACCTGGGCGAACAAAACCTGATAATGTTGGCATAAGAAAACAATGAACTATCGAATTAGGATAAAGTTCCGAAAAGCGCTTACCTCCGATTAATACGAAACGTCGTACACTTATGTATTTTGACACGCTGATCATGAATATGATAGTGAAAATACCCGCAAATTTGATTTTCGTGGTGAAAACCATGGAAAACCCATGAAAATCATGTTTCTTTACATTTATCTCAGTGAATAGTGAAAATGTATAAAAAAGCTTCAAATAAAAGTTGTAGATCCTTTGAAAATACATATTTTATGGTGAATATGTTTTTACCCTACGACTGATGGTTTTCGACAAAATAGACGATAAATATGAAAAATCACAGATATACTGCAAAATGTTTAGCGTTGCGACTTAAATTGTATAAAAAATTCCTGGAAGGCTAGATGGACGTTAAATATTGAAAATCGCAGAAATACTGAACATAAAAAATTCTTGGAAAGTTAAGACCTGAATGACCTGTCATTGGTATGCCCCCCCCCCCATGGCACGTTGAAAAGGGCGTCGTGTCTGACCTAAGTTATTTTTGTGATCAGTCATTGGAATGCCTTCCCGCCCCCAGGACATGTTGGAAAAGGGGTCTTGTGTGACCTAAGTTTTTCCTGGGACCAGTCACAGGGGCGCCTTCCCGCCCCCCATGACACGTTGGAAAGGGGGTCGTCTCTGACCTAAGTTATTTTTGTGACCAGTCATTGGGATGCCTTTCCACCCCCATGAAACTCTGGGAAGGGTGTTGTGTATGACTTAAGTTATTTCTGCGGCCAGTCACAGGAATGCCCCCCCCCCCCCATGAGACGTGGGAAAGGGGGCCGTGTGTTACCTAAGTTATTTCTGTGGCCAGTAATAGGTGTGCCTTCCCACCCCCTATCACACGTTGAAAAGGGTATCGTGTGTGACTTTAAGCAACTCTACACTTCGTACCGACATTTACCTTATTTTCTCGAAAACTGTCAGTCGTAGGGTAAAAATATATTGAACATAAAATATATATTTTTCAAGGATCTACAACTTTAATTTAAAGCTTTTTTATAAATTTTCACTATTTACTAAGATAAACGTAAAAAAACATGATTTTTATGTGTTTTTCATAGTTTTCACCATAAAAATCAAATTTGCGCTTTAACATTTCAAGCTTTTAAGACTTTATTGAATTTGAAAGGTTCAATTTGTCTTATTTTTAATATTTATTTCAGGGGAATCTATACAGGAGTGGCCGGATTGGATCATTCTTAAGAGTACGTCATTTTTATTGATTGGAATATGCAAAAAGTGCGTTCCTAAAAGTTAAGAAAAAATATTTTGTTCACTGCTTAACATAAATTAAATACACTTTATTGATATATGAAAAGAAATGAATTTCGAACATAAGAAAACATTGTTGATTTTGATCATTACCCAAGTGCGAAGTCACATGCGGCCCAAAATTGGCCCATAGTCGGCAAAAATATTTCCGAAGCTCGGCTGCCATTATCGCGCCAATGACGAAATGATAACTAGGGCCTGCACTTGGCAGCCAAGGTTTGGCTACCATTGTCGGCCCAACACTGGGTACCAGTACTGGACCAAACCTGGCTGCTATCGTCGCGCCATTGCTGGATTGATAACTATGGCCTTGAATTTGCAGCCAGGGCTTGGCTGCCATTGTCGGCCCAACACTGGCTACGATCTAAGGATATGACAAAAAAGATATTTAAAAAATAAATATTAATTGATTGCGAGTACTTTGAATATAAATATTAATGGTCCTGCTTAGACTGAATAGATATATTTCATTTTGAACATTATATTACGAATAAAATTTCTAATGCTTCGGGGTATCGAACCTACATCTATGTACCTACATCTATTGCCTAGCAGTCGGACGTGCTAACCACTCCGCTAAACCGACAAGTTGAAACGCTGTGAAAAAGTCATCCTCATAAGCTGCAGTTCAGAAAAGTTAAAGAACCAAATTTGAAGCCCTCTTTTTCTAATTATTTATTATTATGCGACGAAATGTTAACAGGAATATCAACACAATAATTTAAATCGATTACAATTTTTCTTTGCGTAATATTTTATTTTTTCCGTTGTAGCCTGCTTTACAACTTTTTGCAATGACAGGAAATGTAATTTTTCATAAACATTAAAAATTTTTAATGCCAGGAATTAACAAATTTTATCGTGAACTTTGACAATTTTTCAATAATTTTTTTTTATCTTTCGTGTAAAATTTATTTATTAGGTGCTAAAATTGAGACTTTACGAAACAAAGTGCCGATTCTTAGTCAAGCATCGGTGGAGAATCGGCGAATATAAATAGCCAATATAGGCTGCCAATACTGGCTCAAAATTGGGCCCATTTAAATAAAACATGGTTTTCCGTGATAAAAGTGACTCTTGGCCCAGTAATGTGCCGTCACTGGACCAGACTTTGGCTGATCCTCGTGAAACATGGTTCCGCGTACTAAAAGTGATACTTGGCGCAATAAAGTGCCGATACTGGGCCAAGCATCGGTGGAGGATCGGCAAATATAAATAGCCAATATAGGCTGCCAGCATTGGCTCAACACTGGGCCGATTAAAATGCCGATATTGGCCCAATAACTTTAGCCGACCTTTGGCTGCCAAAATTGGACCAACACTGGGCCGTGTATTCAGCTCCGGCAATTCGCACTTGGGTATAGTCAGCGACGTGACTTTCATATTTAAATGTTGAACAATTAATTGTACTTTTCATCGTTTGATTGTTTTTATTTGCGAGTAAATAATATTTCATATTTTTTAATTATGCATGAATGAGTGTGCTTTCGTCTATAATTTGTCTACCATAATCGATTACCTATATTCGGAAATCTAGACAGGATGTGAACGTAGCTCGAGGTTTTCGGAATAACGGATGTTATCAAAACTTTGTAAACCAAAAAAGTTGAATGAATAGTTCAATCTTCCCACAGCGCAAATTACCATTTTCAATTATTTATTATAAAGTATATGAAACATTAAGAAACTGATCTAATCCTAAAATGATTTACTTTTAAAAATCTCCAGTTTAAAATTGCTTGAATTTGAATGTTTTAATCGGAAAATTTTAATGTCTAATCGTTTATGCTTTAATTGAAGTGAACGTTTAATTTATCAGGTGTAAATATAAAACGGAAAATTTTCAATTTTAGTTTTAAAAGTTTCATTATTTAGAAATTAACAATATTTGAATTTGGAACATTACAGAAATCAAAAATTCCTATAGACTGTTCGAATTTTCGAAATCAAATGTTTTAAACGAACATGATACAAATTTAAAAACGTATGTTTTTAAATGCTATTTTTTATTATTAATTTTTAAGGTTGATTACTAAAAACCTTTGGTGGACCTTTTTAGACATTAAGATTTCCGAAAATAATTAACCAATTTCTAAACAGCCTAAAACAACTTTTTTGAATTAAGGGAGTAAGAAAATATGAAAATAAGAGATTAAGGAATGTATTTGTGATGGACACAAAATTTTTCAAAATATAGGAACAATTAAAATTTTTACGATTTGTGTTATTTGCATTTAGCTTTTTAAAATATCCTCTCATTTTATAGTATGAGAAATCAACATAGAGCGTTACCGGACATTTCATGAAAAATATTTATCATTATTACCCGTGCAGAAATTGCCAAATGTTTACCTTTTTTCCGATTTGGGACAGATTGGGCACACAATTTTGTGGTTTTTAAATTTGGCCCCGTCTAGACCCCGACTTAACAGCCAAGCTTACCAGTAGATGGCGCTCCATTAATTTCGGGGACTAAAGTGGGTTGACTCCAAATCTCCAAGTTTCAATTTAAAGTGTCAAGCGTCAAAAATATTTCCATTATTATTTGAAATAGTGACAAAATAAGTGGGAAAAATGCCAAAAGTGAGCACAAGACGAATGCGTAGGTATAGTACACTTCAAAATATTCCTGAATTACGTATTGAAGACTATAATAAATAAATTTATTAAGAATGTTAAAATGAAACCTAACCTCGAAATGAGGTTATTTATTTATACTTTATTTGATATTTTCCACGATTAGGTTCAATATAGAAATTGAAAGCAACTTCAATTTAGAAATTAAAACCAAAAATATATTGCAAAATACTTAAATGGTTTATCATACACAAATGCTGGCGGTGATATTGCGTTGTTTGACTTTTTCCGTTTGCTCGAAAAAAAGTGTCTGGCATACTCCAATTTTTTCATATCGCGATCTGTTAGGTAACCTGATATTTATATTCTCAAATTTCAGTTAAGGAGGTGATATATTCGATTTTAATATTATTTTATTTAAGAATCCCTTTTAATTAAGAATTAGAAAAATAAATTAATATGGGCCCGATCGGGGCCAGGTATGGTTATCTCTGGGCGCAGCGCTTGGGCCCCAATCAGGCATCGAGTTTCATTTCGAGTCTGGCCCCATCTAGATAGTCTGATTTGGGCCAAATTCTGCCCGATCTGGCCCCTATCAGATCCAAATTGGAATTTCTGCACGGGTAACTGTTATATGGAATGAACTTTGTTAAATAGATTGTTAATTATACAAATATTTTTGCAAGCATAACATTAACAATTTTAGACCGCATTATGAATAGTTTGAAGAATTATTTTAGAATTTTATCCCAAAGTAGCAATGCAGCGTGACCAGGCAAAAAACTTGTAGGACAGACTTTAAAGTGAATTTTAAAATCCTAAACGCTACTCTTGATTTGTATCTTTTTAGACTCAGTATAAGTCGTACCTGTAAATATAAAATATTTTAAAATTATTTTAATATTATTAAGTAATTGTACAGTAGGCGTAAGCCGTAGGGTGACCAGAAAAAAAAACAATTTTGGTTTTCTCAGGAGCGAAAGGCAAATAACGGTAGTTTATGGTATTGTAGAAGGTAGATTTTTGTAAAGAAATTTTTAAACAATATTTAGAGGTGACGCATCGTCTTTAAAGTTCTTATGCAATTAACATAGGGAAAACCAAATATTTTTTAATTTAAGGTTTTAACCACGAAGTTACCCACTTTTTAATTTGAACTTTTAATATGTTGTTCTTGAGGTCTTTAGAATCTATATAAAAGCATTTTTTAAGTGAAAAATTCGTAATCAATATTATGTACGGTTGCCTAAAAAATGCTATTTTCCACTGTTTTCAAAGACTAATAACAGCCCCAATAATATATATCTGATACGGAAATTCGGAGAATATTTTCCTTTAAGGTTGAAGATTATATTTTTTGAAAAAGCAGATTAAGAAAAAGTATAATTAAACGTGCTACATTGAAAACAAATCTGAGTAAATTTTTGAAATTTGACAGGTCTACGACTTAAGCTGTTTAATTTTCGGGGCGGAGCCCTCATCCGCTATTTGCCTTTCGCTACTAAGAAAACCAAAAGTGTTTTTTTCTGGTTACCCTATTTTACAGTTTAAATTCGTAGTTTAAGATGGGTGTGTGAGAAAACATTTTGCGTACTTTTTCATTTGTCATTTTTATACGAATTTGTCTAAAATCGGGAAACTTTACTGAATTGTGCTTTAAAATGACTTCTTTACTGAGATAATTTAAGAACAAAATTTATATTTGAAGGAAAAGTGAAAATTACTGGGAATTGAAGTGGTCAACTTTTTGGCGATCACCCTTAACCCCGTTAAATGTGAGATTTTTATTTTAATGTTTTGCCCCTTTTCTACTTCAAATTGAAAAGTGCTGAAGAATATTGATTTGACATTGTAAAATTTCTTTAAATTCCCTAAAGATTAAAGGACTTTAAATTAAAAGGACATTTTCTTACCGATCTCTAAAATAGGGATTATAAGTGTGTACAGATATTAGAATATTGCCTTGGGAAAAGAATTTAGTTGCTTGTAAATTTCTAATATTATTCAGTGGAAATATGTTTACTTAGATATATCCTGCGACAATAAATCTGTCACGAACATATAAAAAAAAGCCTTGAAGTAAATTGTTGCTCTGAAGCCCCTTCCGTTTCCAAGTCTACGCACAGGTGTTGCGAATCCCGCAAGACGCACAAGGGCACCTTCTTGAGTGGGTGTTTTCGAGTTCATCGCTATTATATCCCACCACCATTACACTTCCATTGCGGGGACTAACGAGGTTTGCGTAATTGGAGGCAGTCGCATTGCGGTGGATCTCGAAGTCGAGGGAAAAGAAAAGGGCCATCCAGGAGGATCGGCAAAAGTGGCTATCGGCTAGCCGCTAGGGGCTAGGTATGTGAGAAGAGCCAAGGTGTGTCTCGTGTGTCTTCCACCTTAGCCCACCTCGCCAAATGAGTGTGTGTGCCTCATGCTGATGGTGTGCACCGATGCACTGGCTATGTTGTAAAAGTTGTAAGGCATAAGCCATCCATACGTAGAGAGCGTAGATCGTAGAAACGTTGAACATACCAAGGATCTTAGGCTTAGGAGACCGAGCATTTCCCCAAGGGGCGATACGACAGCCGGAAGGGGAACGAGGCACTTCAAGATGGCTGACAATCTCTAACTGCATATTACGAGCCCAGCCCAAGATTCCTTTAGAAGGTTACCTCAATCTACCACTTTCCTTTTATTGGCTGCAACGTATTGCTTCGATCTTCTCAATCAGGCTCAGACATGCTAAGAATCATTAATACCAGCGTGCTGGGTGTGCATTCTTTTTCCTACTTGTTCTACTTTTGTAAAACGCCATGTTCCAAGGTTTGGATAATAGATTTACCTCTTCAATCGAAAGAAATTAATTTAATCGGATAAGATTATCTCAGTAATAAGGGAGTTTCAAAGTCAGTATTTTTCTATTCTCGTATCAATTCTCAATTTCGTTATTGTCTTCGAGTTCCATAGGTGGGGAAATTAATTTCAAATAATTTTGGATTAAATTATGCCTAGTGGGAAATTGCCAATGTTAAAAATTGGGTCATTGGTGTAGCTACTGTATCTCTTTAAATGGCTAATAGTTGACTCAGCTAATTTTTTTTCAATGTACCCTTACAATTCAGGCTTTGATTTATTAACGACAGCCTGCATAGTAAATCAAGGATCAGTGACGTCATTCTTATTTTACGAACCCATTGATCCTGGTTAGTCATCCTTCCCAGAATTAGACTTATCTTTTGGACGATGAGTTAGTTTTTGTGCTTGTCGGCCATAATATTAAGGTATACCAAGAATTTCCTGCAGGATTGCAAGATAAGGTATGTGCCAGACATCCAGACAACTATGACATTATTCGCATTTTATCTGAGGATTTATATTTTTGTCCTTAAACAATACATTGCGAATAGAATATTACCCTAGATAAAATGCATTTGAATTAGGTTTAGTAACCATTAATTAGGATTGTCTTATCGAAAATTACATTTCGCATATAGCAACTTGATCAATTGAGCTTGTCTCAAGCGGAATGTTTTTATTTAAAAAAGTTTTCCTTGTAAGATTAATCACTCTGCTGGAGATTTAAACGAGGTAGCAAAGTGAGTTGAATTTGCTGCCATCTGCCTGGGATTGTGTGATAAGGATCGATGCACAAAGTGAGGCAAGGATTGGTGACGTCATTCACATCTCATTTTATGGAACATCCCTTGCTATACAGTCATTCCTTTTAGTATTCCATGGTGCCTAACATTGTTTTTAAATTTTTGGTCAACAAAAAAAATGCTAATCTAATAAATTAGAGAGAGGATTAGGATTTCGATTATTATTATTATTTGATCATTTTTGCACGGGGCTGTCCCAGTATATATCATCAGTCACGGACGCATTTTTATAATGCAATCAAGTGATCTGATGAAAGCAGTCTGCCCAGACATATTGGACAAAGCATGGTTTTACCCCATCATTGACGGACTAGGTTGCAGTCAAGTACACGATGGGGGGACCTACAGCTTAAGGTGGGTTCCGAACCACCAGACCCTCGGTAAAGGTACATTAAAAAATTTCCAGAGGTACCGGCTCAGGGATCGAACCCCGGACCTCTGCGGTGAAGTCCGGGGGTCTAACCAACTGAGCCACCGAGGCTCTTTTAAAGGGGAAAAACATTTCAGTGTTGAAATGTTGTCACAGGCTTATACTGCGCAACATGTCGAAGGCATTTTTTAGTTAGAGATGGATTATTATTTATATTATTACTATTATTATTTATATTATATTATTATTATTATTTATTATTACTTTTCTATCCCTTCCTCACATTACTCCTTTCCCCACCGTGTGAGTCACGCCTACCCCGAAAGGGAAATGGCCTACTGGTGAAATAATAGTAATAACACCATTAAGCCATTTCCCTTTCGGGGTAGGCGTAACTCACTCGGTGGGGAAGAGAGTAATGTTCGGCAGACATATACAATTTTTAGATTGATCCGGAATTCTCGTGTTATTTATTTAAATAACACGTTCGTTCCGCAACACTGCTCCGATCCAGGTTGCTGATCAATCTCTCTAGCAATCACCCAAGTGAAGATCCTCACAAAGTCGTCATGTACGGATCCCGACTTGGGTCCATTGGTACACTGTTAACAATAATATTAACTTTAATATTCCCATGTGTATGAAAATTAATACACTAAGCATACGAAATCGCCATTAAGAGCGCGTATATTAAATTTCATATACATTCATGTTAATCACTTGCGAGAAAAATCATATGATTTCTTTTTTCACAAATTTAAAATAAGTTTAGCTGTAATTTTCGATTCTAAATAATAAATAATGATACCCTCTTTCTGTTAACCGAAAATAAAATTGGATTTCAAGTCGAAAAGTTCAATCAAGCAAATAAATAACAGACTTAACCTACAATTAACTGTATTCGACTTAAGTTTTGACCATTTAGAACGAATTTAGGGGAAAAAAATTTCCCGCACATTGCATTTCCATTATAAATAACAACTGAGTCGACGAATTCTAGATTATTAATTTTACTGAGAATATTTGAGAAGATTTAAAGAAATGAAAGCAGGTTGAGTTTTTATGCACATTGCTGTACTGACCTGTATATTAAATTTGATACAGATGTATGTTAAATTCACTACACCAATGTATGTTACATTCCAGTAGCGGTAGTGCATATTTGCTTCACACACATGTATATTAAACCGCATACAGATTTTTCTTACAGTGTATCCAAGGTCTTGTGTTTCAGGCGTCATTTACTCTACTGACACTCTTTTTATTCAATATTTTCCGCCATACTTTTCTGTCCTGGCATACTTCTCTAGCTTCTTTTACGTCCATGCATTTTTTCATGCAGGCTCTCCTGTTTCTGTGGCTTCTTATGTCTCTTCTGACTAAGGTCTCATTCACACATTCTAACCATTCTTTCCGCGTTCTGCCTCTGGGCACGCTGCCATTTACTTTACCTTAATATACCTGTTTCGTTAGTCGTTCATTTGGCATTCTCGTAACATGTCCGAACCATCTTAACCGATTTCTTTCCCATGTGTCTACTAACGTCTCTTCTGCACCACATTCTTTGATAATTATCTCGTTACTCACTTTGTCCATCAGAGTTTTCCCGCATATTATGCGCAAAAATCTCATGTCAATTGTGTTAATTTTATTCTTATCTTTTTCTTGATATGCCCATGTCTCGCTGCCGTATAGTACAGTCGGTACAAATATTGAATTATGTATTGCTAATTTAGCTTTATTTGATATATTTTTGCTTCTGACAAGGGGCCCTGCTTTACCAATAACGTTCTTACCTTCGTTTATGCGTCTATCTAACTCCTCATCTATCATCCCGTTCCTAAAATATAAATAAAACAATGATCTATTATAGTTGGGATGCAATTAAATATTCATCAAGTACTAGAAATAGAAATACAATTGGATTTTTATGTTTGTGAGATCAATAGCAGGACCTCCTAAACTGAAGCTCATCTTATTTAATCTCTTGTTTCTGCCCCCATCCCTCTACATTTCCAAGAACAGGTAAAATTTTCTTCAAGCTTGGCCTCTACTGGCACCATGATGATTGCTTCCAGCAGTCTTGCATGTCTCTCTTCAACAAGATGGCTGTTTTCTTAGCAGTTCTTGGAGTTTTTGTATCAACTACTTCTCCAAAAAACCATCTCTCAAAATATGTACACTGTAGCACACTTTTAAGGCCCCTTTGAGGATCAAACAAGACCTCCAAGCCGACCTCTACCTGCAGTCTCGCCAACTAGTGAACCGACCAGGCAAACCGGTGTCGGCCCTCTTGGGCCCAACTCCTCCTCCTGGTTCTCGTGTCAAAGCACCACCACCACTACCGGCAACGGCAGCTCGGCAACCACCACAACCGGCATAGCCGAGTCAGTACCACTACTACGATCGTCATCGTCGTATCGACTCCTTTCTCTCGCCGCGTCCTTCTTTAACCGATCCAGCTTACAATCAAAACCTACCACGTCCACAAGTAGAACTCTTCATAATTCCTGCATCAGGTGCAAGGTAGTCTATCAAGGCAAGGAAGGTGAAGGCCAAACGTGCACGGACATGTAAAATTTTCCATTCGAACCCGGCCCTTCAAAATCCTGAATCCTTGGACAACCTGGTCCAGGAATGCTGCGAAAGACCGGTTTCTCGGTGCGGAAAGACCTTAATCGCGTGGGTGGATAAGATGTAGTGTGGACTTCTGACAGTGCCGTCAACCCGGTTTCTTGGAATTATTTCGGCACTTTCTATGCTGGTTATTTTGGTTGTACCATTTTGGCTAAGTAAAAACATTTTTTTGCGTTATTATTGTAGTGTTGTGGAACTGTGTTTGAACTAAATAATCCGTCAATTGGTTTGGCATAACCTCCTAACTGCATTGTTTTCCTATATTCTGAGGTAAAATCAGTATTTGCGCAATTTTTTAATACAGGTACTGACTTGCAAAAGTCATGAAAGGATGTTCTTCAACACAGCCAGTGTAAAGTTCAGGTCCAAAGGCCTGTTCCCCAACTGTAAGGGGTTTGGTGGACCGGGCTGAAATAGTGATTTGAATGCCTGCAACTCTGATTTGAACTTTGGATCTCTTAGTGATTTCGTGAAGAGTGTTTTCGCCCTCGAGGGATTTCGACAGATCTGCTTTCGAGGCTCGGTAAAAGCGAGTGGACGACAAGCCGGTCGACCAAGGAGAACGAGAGTAGTGGCTGAGCCATGCAACAGCGTCAGTAGGCGCGAGAGGGAAGGCAAAGCAAAGAGGGGAAAAAAGAGTTTGGCAGCAAAACCACGGGCGAAAAGGAAAACAGGTGAAGCGAGTTTGCCACTGGGTATACACCAATGTCACAGTAGCGCGAATGCGCCGAAGATATCTCGTACGCTGCCTTACGCTACCAACCACGTGCTTCCTCTCGAGTTGTACTCCACTGTAAGTGACTTGGACCGTACAAATTCTTGAATATCATATAAAAATAAACAAATTCTGTGTAAAGAAACATCCTTATTGTAAATCAAGATTTGAATGAAAGTTTCGCTGACAAATTACTATGCAGCATTGTGATATGCTTTTTTTGTATGTAGTGGAAATCATAAATACTTGTTTTCCAGGTTTCGAAATATTAATTCGATGCTTGGTGATGCATTAATGATGGAACAATAACGAGTAGGTGGTGAAGTTGCAATCTCTTGCCATTTGCTGTGGTGTTTTCAGCGACTTAAGAAGTCGATGCACATGATGCGCGTCGAAATTGTGCAAAGTTTTGTGTCAAGTTAGTGAAGCGATTTTTATTTTGAGTGAAGATTAAATAGTTTTGTTTTTTGTGGCATTCAAAGATGGATAGAAACGACAACGGCATTGGAGGAGGTGGTACTGGCGGTGGTGGGGTTGGAGGGGGAGGTGGCATCGGAGGAAATTCTGGATCGCCCCTCAACTCATCTTCCACAAATGGACCTATTTTCAATAGCAACAGCGTAGCCGACACTCAGGTATATACTGTTCTATATGCATATAGGATTAAGCTTAAGGGATGTCCCGGTACATTTGTGCGCCACGTGGATCTTCGTAAGGGCTTGCAAATGCGCTTGTCATATGAGTTTGACGCATTGGAAAGACCCTTTAAATTTTAAGGAGATTATATTCTCAGAAATGATTTTCGAAAATAGCTTGGTACTTAGGGGGTACAAAATAATTAGTATTATTTACTGTACGAAACGAGCTTCTTCAATTACGCTACCTTACAGAACGAAAATAAATATTCTATAATCGCGATTAATAATAAGCTAATCCTTGAGTATCAATACTCGAAACTTGTTTCATTCAATCAGCAACCTCTTTTTCTCGAGATAAAGCAAGAAATACTTTTGGCGCACGAAATTACCACAATTCTTGGAAATCAATTCGCACTTTTTCGTATAGTTTTCAATTGACTTTAGTAAAAATGTACGAGATACGAAGTATGTGAACGTTGTCTTGTTCGCAACGGTATAGCCTATGGTCCCTCCTACTTACGACGCGGCGAAACTTGATTTGCCAGTCTATACACATGAGAATAATCATAAACACGCGCATGTTTCAACGGTACACCCAAACCAATGAGCTGATGAAACGAGTTTTTGGGGCGAGTCTAACCGTTAATTTCAATTTTCTATACATCGAATGATGACATTGGCAGAGCTGATTATAATTTCTAGACAAGAGTCATGCGAATGCTGACGTGGAAACGTTTATTGGAGAGGTAGGCTAGATAAGCGAGGCAATCCTACACCCCTAGCTCGATAAGGCCTCGTTCCTAACTGCATTCCGCAGTCGGGACATTACTGCGAAGAAAGTCGATGGCACGGCCTAAGGCCGATCTTTCAATGCAGCCGATTTTCCTTGCGGTATTCCAAGGAGCTCGTAGAGTCGTAGAATAAGAAAGAGAGATTCGTTGTTGCTTTAAACGTACACGTACAATATTGTATATATGTACATGTAGCGAATGGTTCGTGGACTGCATTATAGACTGACACCAAGATGCAGTCATGCAGCTGGAGTGCCAGCGGTTTGACTCACTCGACATTCTTTCCTTCATCCTTCCCGTCCTGATATTAACGATTTGGTAACTCGTGCGTTGAATCCAAAGATATTTGACAATTTTACGGCAGAGTTGTATAGGTAAGTTGCCAGGTGATATGCGAATATTTTGAAAGGGTTCGCAATTCAGATATTTGGCATAACGATATCAGAGAGAAAGTTAACGCATGAATATGGGGTGAAGTTTAGCCTACGACTTATTTACGATTACATTGAAACTTAATGAGACATGTGTTAGTTAATTTAAATAAATATTAGATATATATTGCAAAGAGAGATTCAATAAA
>NC_046658.1:58291940-58300398 GCF_010883055.1 Belonocnema kinseyi | reverse complement strand
GACTAATTGTTGCCTAAGAAGAATTTCTATTTAATCACAAATATGTTTTACTTTATTTTAATCCTTTATTAAAGGTGCAACCTGTTTTATTTATACAAGTTTTTAATTAAAACAAGACATGCATTTTATTTATTCGACCCTATATATCAATGAAAGAATTTGTTTTATTCAAACAAACATTTTTCTCAGTATTTTGAGGATGGTGAAGATTTCCGTATCTTTGAATTAACAAAGCAAAACAGATAATTTTAGGTATTTATCAAGTTGCCCGAATCTCCTAATAATGCGGAACCTATTGCAGGATCCTTTAAGTTTATGGCGTGCTACGATTTTCCCTTGAAGCAATTATGCTGGCAAATAGGCATGAAAGTGCTAAACGTAATCTTCAGTATTGAATACATGAATACTAACGATATTAAAACTAACCTTGCCCTTCATGAAACATGGTAGTTAGAAGTTCAAAATAGAATATTTCGAGCACAAATTTTATTCACAGTTTATTTTGGTTGGATCGAGTTTTAGTTGCGAGCAGGCAGTTAATTACAAAATAAATGAAGCCGAGAAAATTTACTTAATCTGCGAATCTCCTGGTTCGGGATTTCTCATTCCTTCCTAAAAGTTGTTGTTTTACTATTTTTTTATAAATTTGACTGCTCTCATCGTTTGTGCAGAAAAAAATAGGTAAAAATGGTGATTAATGACAACAATGCTCTAAACTGGAAGTAAGAAGACTTGAAAGCTGTAATATATAGATAGATATATATATATTTTTTGTGGTCTATAATTATTACAAATGCACACATTCGCAACAATAATTTTGTGGCTTGTAACTTATATAATAATTTTAGTTACGGAGTTTCCCGAAATATAAAATTGTTTCCCGGGATCTTTTAAAACACGTGGCTCATAATTTTTTGCACTTAACGGCATTTTTCAATAATTTCGTTATAATTAACTTTAGGTTTATTAACAATAAGCAGGTTTTTTTCCTAAACAGGTGTATTTTTTTTACAGTTTCAACTAAAGGGTTGGCCATTTAATGTGAAAGCATTTGTTTCTGAAAAAGCATTAAAAAACAATCATTTTGTTGTTTATTTATATAATCATTCATTTTAGTTTAAGGACATTTTTTCCTTCTACTTTTTGAAAATGAAATCTCGCAAATGGACACCTTTGGCCTTGATGGTCAAATGTGCTCTTTTTTCGGCCTTTTCCATCGCGTTGCTCAATGCTGCGGCCGATATGGCGACGATTTTACGTCGTATGTTAGCTTTTAATAGAGCTAGCTGCTAGAGTCCGTGGCTTGATGGCGTATACCTTGGTCTGAAAATAACCCCACAAATATAATTCTGGTGAAGTTAAATAGAGTGATTTGGAGGAACAGTCAAAATCGCCATTTTTCGATAGGATGTCATATGATGAAAAACGCCGAAAAAAGAGCAAATTTGACCGTTAAGGCCAAAGGTGCCCATTTGCGCGGTATCATTTTCAAAAAGTAGTTGGGGCAAATCTCCTTGAATTAAAATAAATGATTATATAAATGAACAACAAAACGTTTGTTTTTTAATGTTTTTTTTTACAAACAAATGCTTCCACTTTGAATGCGGCCAACCCTGCTTATAAAAAAGTAATTTGTTGAGTTTACACAGTTAACGGTATTTTTCCAAAACACAGCAGAGTTCTCCTTCTTTAGAATAATAATTAAACCTGCAAGTAGCAGTATATATAATTATTCTCGTTTATATAATTTTAGTATTCGTTACTTAACATAACTGTCTCCTACATTTCATAGCTGCAGACAAAACATAGCTGTTCCTCTTGACTCGTCTTATTTTAAGCTAATTGCTGACTAGAAAAATAATTATTCGCATGCTCATGCTTGAACATGTGTATAAAATATGTTATTATTTTTTCTTCTCCCCTAACTTATACTTCAGCAACATCGTAAACGCAATACTGCTTTGGTAACGTGAAAAGAGATTATGTCAAAACCGTTATAATTTTCCCTTGTAAAAACTTTTGCTTCTAAGGTTTTAGCTGTAATCTCAGATTGATGTTTTCCTGTAATAATGATGAGCGTGAACATGCTGAAAGCGAAGAGACTAGGAAAAGTAAAATTTAGCATTTACTCTTTTTGAAGCATTTACTGCAAGCATATACCTATTCTATAGAAGTATATACAATATACATGTTGTCGGATACTTTGAAAGACGAGATGGCTGGCACAGCCTTTCCTGTTCATTACCTGCGTCGCGTTGAGGAATTTCCTGAAGATTCCTTTGAAAAGGAATTCGGTACTCTGTTCTCTTCATATGAGTGTGTTCTATGTAAATACAGTCTTTAATTAACTCTGCAAGACAGGAAATGCGCCATTGTCTCCCTCAGAAGACCATAACTCGTCGACATCAATTGGCATTTTATTCGATTAGGTACAATTAGCCAGAACTCACTGGAATTAAATTTCTTTAAAAGCATCAAAACAATTTGCCATTGTCATAGCTTTTATCATTCCTAAATCCAAGCAGCCGACCATTTACTGTTATTGTTGTGTTTGAAAATAGAACTCATGAATTTTTAGTATCGTTTAATTGAATATTTTTATTTCGGCCATATTGTCACTGACAATGGGCTGCACAAGGGGTTGCAAACTCAATATTCGTTCATGAATTTTTAACACATCGTACTTTACCTTTCAAGAACGATTAACGTGTGGTGAATTTTGATTAAATTCAGTGTATATAATTGAATGCTTAGTATACTTGTGTACCTGAAAAGGTAACTTTATATTTAAAACATTTATAAGAATGTTCTATCTCTAAAAACAGGTACATCAAAATGTTCCATCTCCGTTTCCACGTTTCCAAATCGCAATTTGGTTGAATATTTATTACAAATTTTCCTTTAGTGTTTATTGTGGAACCTGTCATAGCACCATTTACTTACGGCAGGATAAGTTGTTTCCTAGATTTTCTTTATGATTCAATTGAGGCTGAACACTGTAATTGTAGAAGTGAAATTGAAGTCGTATGTCACACATGGAATAGCATGGGTGCAGCGAAACGTTCGAAATGAAATAGCTTTTCTCTGCATATTATAAAGTCTTTGAAGCGTGGAGTTGAAACGACTGGTAACGGCCTTGAGGACCTTGAGGGGGCACGATCGTTAAGATTGTCTTCGGCCCTAATCGCCCTGTCGGGCCAGAGCATTCACCGGATGACTCATCTCCACTCACCCAAATTGTTGTCCGCCATTGGTCACGAATTATATGCATACCCGCAGTTTTTTTTTGCGCCCTGTTTTATAACTTAAACAAAATTCTATGAAGTCAAAACCATTTACGAAAAGGACGTTATGGTTTCATTTTAAGCTTGAAATAATTTCTGTTAAAATAAACCTCAAGGTTCAGGAAAGCCATCCACAGTGGTAAGTTTTTTCCAGAAATCATGAAATGTTTTTTTATAATATTTATTGGCACATTATTGCGTGGAGAGGATGTTTTTTTTTCATGCATTGATTAAGCACTTTTTGTTCCTCGTTACGTCAGTTTTAGAATTGCTTATACTGACAAAAACTTCCGTATATAACTTTCTTGGCCATAACTGCAGGTCGAGCTGCAGGTGATAAGTGCCCAGTCAGTTTGTTTTGTTGCAGAGATTCGTTCTGTCAGCAGATTTCTCTTTTACATTGCATACTACTTATTACTTACGGTGTATTTGTTCAATTTCATTGCAATTTCCGAATCGAATTAATGATGAGGTCTAATCCCAACAATTTTCGTACATACATATTTCTTTAAAATACTAGTTTGTTCCTTTAAACTAGAAGAACAAGTATTGTTATTTCGGAAATTGTATAAGTGCGATCTAACTTTACTTTATAATTGTGTTGCTAATGGAATGTTAATGGTTAAAGGAAATTAAATGGAGATCAGTTAGATACTGACTTCATCGAAAAATCAGGATACAAGAATAAAAAACAACTTTTCGCTTACTCAATTATTAGTTTAAAAGTAATAAGACTTATCGCGGACGAATTGAAATGTATTTTTCGTGAATGAAAGTAAAGAACTTGACACAACAACAACAACAACAACCAATCATTTGTTTTCGAACAAAAAGAAAAATACTCGTAGAAATAAAAATAAAAACAATGTTGAGTTTGAAGTATTAAACAGATTTCTAATATGATAATAAGTTGCATCTTTAATTTATTTCCGCATCCGAATAAGTTTAAATATTAAAAATTACAAAACAATCCCAATGTAAAATTATATTACAAATTTTTATTTAAAAAATGGTTTCATGAATAAAACGTAAAAACGGAAATTTTTACTTCACATCTTTTGAACTATGGTTAAGGTCACAGTAAATATGACGACTTTTAGACTATTGTCAAGTGTTTTACTCTCAGTCACAAAAAATTCGTTTTTCCACGATGTGCAATTAATATTTTAATACAAATTTTATGAGTGCAATGTTTTTTAAAATCTGGCGTCCTGATTTCCAGACCGATTTCATTCATACGTTCATAACACATTGTTCCGCGACAGCTTTAAAACTCGAAATTATGTGATTTTCGTGTCAAGTTTATTCGATAAGGTTCATTTCTATTGCAACGAATCTTTTAACTGAAATCGACGTGAACTTTATTTTCTGTTTTTTCTGTGTTGACTGTGAACTTTAATTCAATTTAACTTTTTTTAATATAAAAATATTTTTCTGCGTGACCATAAACCTATTGATAAAAAATTTGCTATGAAATAGGCTAATAGACCAAAGCATTAGGAAAACGGAAACGATTACATTGCATCAGAGGAAAATATTTGTCGAAACCGAGCTAAGCGAGAAAGGAAATACGTTTATATGCCTTTCACGGGATATTAATGTTTTATAAAAATGTTGAAAGAAATAACAGTGTTTGCAATTGTACCTACGATCGTAAGAAATATGGAAATTTTATAATGGGCCAGTTACTCATTTTCTATCTACTACATTTTCTATCTTTGTATTGATATATTTGCATTGATATATTTATATTATATTCTAAAATGCACAGGTACTATATTGTTACATATAGTTACGATACAGTCAAAAGATTTTAATGAGTTTAAATGACCGCTTATGAATATAATGTAACGAATTTAATATCTAAAACAAAAAAAACCGTTCGTTACGAAAAAATAATTAACTCTGAAAAATATCATAATAACTTTTATTCTTAATTAACTATCTTTTGCTCAGTGGTCTTTATTTCACTATTTTGGACATTTTTAACTGAACTTTGAGATTAGGTCAGCATATTTCTCTTTTTCAGATTTGCGATTTACATTTTGTAATACGTTTGTTTCAAAACAAATTTTCTTCTTTCTCAGCGTGTACAATTTTTAACTGTAGTGTAATCGTACTAATATAATATTGTGTAAAAGGTTTCACTCTACTTGCACGCATTCGCAAATACATTGATGTGCCCGATGATCTTGTGGAGAAAGAAACCGTTTGCAATGAACAAGCAATTAAAGTTTATCTCACGCCCTTAAGGCCATGTAATACTTACCCGATTCCTTCTTTACCGACATTTATTTCTCAACAACTCACGTCCATATGAAAAGAGATGTCGAATGGAAAATGTAGGAAATTTAATCAAATGTAATAATAAACGTTCATATGGTCGTAAAATTTTAAAATTACAACAAAATTGATTTAACCTTTCCTGAACACACATCATTATGATAATATACTCCCACTACATACTCACACCAGTTTAGAATTACCCTAGGCCCTTTTGAAACATTTTTCTCAGTTTCTCTATTTGTCTTAAGAGTGGTAAAATTTAAGGAAATTCTTTAAACATCTAAAAAGATGTAGAAATCGATGTAAGACATTTTTTAAATCCCTGGAGCACACCTATTTTTTTTTATCACGGAGCACTCTGGGTCTGTGAAACACTGTGTACTTTTCCGCGGTCCACCATTTTAAAACTACTCCATCGATCAACTTGAAAAAATTCTCAAACATTCTTCAAACATTTTAAAATTAATATATGTATTTTTAAAAAGTTGTGGAAATTATACACACATTTAAAAAAATTCTAAACAAAAAGATATAGAAAATTTGAATTTTTGTTAATTTTTGATATTTCTGGATAAAATTTCTGCCTTAAAATATATTCCTGATGACAGTTGATTTAAGAATCTCAGTGACCCATAGTGTACCCACAGAAAACCATAAACTATTCGTCGGGTCAATTTGACCCGAGGTGGCCTGGGAGACTAACAAATAAAATGTTTTACTGTCTTAAAATGTTAATAAATGGTCCAAACGTTCATTAATGTCTTTTACTTCGATTGAAAATTTTAAACTAGATTACTTGATACGTATGGACGTAAGTTTCTGAGGAAAACTTATCGTAAGATAGGAATGGCCTAAATGTCGTACATAAGGGCATATACTAGACTAGACTCGACTGCCACGTGACCAATTCTTTTAAGTGAACTTACTCTTAAACTTACATCTCAACTTAATTTTCCAATACCTGATCAACGTAAGATCAAAAAATATGGACGTATGTTTGATATAGAAAATGCATTTAAGTCATTTACTGTTTTCTGAGTAAATTCATTTAATAGAATTAGTCGCCTCACAGGCTGGTGCATGGCACTTAATATCGAATATCGTTCAGGGACATTTTATACATAGTAAAATGCTCTCCACGTATTTCAAGAGAGTTTTGATGGACACATGATGATGGGACAAAAAATTAATACAGAATACACAATAGTTTCGAGAAAATAAAAAATTTTGTTGGAGTATTGGATTGTATTAAGACCTATCCTTGTAATGTTTAATCAGAAAAAAGATTCTTTCATTCAAAAAGAATTTTTTTAAATAAAAGAAATTTTTTCGAGTTAAATGTTCAGAAATTGTATTTTTTTCCTTATGAAAATTTTTCTTTTGTTTAAAATGATTTTGTTATTTTCGTAAATATTTTTGGTCAAATGAAAAAGTTATGTTAAAGAATTTTAACATAATTCTTAAACATAAGTCTGATTTTTTTTTTAACTGTGTAGTTTAAAAAACGTAAACAAAAATATCTTGGATGTTTTTCAATCAATGTTTAACTTATAGTTGAGACATCCACCATTTACTCCGCTGCTAAGTAAATGCACGTCAAATAAGAAAGTTCGAATACTTCCCGCTATACTGTAGAACGCTGTAGCTTACCTCTTACCATGCAGGAAATTGAGCTCATTCACAGTTGTCTGCCTTACCAATCGATAGCAATATTCTTACAGTCGATAATAGAGTTTCCTGTAATCCAATCGAAAAAGATCAAATACCTTCAACTAAAAAATTAAAAAGTAATATTTTTATGATATTTGTAGAATTTGTTTATTTTCTTGTTTCCATTTTTTAATATGAGAATTAATAATAGGGGTCATTCACAAAGTATGTAATACGTTCAGGGGCGTGGATAAGGGTATGTCATAGCTCTGGTTAAAGCAACATTCTTCATGTTAAGAACAATGGGAAAAGCATCACGCAGGGGTATCAGGCCTTTAAAGTTCCTGAAAAATGTATACTGTATTTTCTTAATGGTCCGAGTATATAATATTATATCACACAGATAGTCCGAACGTATGGGAATGATGAAAATATTCACTGAAAATTACATTAAACACTTGTAATTGTTCCTTCAAAAATTGGCACTTTAGAATGTTTTGCTCCTACTTGGAATAAAAAAATTTTGCTTTGGAATTTGTTCTCTTATTGCAATTTTTTTTTTGATACACGAAGTGTCTAAAACTTTTCAAATAAGTTTATTAAAGAATAGAGTGTAGATATTCAGAGTTCAGGGATTTCCAGAAATTCAGGGAAAGTCAAGGAATGTGAAGGAAAACCTGACAGTCAGACAATTTTGGATAAACGGAAGTTAAATTTAAGTTGATTATTTTCTTAAAATTTCAACACTTTTGTAGAAACGTCATTCTTTTCGATTGAAGGTACGTCTTTTTGATTCAATTTAACTGTTTTTTGTTTATAAATAATTTTTTTTATTGAATTATAAACCATTACATTTTTTCTTAAAAACTTATCTTTTTTCGGTTGAAAATTTACTAGTTGGAAGTGGAACTACTTTATTGTAAATTCATTTTTTTTATATTCACGAGTTTAGTTAAAAAGTATTTGGTTGAAAATTCATGTATTTTGCTAAAAATTAATGTTTCTGAGATAGTTTCGACGTGTTAAGAGAATAAGAGAAGAACGATTGGCGAAATAAGTATATTTAGGTGAAGTAAATGTTAGCTTATCCAGAGTCAAGCCAAGAGGAAAGAATAGTGGCAATGTGTGAATGAGAGCGTAAATGTGGGTCCGGATGCAATAAGGGCACATAAAATTTTTTCGTGCGAAAACGAAGTCCCCTGGAGGCTTTAGAAAAAATTTTCGAATTTTAATTTTCA
>NC_046658.1:58290126-58291840 GCF_010883055.1 Belonocnema kinseyi | reverse complement strand
CTGGAGTAAGCTCACTCACACTAAGGTACATAAATAGACCGAAAAGTAGTAGAAAAAATTAAGTCGGGTGGAGCCTGACCATACCTGAAAATGAAGCAAAAACTTTGCCGACCACTGGTTTTTTCAACCTAAAAGGATTCTTCGAAAAGGGTGGAAAACAAGGAACTCTTTAAAAAATAGGGGAATAAGGGAAAATAAAGGTATAGGGGAAAGATTGTGAAGTATGTAATTTAAAAAACTGCACTAAAAATTTGGCAAAGGGAAACAACTGATCTTATTTCAAAATATAAATGGTTAAGTCCCCCTCGAAAATTACCCATTTTGCAAAGTGAAAAAAAAATCTGAAAAATTTCCAATTTTCAAAGATATTTCCGGCTCTTTCCCAATGCTCAAAATTCCAGGTTAATTTTCGGATTACCCGGCCAGTGGCCACCCTAAATAAGCCATTAGTGCTTAAAATAAAAAAATTTATTATAAAATGTTTGAATAAAAGGATAAAAAAATGCGTGGAAATTCTCTATTTAAATTTTAAATAAGCACATAGAAATATTATATCTTGTGGAAATAGACCACTGAATTTCGATAATTGTTGTGCGAGGTTTACTTGAAGTTACAGGTGTGAACATGTAAAGACAAGTAACAGTATAGGTGTTTGAACCTTTCTCCGTGAGTAACGTCGGAGGAATGTCTTTGTCGTCTGTCACCTCTTTCGCGGGATGAAATAGCTGGGCGGAACCGACCCGAGAACCTTGTTGATACTTCCAGTCACGCTGTTTTGTAATTAATTCAATTACAGAGGTAAGGCGCTTACTTTACTTTATACGTTTACTGTCTTGTGTGTTTCACGCCAACGCGTGCCGACGCAGCGGCGCTTGCAAACATTTATATTTCATATTATTCTTGAAACTTTTCCTCATAATACGGGAATATCAGGATTGCTACAAAACCTCAAATTCTAAATTCCCTACCCAATTTTGGATTTTTCTTGACATTTAAATTTGTATTTCGGGTATAAAAATATACCAATAAGCCAAATCCTTTCCTGGGTAACCGGCACTCGCCTGGTTTGAACATCGTTCTACTAAGTATAGGGGATCAATGGTTCATATAATAAAAGTGGGAAAGAGAAGTAGTGTACGAGGCGGTTTAAACTAGAATTCCCGTATTGTTTATTAAAATACGTCAAGCTCTCCAATCCACCCCCCCCCCCCCCCCGTTCTCAACCTTTCTAGAACTGCTGGCCCGCGCAGTTTCTCAGGGGACAGAGCGAGAGATGGCTGCAACTGTCGCCTCGGAAGGGTCGCAGTGCGCGAGTACTCAGTCAAGCATATTTCACAAGGTCCTGACTGCTTACGTTTGGATCCCTCGAATTGTGACCAAAGGTATTTACAGGCAACCCACGCTACTGGACTGAAAGCGAGTTTGGTGCAACACGTTCGTTCCGCAACAGTGCTTCGATCCAGGTCGCTGATCAATCTCTCTAGCAATCACCCCAGGCGAAAAACTTCAGAACCTCATGTGTCATAGATCACATAAAAATTCCACACATATTTTATAAAAAATTTGTCTACATTTTCCTGTCCAGACATACAACTTAAGCTTCCATTACGTTAATATTTGTGGGTCCGGATGCAATAAGGGCACATAAAATTTTTTCGTGCGAAAACGAAGTCCCCTGGAGGCTTTAGAAAAAATTTTCGAATTTTAATTTTCA
>NC_046658.1:58264819-58290026 GCF_010883055.1 Belonocnema kinseyi | reverse complement strand
CAAATTAAATGTCTTTGGAATCGTAAAAATACGGAGATTCCAAATATATTACTTTCAAGTCACTGATTGTAAAATTACGAATTTTTTAATGTCACATTTTTTCCCCATTTTCTAACAAAGGACCCTTGAGGAAAGGGGTGGTCTGGCCAAGCTCGCAGGTACTGCCCTGAGTAGGTCACAGGGCAGCCAGGGCAGGCTACCCTGCCCAGGGCAAGAGCGTGCCGACCACTGGTTTAGAGCAGAACATGAAGACGCATTCACGAACCAAACGCTTGCAAAGTAGAGTTGGTAAGTTAGGAATCGATTTACAGTTATCGATCGACGACTTGAGACGAAGTTTCTTGCATATGAATATGCCTTTATGTTGACAACTTTGTTACATAACCTATGTATATATTTCGTCTATACAACGTTTATATATTTATAAATTTCTTTGGGGGATTAGCAGCAGCACGCAGGAAAGTGTATATATATTATGGACATGTTTGAAGAATTTCGGGGGGGTTAGGGGGTCCGAACGTGTTCGATCTCTCACGTGACTACGGCCTTGTTTACGGAAATTGCTTGTTCGAAATTGAATGTGCATAACATGTGCATTCGTTTGTATGACGTCGATATTTATCGAGTCATTATACCTATTTTAATTGCTGTATTATTTTGTAATTTAATTGAGATTTGTAATTACCATTGAGATCCTTTGGAACCCCAAGTGTGGTATCATTTAGAGCTCATTTGTAGTTTTGGGTTCCTTTTCAGCAAGTGGGGTTCATTTTTGTTGCAACTCCTGTGAAAGCAAAAATGGATTCCAATGGAAACCTCAGTTTTGCCTGTGTGTCAGGTTTGGTTTTCTTATACCAAAAAATCTTCACCTAAACTAATAATCCAAAAGAATAAGAGAAAATTGAAAATTTAGACTCGTTATTGGCCGATTCTTTAAATCGATTTCCAAAAAAAACTTGGATCCCCATTTGCAAAATCTGAGTCTGCACGGAAAGTACAGTAGCCGAGAACTACACGTCGGTGTAAGTCACAATGATGTAGCCCTGTGGCCCTGGGTGATGTTTCCTTGTCAGTTTATAACGTCCTCTACCAGATGCAATAATAACATGGAAAATCTCTAATTCGTGGATTTACAGAATATAAAACCTCGGGAAAGTAGACTATATTTATTTTTTGATTGCGAGTATTTTTTACTTTCAAATTTTAAACAATATTTATTCAAGTTTATTGATATAGGGCCGTTATTCCTATAAGAATTAAGATTGATTCCCTAAAGATTAATGTTGATTTTGGTTTTTCAGCATAATCTAAAATTGAAAGTTCCACCTGGAGCTGGGATAATATTCTGGGACTTGTTCAAGATTCTACGGGCCTATAATTATGCAAATTTGCCACTTTGGCCCATTTGGAAAACAAATTGGATCAAAAACGTAAATGAAAGTTTCGACTTTTTTCGTTTCTGTTTGAAATCTTAGATTTAAACAGGGATTTTTTTAGAAATAAAATATCAGGTCATCTACCTTAGTGGAAAACCGTGATGTGACAGGGAATTTGGCTCAACAGGGAAAACCCGGGAGTTTGATTCAATGATCGAGATTTTTCCCTCGAACGTACTAATATGCAAATTGAAAGTGGTTTTACATATTTTATTACTCTAATTCTGAGTTGAATCAGTGCATTGTCTAAAAGAATTACAGTCGAACCTAGATTTAGTGATCCTCCATTCAATGTTTCCGAGAATTGACACCGCGCTATGGGAATCGGGCCGTCAAACTTAGTCTCAAAATTGACATTAAATCCAGGTTTGACTATATAATTATGGGTTGAGACAAGGGATTTCAGGAAAAAGTTATAATTTTGAGTTTGGGATAGGGAATTTAAACAAAGAAATATAATTTTGACAATTGGGATAGGGGATTCCTGTAAAGAATTATAATTTGGACTTTGAAACAGGTAATTTTTGACATGGAACGAGAAATTTGATAAAATAATTTTTATTCTGATTTATAAAAAGGAAACTTACAAATCTCCCTGTGTTATCAAATAAGAAATCTTCATATTTTGAAAATGCCCTATTTCAAATCAAAATTATAATGTTCACTTTCGAACAGTGAATTTTCATAAATAATTATAATTTTCACTTGGGAACAGAATATATTAGAAGAAGATATTCTTTGGCTTACAACAGATAATTTTTGAAATGAAAAATTAATATTTAAAAATAGTTTTAACTCTAATTCATAAGAAGGGAATTTAAAACAATCCTGTTTAAATTCAGAATTATACTTGCTCACAAAATTCTTTGTTCTAAGTGAAAATTTTAATTATTATTACCAAAAATTACCTGATGTACCAACCTATAGAATAATAATTCTTTTCAAGAATTCCCTTTTTCAAATCAGAAATCTTTGAAATCTTCAAAAATCTTTTGAAATCGTACAAATATTTTGAACTCTTTTATACATTGACTGGAACAAAATAACAATTTAACTGAAATTTAAAATCATCCGTCGGGTAGTCACCCTGATAATGGACTTCCTATAAATTTCCTAAAGAATAATCAACTACTATCGGCGAGAAAATTCGAGTTCTCTGGCTTTGACGTTGAATAAGTATGTGAAGAAAAAATGGTAGGTTAATGAAAGAAGTATCATTTTAAGGGTGCAAATGTACGTTAATAAGCCGAAAAGTAATATTCCAACAAATTATTTGTAGCTTACAGATCTGAAAATACGATGAAAAGTGAGTAAATTTGATAGCTTTTGAAAACAGTGAACTTTGAACCATAGTTTTTTATTGAAAAAATAATAGGGAAAATCTGAAAAAAAATCATGGTGGTACATTCAACATTTCTGAACAGATTACCGTCGAAAAATGTGCAAAATATAAATAATTGTTCGTTTTTTGTGAATAAATATGCGACCGCACTATCTTAAGTTCTAATGAAGATAATGAAGTGATTTAAATTGGAGGTAGTTAGTTGAACTATCTATAATAATTTACAATCTGAAGGTAGTATGTGCTTCTTGTTGTCTTCGTACAAATTGCGATATTTGAAGTCAATTTTTTAAACAGGAAAGCAAGTGCGAGAGCCCAGCGTGGTGCCGTTTTTTCAGGGGATCGTCCTCGGTTTTCCTCAGCCCGGCCTACTCAACTTGTGCATCCGAGCCTCACTCGGGCCTTCAAACTCTTTCCCTGTGTTGAGGAAAACCGAGGCCGATCCCCTGAAAAAACGGAACCACGTTGGGCTCTCGCACTTGCTTTTCTATCTAAAAAACTGACTTCAAATATCGCAATTTGTACGAAGACAACAAGAAGCACATACTTCCTTCAAATTGTAAATTATTACAGATAGTTCAACTAACTACCTCCAATTTAAATCACTTCATTATCTTCATTAGAACTGAAGATAGTGCGGTCGCATATTTATTCACAAAAAACGAACAATTATTTACATTTTGCAAATTTTTCGACGGCAATCTGTTCAGAAATGTGTAATGTACCACCATGAATTTTTTCAGATTTTTCCTATATTAGTTTTTCTATAAAAAACTATGCTTCAAAGTTCACTGTTTTTAAAAGCTGTCAAATTTACTTACTTTTCATCAAATTTTAAGATCTGTAAGCTACAAATAATTTTTTGGAATATTACTTTTCGGCTCATTAACGTACAACATTTGCACCTTTAAAATGAGACCTTTTTCATTAACCACCATTTTTTCTTCACATACTAATTCAACGTCAAAGTCAGAGGACTCGAATTTTCTCGCCAATAGTAAGTTCCTAGATAAGGATCAACATGTGACAACTCAGGTGGAAATTGTTATAGTTATTAACGAAGTGTCTACACGTGCTCCTCTTATCCAAACCCGTGGCGTGGCGTAATTCTTGGAACGCAGAAATCAAAAGTTCAAAAATTGAAAGTCGCGTGTAATGTTGTATTGAATCATTTAAAATTCCAAGGGTTTATAATCTAAACATAAATAATTGTCAATTGCTTTCAAAATTTTAATATCGTTGCGGAATAAAATAAAATTTCACGGTGTGCTGTGTGTGTAATGTTTTTGATGACTTTGTAATAGACATCTATTTTTATTTTATGAACCATAAACCATATCTTATTTCCTATCCGTTTTGACTAAAAATAGCGATGGTATTATGCATTAACATTTGATAATGTTAATTACTCGATAATCTGCACCTCTCGATATTATACCAGTTCTGAAGGATATCTTACAAACAGTTACAATGGGTAAGTGTAAGTAAGGCAAAAGTTAGCATAAGTATGGCACAGTATGGCCCATGAAACCTTATGCTTGCTATATGGCAGCTGTGGCACTGTGTGGCACTTTCCACTTTTGTAGTCAGTCGCTTACCAGCTCTCCAGGAGAGCGGTTTACGGTCGAAACAGGTCGAAACAGGTTGAAGTCTAGATTCTTGAGGGCCCAAGCAGGTGGCAAAGCTTTGATCTTGCCGAAAATTAAAGTACCGGCTAGCATACCAAGTATAATCTAGAACTTCTTCTAATCCAGTTTTAAAACAAATTTATTCATAAGTGCAGACTTGAGTGTAGTTAATTCAAATTAAATTGTTGATTTGCTAATCGAGGTTAAAAAATAAGTGACATGACACGTGAGATTGTCGTGGGTGTCTCGTGTTGTAACAAAGCTCTCTTACTGAAATGTAAATACTAAATAGTTTATCGTAAACAAGGATGACATTATGTTTTGGTGCAGCAATGTGGGTTGTCAACCTTGTGATAAATTAATTTTTGTTCCACGTAAATGTCGGTGGAATGGTTTTAGGGTTACTGATGATTTTGAATAATATGAGCAAAGTAGTGTTTGATCAGAAATTCTTTTATTTTCTTAAACTTTTTTTAGGGACGGTTTATTTAATCATCAGTTAAAAAGTGTCATACATCTTCCATGCTGAAATGTTTACATACTAAGATAAGGTTCTAAATTTATAAAGCAATTTCGAAGCTTGAAATATGTATATAAGAAATATTTTACAGTTTGCACAGAAATATTATTTGAGCTCCAGTCAGTTTTTTTCTTACCCTCAATGCAGGCATTGCACACCCTGCTTAGTGGGGGCCTCCAAACTGGAGAAGAATGTAACCTCGAGACCTCCAGAGTTGAATGGGATTTTACAGTGCATTCTGTAGTGAAGAAAAATGTTATTCTTAAAATATTTTATGTTTTGAAAGAACCTCAAATATAGCTTCTTTGTTGAATTTCGCAGAAAATGATTTGCATCCAAAAGTTTTCAAGTTATTGTAAAGCAAAGCTTTGGAAAGTGAATTCTTTTCTAATTGTTTAATTAAACTTCAATAGATAGATGCAATGAAAACAATAGATTTTTTGTATCCCAAACAAAACTAAATTCTGATAAACCCAGTAATTATGTACCAATCACAGTCATAATTAAGTCCATCTATAGGTTGACGACACTCTGCCCAAAGTAACAACTTTCCAAAACAGGTGTTCATTAAAATTAAACTCTTCCAAATCTGGATGCGATCGCCTTTTTAGTCGTAAAATTAACACTTAATTTTTTAAGCAATATGTAATATTTATGTGTATTGTGTAAAGGACGCATTTCTCCAATTTAGTTTAATTCGAGGTCGGTTTTCGGTATTAGGATCATGCCAGGGCTCGTACGTGTAACATATGAGAAGCAGATGATACATATCCTAGAAAAGCTTATGATCACAAAAGTCTCCCTAGTTGAACCCAACGAACACTAAACTTTCACTGGGTCAATTAATGGGGCGCTGTTAAAGTTATTAAACGCACAATTAATTACTGCAATTTAAGAGCATTCAGTGATCGTTTATAAGTCTTGCTGAAGAAAATGTTTTAATCGGCGTCGATCATACTATTGTTCTTCTTACAAGGAAAGATTTATCAATTCTGGAATAGCCTTTGAAACTTAAAAATCGTCTCTTCATCATTAAACAGAAATGTTGAAATTAATTAGTCTATAACTCATTTGCAATACCTAAAAAGAAAAGTAATCCCTTTTGACATTTGATAAAAGATTAATGAAGGTTAGAAATACATGCAAAAGTCAATTAGCCAATATCACGTAAGATTATGATGATTACATTGAGAGACATGCAGTAGTGATTATAATTTTTCTACATTATAGTGATTTTTGTTTGAATTTATTGATTTAGTACTTCATTCAATGATTAAATTCCAGTATTCATTTATTCATATCATAGTTCAGGCTATTTCTGGCATTCTCGTGAGGAATCAAAGGTAAACAATGACCTTATTACAGAAATGGAAATATGATGATGACATTTGTACTCACGTTTTCAAATACTTACCTTTTTATAATCTATACAATACTCAATTCTTCATTAAACGTCGAGTCAACGATCGTAAACAACACTGAAAATATCGTTTTTTTCCGCCTTCCAGCAACCAACATTTTTCTCTAGCACTTTTCCATTCTAATAACGATATTAAATTGCGAAAGAAATGTAATAACAAAGATTTAATTTTTAAATTATAAAATTATTTTCTCACAACTTCTCTTTGTGTATGGAATCCCAATTCAGGGAATTTTTTACCCCCATCAAAACGTTTGAATAAGGACTCTGTTTGCTGCAGCTGTCTAACCCGAAATCGACTGTGAAAGATAAGCCTATCTTACTTCGAAATAAGAGAAACTATTGAAAATATTTTTCCATCTTATTGCTCTTTTATCAAATCCCCTAGTTTGATCTTCTCTGACCCCATAGGGCTCTTCCAATCCGTGTTCTAATGGCTTATCGTTTATCCATCTTAATATTCTGTAATACAATTTTTTTTATGTGAGGGTTTCAGTCCACAATAACTAACTTTTTCCTTTAAATCTTAAACGTAGACCAGAAACTGGAAAACTACCGGAAAGTTGAGAACAGCCGTCATAAATCCCTTTTTATAAATGAGTGTATCAATTTTCGAGTTCCCTAAAGTTTTCCTTTGTAAATTATGTGACATAAGAAGCGATCGCATTTACGATTTTATTTATAAGATCTGTATTATAAATTGAAAAATATTTTTTAGTGTTCAGTGTGGTGAATTGAATAAAAAATGTGACGTGACCTTCGATTTCTTCATTAGTTTATCCTTCAAGGGTCATGCGAATTGACAATAATGAATGTGCGCAAAAGGACTACATGGTAAGAATTATTACTTAAAATGTTGATACAATATTTTGTCATCAGGTTTATTTCTTATTTGAAATAAGCTGGAAATTTTGAAAATAATGTTTATTTACACACAAAATTAATGTAGAATACTTCAAATTTTATGTTCGTGAATGAAGAAAACTTCTGAAATACGTACATTTAAAATGACTGAATTTTCACGTATTTCGTCGTCACTAGCATCTGCGCAGAGGTTTTATCCAAGTTAGGTATTGTTTGTGTGTGTGTGTTACTGCGAATCGATTGCATATGGTTTCATGAATCATGATAAAGTGAAATGAATAAATGATCATTTTGCATTGCAGTGCGTGCCTGTCTGGCTGCAAAAGCCTGAGGGCATATTCACACGTTCTTGCGAATCGCATCCGTCGCACATATAAGCGACCTGTTGTTGTATATCTAAAGAAAGCCGCAGGTGACCGAGCAATAATTTTGATCATTCATCCAACAACGTGATCTATTATAAACTCATCTCAAATGGTTGTATATATGCATGAGTAGGCGCTCATTTGTATATATATATAGTTTTAATTACACATATGGTGTTACCATAATTCCCATGGGAACCGTTAGTTAAAATTGTTGCCAAAAATCACCTTCTTTCTCTTCATTCCGTAAGAACCTAGCTTTTTCTCTCTCCATTTCTTTTACAAAAACCGGAAAAGAACACTTTTATGAAATTTTACGCTCAATTAGGTTTTCTACAAGGAACTGTAATCATATTAATTAGGGGTTTTCAAGAGATATTGTACGTGTGGGCTCATTCACGAGATTTGTATACAAACGTCCTTGAGAGTGCGAAAATTTTCATTCATAAAGACGTATATGTTATAATTATACATAGTCCGTTTTTACTGACAGTTCATTAAGAATAGTTAGACTGAGTAATTTAAAAAGTAGGTTACCTCATTTTTCGTTTCATGGTTATATAACAAATTCGAGTTATTGAATCATTTATTTTTTGTTTCTTGGCCAGGAATCGCAATTGCTTAAGCACGCGAAATCCTATTTCCATTTATTCGAACAAATTATCCTAAAATCTCTTGCAACAGCCTTTCCTCAACATGCCACTTAAATAATTTAATAATTTACTCTGCTTGGCCCACTTTTTTAGCAAACATAATTAATTCATTATGCCCTTGTTACGGACTATCATACACAAAAATGTTACATTCAGGTAATAAAAAGTGAAACACTAAAAAGCAATTTTGCTCACAGAAATTGTACAGTTGCATGAAGCGATATAAAAGTCTGTGTAGTGTTCATACGACAGTGTGGTAGAAAAGTAAATTCTTGAATAAACTGTCCAGAATTTAAAATTGCAAAATCATAATGAGAGTAATAAAAGATTAGAAATGATCCCTAATCGCCAATTATAAAAGTCATAAAATCACGATTAAAGGCAACCTTTACTTTTACTATAGGCACCAGCTATTGGCACAAAAAGTATATAAAAAGGTACTATGGAGTCAAGAGAGCTCGCGGAAAACCGTTGGTTTTAATTCGAGAAAACTAGTGTATCGCTTATCGATAAAATGCAGCCACTTTTCCCTTTCGACATCAGGGAGGTCGCTGAACGCGACTTCAGTTAGTCATTCATGTGATGTGCTTTGATTCCTGTTAGACGAGATTGACGAGGTCGTTATAAATATATAGCCGTGTGATCGAGCAAACCTGAAAAAGTGCAAAATAAACTGGCACGTGTAGGTGCAAGTCGTGTTTCACGTGTATAAATTATAGTTAATCTGGAATCAATATTATAGATTCTGGTCATTCCATGAGAATTCAACAACCAAATTTTCGATATGTTTAAATAATTAAATATTTATCACAAATAGTAAATGACCTAATTATAAAGACCCCGCATAATAAACAAGAATGAATGAATTTGAATCTAATTGAGGTGGTTACTTTTGGAATCCGAGAAAACCTAGAAATGACGCTAAAATTTAGAATCTTTATTAATCATATCTTGATATTTAAGAAACTTTGAAAGATTTTTGTGAATGTTTACTTTTTTCTGATTAAAAAACAATACAAATAAAAAAGACGAGAGAAAAGAGAACGAAGTTTATTTGGAGTTTGCCTTATTTTTTTCTATTTTTTTCAATCTTAATGGAGGCAGTTAATAGAGCATTGTTAAAATTTTATCGTTGGATTCTTTTTTTTTCTCGCGAATTTCCAAAGATGGAAGTTTGAACGAGTTTGTTTTGAACTTCTTGAAAAATCTTTACAGCTATACGATTGAAGCATTTTTAATTTTAAATTGTGGAATCACTTTAGAGCCTAATTGTAAATTTTTTCAATGTAAAGGTTTGAATTGGACATTTTAAATTGAATGTTTAACTGTTTAATTGAGATTTGGAACGTTAAAAAGTTACTATTTGGCCTGATTTGATTTTAAATTTCTCACAATTGAAACAGTGCATCTTATGAATAATTTTATGCTGTTTTCGCTTTGATATCATTTTTCTAGCTGAAGCTGTCAAATTAAGCTAGATCATTACGGATGTTAAAATAGAATATATTTTTGGGGAATCATATTATATTCGAACATCAGAAAAAGGATCCCGAATTAGAAGAAATACCCCGTTTTTATTACTGTGAAATTTCAAAAATCAGACAACTTCTAATTAAAAGCGTTTCAAGTCTCTGTTGTTTGCAACTTTCCGAAATTCTCGCTTTCAGTCCAGTGTTGGGGGTTGTCTGTAAATAGGCTTGGTCACAATTCGGGGGGATCCAAACGCAAACAGTCCGATCCATCTGAATCGTTTCCAATTGTAATGCATAATATTGCGCAGTATATTCGACATAGTACTTGTGCACTGCGCCATTTTCGAGGTGAGAGTTGCAACCGTCTCTCGCAATGTCCCCTGATAAACTGCGTGGTTCAGCAGATCTATTTAGGAATGCCGAGAACTGGGGGACCGAATTTGAGAGTTTGTGTATTGCAAAAGAGGGGTTTAATCATTCAAATATAGTTTTGAAAATGGATATTTTTAAATTAAAATCTCTAACTTTGAATTAAAATCTACGAAACGGCAAAGAATAAGTTTCTTACTTTTGTTACAGCTTAATTTGGTTACATCTTAAATTATGCCCATTTTTGCCTGGAAACAAGTATTTTTATTAAAACAAAACCTTTTTTCTGCTGTGCACCTTTTACAATTGCATTTTCTATATCTGAATTATAGTGAAAAATAGTTGTAATATAAATCACTGATCCTCAAAAGTACGCCATTCGGTGTAATTTTAAATTGCAACATTTTTGAGAAACGAAAACAAAAATTAAGGCACGATTGAAACTTTCGTATTTAAAATAAGGTGCAAACAGTTTTCACACCAATGATTTCCTGTGTATGTTTCACTATACAGTGAAACTCTTCTATAGCGCTGATTTTGGGGCTGACCGTGGGTGGGAATTAACTCATTATAGCCCGCTCCGTTTTTGTTTGTTCACGCCTGGTTGCTCGTCTGAGTGACCACCGCAGACCCCGCGCACCTCTTGTTTCACCCACCTGCGGCGCAGCATCAATTCTTGGAAGGGCTATTGAAGGGTTCCACTGAATTTCTTTCATTGCTTTTCAACATTTCACTCAAGTTTTAGTCAGAAGTGACTGATCATTACAATAAATGTATAAAGTAAATTATAGTGACCCACTGTTCACTAATTCAGATGTAGATATCAATGTCTCCTAAAATTCCAAAGATTTGAAACATTCTCAAATCAAAAAGGTAAAACGTCCTGGAATCGGCCAGGTACTTAAATGCAATCACGCGCAAGTGGTCGCTATGCAGTGCATGGTGCATACTTTCGCCAAGAGAATCAAGAAACCAATCCGGGCTGCCTTGTAACGTCCTTGCAGATTTGTTGCGTCACAGATTCGCCCGCTTCTTTGACACGCTTCTGGTATCCTGCAAAAGAGAAGTTGGCGAACGACCGAGGAGAGAGGAAGAGAATGGTACCGTTAAATATGGATCAACGCAAGATTTACCTCGATAATTCGCCATTTCTGGTCTTTGCATATGCTCTTCTTACGTTTTACAAGGTGAAAAGTATTGCTATACCTATATACTTCGCATTAAAATTTATCGAGAAAAAAGTAAAAAAATTCACCATATTTAACATAAAAGTTGTAGTCAAGTCTCGCAGTATATTAGCGTCGATTAAGTGCTCAGAAGTGGAGCAACAGGGTGTGCAATGTTATTCCACAGATTTATACGATATAGTAAACGTGTTGTGAAATATCTGTGAAAGTTTGATGCACTGGAACCTTACAGGTTTTGATGTACTGGAACCTTTTAGGTTTTGATGTACATTTGTGCTGCTCTCTAATTGGCCCGTGCAAATGCTCTATAGCTCATTGTTGAATATAGTAAAGGCATATAGAAATTTCTGTTTTCACATGACAATTGCATATGCACATTTTACAGTATATTATTTCGTAGAATTGACAGCTAATTTAAGAAGAAGATTTAAGAGATTGAGAGATATAGGTTCTGCGAGTTTTATGAAGAATTTATGAAGTGGGAGGGTTTATAAGGAAGGTCTGCAGTGTACAGCAATTTCTTATATGTTGTAATGTATATAATAATAAATTCGCGTAAGTTCTCGTTTCACTAGGTTTGTTTGCTTTTCTTCTCGAGGACCATAAGCATTGTCTGGTACACATGTGTACGTTTTAGTGTCTCATATATCTCCTTGCAAACGGTATGTGTGAAACGGGTCGCAACGGAGGCTTCATTACGGCGAGGGTGTGCACATGCATATACGTTATACGCCTTGAAGAATAATGCAATCCCATCTGCATTTGCGTTACAGGGCGATGAACATAACCGTATAGTTTCATGTAACTCCATGAGAGAAAGAAAGAGAAAGATCAGGTAGATACAGGAAGAGGGTCAGCCTCCAGTAATAAACTCACCTCAAATCTCCACTCTCGATATATCAACTCTGTAATAACAGCACATTTACTTTTCCTTACGAATTTTGAAGCATATTCTGTGTGGCTTTTTGATGAAAATGCGACTAATGGACTTTTTTGAGTTTTTCTCACAAGTTCGCTATATTTAGTTTCAAGTTTAATCACGATGAAATTTTAAAAATTGGAATTCAAAACTAGAAAACATGTACACCATTGTAATTAGAAACATAATAAATTTAATTATTTCTCATTAAAGCATAGTACTTAGAAAATTTTTAAATAATAGAGTTTGATATTGAACAATTTCTAATTTAGTGAATCCG
Source organism: Belonocnema kinseyi (assembly GCF_010883055.1). Lineage (NCBI taxonomy): Eukaryota > Metazoa > Arthropoda > Insecta > Hymenoptera > Cynipidae > Belonocnema > Belonocnema kinseyi. The sequence continues at coordinate 58,277,571 of NC_046658.1, read as the reverse complement.
TATTCAAAGTTTTAATTCTTTCAAATCGCGAGCCATTACAGTTAGACATTTTCAAGTCGAAAACGTTTAAAATCAATTATATTTTCTAATTCAAGTACAGTCGTTATACTCTATCCCCTATTCCTCTGTTTGCCCCTTTTAAAAAAATGATCTTTTTTCCTCGTTTTCAAGAAACTTCCTCTTTTCCAATTTTCGCATTTTTTCGCTTAAATGCGAACTAAATTAATAGAATCAAATAAGACAATGCAACTATTTTTCGTTAAAAGCTCATTCTTTTTCGTTAAAAATTCGATTATTTTGTTGAAAATTCAATTATTTTTGTGAAAATCTTTTATGGTGTATTTAATCTTTTTTGATTGAGATTTCTTCTTTGAAACTTGACCTGTTCTTGAAAATTAGTATTTTTTTACAAGTTCAACTATTTGTTTAAAAATTAATTTTTTCTTAATTCAACTATTTGATTAAAAATGCATCTATTTTGGTTTGGGGTATAATATTATTTTTTCATTATCTGTAAAATTTTTATTTGCCTTTTTGTGGACTTTTCTGACATTCCATGCGACTTTCTTCGTAATTGTACGCGACTGCGACCCAACTCCTACATATTTACTTCGATGCTGAAAATAAGAGATAGTGCCATCATGATATTGTTAGAGGCCGCTGATAATTACAGAAGAAAACATGCATTTCTCCTCTTGAATTTATGTTATCTAATGCAGAAATGATTTTTACAGAGAGAAGAATATGTATTGTTCTCTTTCAAAGGAAATCAACGATGCTTGAATTTTCTTTAAGAAGTCGAGTGCTCTTTCGGTCACGCTTGCTGCAAAGAGACTACGAGTTAACACTTTACACTTGAAAGAGAACAACTTTCCCTGTCCGTTTTGACTATACATATAGACAATCATACTATGACTCTTGAAGCCCACGAATTATAAATGAGGATATGTTGCTGCCACACTGGCAGTAAATTGTACGAATGAACGACTCATAGAAATTAAGGGCATGTATACCAAACTGTCACGTGATTAATTCCTTTAAACGAACTTACTCATAAACTAAGTAATATAACTCGCATGCATTTTCCATACCAGCCACACGTAAAGTACAGAAAGGCGAACGTCTGTCTGGTATACGGAAAATTTATTCGATTTATTAATCTATGAGTAAAAGTTCGTTCAAAGAATTGGTCACGTAAACGTCTGCATTTAAGAATGCATTCACGAAAGGATGAAGGGTTGCGCTCTTGTTAAAAAGTGTGCATTATTATGGAAGCTTCTAAAAGACACAGCATTAAAAGTTTCTTAAAGAAATAAATAAGTCACTAATTAGATGGGGCTGAATTAAAAACAGTCATTTGTATCGATCACATCACAGTCCGCATCAATTAATTATTGCTCCTCATGCGCGACTGACACGCACATCGCAGTGGATAGTTAGTCGCATTCAGGAAACATGTTCTTTCCCGTTTCGAAAGTCTACAAATCATCTATCTGGCAAATGGCAAGTACTGTTCAGGCTCCATCTTACTAGACCATACGGATTTTAATTGCACAATCCGCGAAGAACTGCTCGCGCTGAAACTGGCCGTTCGCTCATCTAAAAGTCGAAGGCAATATACATTTATAGAGATATGCCTCATAGATAATGTATGCCTTTTCCCATCCGTGGGAAGTGTAGCTCGGATTCTCGAAGCCCATTCGCATCGATATTGAAAAAATAGAGTCAGCAAAGGACGATCCCTTCTTCCATAGATTTTGTCCTATTACTTTCTTACTTATATATGCATTCTGTTTGTGTTTTACATATTTGTGATACACGTATATTTTGTTCAGTGATCGGCAACTTGAGATGAGGCCAAGACTTCTAAAGAATAGTCTCTGATCTTGGAAAGAAGATAACCCGCGAGTACGATCTATCCAAGATTCCAAGTTTATATCTTATATGTGCGAACCGTTTATGGTGAAATTGAGTGTTTCAAGTTGATGGGAAAATATTTAAGGTCGAACTTTAAAAATAGCTCAAGTTGATTTCGACTATTTACCATTTTTAGGCATCATATTCATAGTTAATTTGAAGGTATATCGTTTCTTCTGCAGCGGTATTCGATTGATATATGAAAATATTATCAATCTCAAGAAACAAAAGAACGTTACATTCGTGCTTGTTTGAAATCTCAAATTTTGAATAAATTCTGATATTTGAAATTAAACAATTTGCTTAAACTCGTGCCTAGGAAAACAGACGATTAAATAATTTCTTGACTCAAAAACATTTTTCCTGTCACAAGAAAGTGTACGTAATTATTAAAAGTATCCAAGACTTTATTTTTAATTTAAACTTAGAAGTTTTGTCAATTAAAATCATGTAGCTCAGTATCTTTAGTCGCAGTGTCAACACACATTGATCTTAATGTATGCAAAATATCTTAAGAGTGACTCAGGGTCGTAAATGTGGAATTTAAAATTTAGTATCTTTTTCGAGTTTGAGAATAATTTTGCTAAAGTGGTTTTATCATGACGTAAAATTGAGATAGTTTCATAGACTGAATCCAGATAGGTACACTATTTTCCAGTTGAAATGTTCCGTAAAATCCACAATAAAAACGAGATAATTAGGAGCATAAAACAATAATCTGGCTGAAGCAAAAGAGCATATAAATTACTCTTGATATTAACCGAGTTAGTCTCCTGGTTATTTTACCGAAATTATTGTATTATTTGCTTCAATTATTTCAATACTTTCTCTCCTGTTACTTCGTAATATTATAATCATCCCATAAAATAGTATCCTTATTTTCATAAAGTTTGGTTTTTAATTAATTCAGGCAAAATTTTATTCTTTAGTATCTAATAAACTTTAGTTGTTCATTATTAATTTTCTTTTAAACATTTAATTGGATATCGTTTTTTTTAAGAGAAGGTCTAGCCATTTTCTCAGGCTGCATTATTAAAAGGTTCACCATTATTGGATAGTAACTTATATGTAACAAAGAAATGGTTCTATCTTAGCTGTTGCTGATTAGTAAATTATGAATAGGTAATAGTAACATTTAAAGTATCAATCTTATAGGAATTTTTAATGTCTTATAATGTCTAAATTTTGAATTTATGAATCATTTACGTCGGCCCATTCAACTTTGTATTATTCTCCTGAGAATTTTTAATATCTTAATTTTTCATCACTGTTTCCCTCAAACAGCAAAGAATCGCGTAGTGTAAACTTTAAGCAAAAGAGGGTGATAATGATTGCCGAGTTGTTCAGGCGCGACCAGAGCGATGCAGAGCAAACCGTTTAAACTCACATGCGTTTCACTTGCTTAAGCTGGAGTCAACTCTGGAGGCACATACATTCCTGCCTATACAGAACTAGCTCAACCTTGTTTCTCTCCCATGTAAACAAATTTTATTTCTTTTATTTTATGACTAAACTACGAACCTTATTTAGAAAAGTGTACAACAAAATGTTCAAAGGAGAGATAGCGCACTTAGTGTAAATCACAGATGTAACGCGCAAATGTTATTATTATGTATTTCAGTACTTAAATTGCAGTTAAAAGTTTATAATGCGCAATTTCATCGTCTTATTCTATTCTGCACATTTTTCAACTGCCGAGCTAATGACCTGAGGCAAAAATGTCCGGCGGAATTTATTGTCAGCAAATATTTCATTCCACTTTCAGGTCTTTAGAATTTATATTAATTCTCTCAATATTTAGAAATGCTTCTTATAACTTTTGGTGTTATTATTAAATTCTTTTTACTATTACAGTAAATTGCAGTTGATCAAATTGTTCCCAAAATCGAATAAAAATAATATGTAGCGCTTTTATACAGATTTGGGACAACTGCCGATTGTCCGTTGTTATGTCACGACCAAGTCATGATACCGTCAATTATTATAATATTGGATGAATACTTGAACTACATAAACCTAATGAAACACTTTTCGAAGATTAAAAAAAAATAATGTGCAGATTCATAGAGATTCATATCCCAATATAGGAAAATTGACATTTTTCTCCCACCCTAAAATAAAAATGTTTCTAAAACATTCCATGTTGATCCTAGGAAGTTGTAAATCTTCCAGAAGTGGAATTCGGAACCAGGTAAATCTAATTCTTAGAGAAATACTTTTAAAAAAGATTAATATCCAGCGTTGAATGCTTGTTTTTCGTTTTGTTAAAAATTGCTTTTTTTTAAATGAAAATTGAACTATTTCAGTTAAAGATTCATCATAATAGTTGAAAATTCATAACTTTGTTTGAAAATGCAACTATGTTTCGTTGATAGTTCATTCTTTTTGGTTAGAAAATGTAGAAATTTTATTATTTGGTAGAAAGTATAATTATTTTGATAAAGCATTGAACAATTTTGTGAGAAAGTCATTTTTTTATTTGAAAATGTAACTGCTTTGTTCAAAATTGGTCTTTTTGGCTCGAAAAATCTAAAATTCAGTTGAAATTTTTTCCTATCTTGACTGAAGAATCTTTTTTTTTTTTGTAAATGTAACTCCTTTGATGAAAATTCGTCTTTTTGGTTTGAAAATCAATCTTTTTTAGTATAAATTTAATCTTTTTACGTTTAAGATGAAACTGTTTGGTTTCTTATTTATACATTTTAGTTGAGCATTTAATTATGTATTTTGTTGAAATTTTATCTTTTTAAGTTAAAAGTTTATCTTTTTTTCGATGAAAATTTATCTATTTTGTTGAAAATTATTTTATTTTTTGGAAAATTCATCTTTTTTGGTAGAAAATTAATCTTCTTGGTTGAAAATTTATCTTGTTACGAATTTAACAATTCTGTTGAAAATTCGTTTTTTTTCGGTTAAAAATTTATTTTTTTTGAACATCAAATTGAACTATTCAATTTTTATTTGAAAACTGATATTTTTTATGAAAGCTGAATTTTTTCATGAAAATTAATCTTTTCAGTTGAAAATGCAACTATATATGCTTAAAATTCACATATTTTATTGGAAATTTTACGTTTTCTAAAACATTTTCTGTACGTCCTAGCAAGTTATAAACCTTTTAGAAGTGGGAGTCTGAACTTGATAAATATAAAGAAAGACTTTCAGAATGAAAAAGATTTATATTATTATTATTATTATTATTATTATTGATAAAATTGAATACAATTATAAGATTTTCTCGTTCTAATTGAACTTTTACAATCATTTTTCGGTTCTAAGCTGATTTATATAGCAGTTTTTTTTATTTTTTTTTTATGTTGAATTATGCACAAATAAACTTTTATCAATGTTTCTTTCTTGACTGCGGGTAAAATATGTTTGGGTTTTCCTTTTTCCATCGCTCTTATGTATTACTAAAAGACCCATCAGAGTGTCGAGTGCAAGGAAAAAGCCAGCCATAGCCGAGATTGGGAGTCGGCCGACTCGGCTATGGCTGGCTTTTTCCTTCTACCACTGCACTCGACACTCTGATGGGTCTTTTAGTAATACATAAGAGCAATGGAAAAAGGAAAACCCAAACATATTTTACCCGCAGTCAAGAAAGAAACATTGATAAAAGCTTATATGTGCATAATTCAACATAAAAAAAATAAATAAAACTGCTATATAAATCAGCTTAGAACCGAAAAATAATTGTAAAAGTTCAATTAGAACGAGAAAATCTTATAATTGTATTCAATTTTATCAATAATAATAATAATATAAATCAAATCCAACCGACTACGATAAATTTGCTAAATACGTATTTTTATTATTGGTATTAAAAAATGTAAAAATTATTTTCCGGCGCCATTTCGACAAACGAGCAGCTCCGATTTCGTGCAAAAGCGTTTTAGAAAGCTTGAAAACTGTAGAAAACAGTGGCGTTCTCCGTTTTGGATGACATTTTTGTTCAACCTAAACTTGCTTCAGGATCACCGTGTGCTTGAGGTGCAGTTCTTGCAAGGAGATTTTGTGGAGTCTGTCTATTCCTATTGAACTGCGATTTTGCAGGGTTCAAGTTTAGTAACCTCCAAAATCGCAATAAATCAAAGCTTCTGTCTCATTCTCCTGAGTTTAGACTTTCGTCTTCTTGGAGACGAGGCGATTTTATAGAGGTTCTATAAATCAGCCTTGTCACAAGCACGTTATCGCCCAAGAGCTCAAGGAGAGTTTCTCGACTAAACAGCTTGCAACAAGGCACTTAATCTTAAGTCGACTGTTAAGAGCCAGGTGATATTGTCATCCTTCTTAAAAAAAGTTTCACACCGTTACGATTATATATCTACCTGGCAATTTTCTAGCAATGTTTTTTTACCAGAAAAGTTCGAATAAGTCACGATTGATTGGGGACATATTTTATATAGAACCTTCGTTTTTTTATGCTTATTACGTAAATTGTTATATGAATTATTTTGAAAATAATACTGTCTCAAAAGAACTCTAAACTTTAGATCACAACCCTACTTTATGAGTAAGTATTTTAAAGCTTTCAGAATACTTATTGGCAGTTAGCTTTGATGCTTATTTTAAATTGAGAAAGTTGGAAATGGAAATAGGAATTTATGACTCTTGTGAAATTTAAAATCGACGATTTTTGGAGAAAATGGTTTGAATGGAATTTTTTGAAAAGATTGAATTTTTGAAACATGATATTCAATTTAAATTACCAGAAATCAAACACGCCTGCGAGTGTTTTATTGTCTCACGCCATTTTTAAATTTAAATATAAAATTAATACAAATTTTTCTTTGTTTCATAGTATATATTACCTAAAATAATACAATAAATTAAAAGCAAGGTCAATATTTTTGATAATTTTTTTAACTGATATCTTCAGAATTAATATATAATATTTGTGTAAAATATAGGTGTAGAAGTCTAGATGATAATTACACTGTTGAATTTTTGGTAAAAAATATTGATTTTCAGCGAAAAACACTATCATAATCTAAAGCCGTACAAAATTGTAAATTTAATTTTTTTGAAGTCAAATAATTTTTCTTTAAAATTATATTTCCGGTGAAAAATGCTAAAATATCCTATTATTTTTCAAACGTTGTAATTATTCTTTGAAGTCTAGTAAATTTTTATTAACTAACTCTTTTCGACGGGCAAAAATTGCTTGTATAACCTTGTAAAACTAAAAATTGTAAAAAAATTGCGAATTTAATTACCAACGTAACCTGAAACTGTTAAAAAGTTTTGAACCTGCTTTTGAATCGAATTGAAATTAAAAAATAATAAAAATACCAATATTTCTGACGAGAAATTTCGGACTAAAATTGTTGAAATATTCTAAATCATCAACAAATTATAATGATTTTTGTTACAAAATACCAATTTCTATGTAAAACGCGAACTTTATCTGAAGTTGTCCGAAAATTATGAATCTTCTTTGAAATCTAACCATTTTTTACACTACATCGATAAGGTCATGTAGAAAAACTGAAACTGAAAAAGTATGTTTCTTAATTCGGCCTATCGTTACGCCAATTTTTAAAGAGGGGATTTAAATAAAATATGTGTTTATTGTATTTTTTGAACCAAATATTAATTAGTACGAATTTTTGTGTTTTAGGTCGGTGACCGAGGATGGGAGGTCCACCACGTTACGGTGACCAGGGTACCCGGATACGGCTTTGGAATAGCCGTCTCCGGAGGTCGTGACAATCCACATTTCACCAACGGTGATCCTGCAATAGCGATTTCCGACGTGCTTAAGGCAGGACCAGCCGAAGGCAAACTGCAGTGAGTATTTATATTTTATCGTAAAAATCTACCACACCTTCATTCACCTTTATTCAGCTTTAATCACACCCGGTGGTAAACAATGCCATAAAACTACCTTTAAAATTTAAATAGCAAAAAAGCGAATAAGAGTCGCTAAGCTTTCTACGAGAAAAAATAACATTATTATTATCATCGGGTGTCGTGAATTTATTGAATAGTTTCTAAGCTAACAAAAGTAATTTATTTTGTAAATAAATAACGAATTCTTTAGATATAAAACATAACTATCTGGTTGGTTGATAATAATAAAAACATACTGTTAAATAGTTTAACCAGTGGTCACAATAGAAACACCTAACAGGATATATAATAATTCACAAGGTGGGTTACCCGGCTCGAAAAAAATTTTATTGCCTCTTTAAAGCATGTCATGCATAAAAAGTAATGAATTCTAGTGATTTTTAATTTAAACATAGACACAAATCCACAAGCACTGTCTGCAAAAGAGAATTCTAATTATGTAATATTTTTAAGAGGCTCGTATCAGTGACGAGGTTACGACATAAATACAAGCCATAAGAAATGCAAGAAACGCGTTGAAGAATATGCGATATTTGAGATAAGCCTTGGCAATACGCAAATTAAAAATTTTACTTTTAAATTATTTCTGGAGGCAGAGACTTATTTTTATTTTGAGTGATTTACGTTTACAGTTATGTGATCTCATCAGCCGATAATATTTTTCCATCAATTTTAGGTAAGAACTAATCAAATATCAATCGCCCTTAAAATATTTTTTTTATTGTGATCTTGAAAAATTCGGGAAGTTACCATGAATTTAATAAAGTCGAACGATGGTCGTGGGGGCTTTGGACCTACTCCGTCGGCTTGCGGGTTCGATTCCCGTCTCGCACTCTGGAAGAGCCTCGGCGGCCCATGTGGTAAACACTAGCCTAGAAAGGGTCTAGAGAAAAAGGTTTTCTCTCTAAGTATTTAAAGCTGTTGCTATTGGTGGTTCGGAACCCACCTTAAACTGTAGTTCCCCCTCCCACCACCGAGTAAGTGGGGGGGGGGTGAAGGAATAGAGAAGAGGGTGCAAGAAAAATGTAAAGCCTTAGGGGACGCATTAGAAGCTTCCATTCCAAGACTATGAATTTGATTCTGGACTGGAAATTTTTCATTTATCTAAAATTCGAAATTGAAAAATTTTACTTCAAATTTTAAAGCTTTGACACTTGTGATTTGGAAAAAATGTAATTTATTCAGTTAGATTAAATTAGTTTTCTACGCTATGTGTATACCGTTTATTTTCGAATTAAAAAATGTTTTAATACATTCATCAATAGTAGCGTTTACTAATTAATGTTAAATAATTTGATTTCACAATTTTAATTTTATAATTGTTCAATGCCTGTCAAGACTTTAAACGAAATTTGGAATCGTTTCATTTTTACCAACAAAAATGACTTGAAATTGTTCAGTTTTGTTTGAAAACTTACATTTTGAAGGGTTGGCAGTACAGAACTATATTTTAATCGAAAATTGGCTTATTGTACAAAAAAACTCTAAATAAAATCAAATACACATTGTGGGAAAATGATTTGTTCGAAATCTCAATTTTTAATACAATTATTTAAAAAATAAATAATTAAATAAAATTGTATCGCTATCTTCAATTTTGATTTTTTTGGAACAGGATAATTTTTTTTGGATGAACTATTTCTTATTTTCATTCAGCATCCCAATATATCAGGAGGAATTTTTTATTTTTTCAAAAAGTTGAAAATTCGATTTTAAGTCGTTATCCAAACCTGATTTCGAAAACCCATGAAGTTTTGTAATTTAAAATTCCGCAATAAATAACTGATTTTATATTGTACAATTATAAGAAAATAAAATTAATTTCCTAACGCTGAAAATATTTTGAGAAAAAACATTTGAGTTCTGAATCCTAAATAAAATTATGTCAGGTAACAGTTAATTAATTCAAATGGCAATTTTAAGCTATTTTATTTTATTTTAAGCAAGTTTAGTCCCTTGATAATCATGGTAATAAGTAATAATGACGATCAGTGTAACAAGGGGGTCCCTGGATTATTCTAACCCCGATTTACTTCATCCCACGAGGACTGCGACTAAGGTTTGCTTACTACCTTTACGAGCCTTGGAATAGTATATAGTTACGTTTCAAAAGATAATCATCGTCCAGTAGATTTATGTACATCTCACTCTATTTTTTATGTACGCCACATAAAAAGATACTGTTTTACCAGCCATATGCTTATTATTCCAGTTCTGAAAGACTGTAGTCAAGATATACAAAGTATACAAGATTAGAATCCACGGGAATAATTTTCATCAAAAATGTATAACAACTATGCACAAATAATTTTGAATCCAAAAGAAAAATGTTAGGTAAACATTTATTTTGTAAGATTTTTCGTTTATTTGTATTTAAGTTTCTATAAATATAATTGTCGCAAGATTCTTGAGAAAATACAAAAAAAAGTTTTGAAAATTTCAGATGTCATATGAAAATTGTAAAGAGTTGATTTTCAACTAAATAACTGAATTAAAAAAAATGAATTTGCAATGAAAAATTGAATACGTAAGGGGTCAGTCACAAAATACGTAACACGCGGGGGAAGGGTCTTTCAATGTATCATTCTCCGTGTTAAGTGCAATGGAAAAAGCGTCACGCAGGGGGTGGGATGTTTAACTTTAAAGTTCCTGAAAAGCTTTGTCCAGATGTATTTCTATGTGTTGCACTTTTTGTGAACTGAACAACTTGAAGACAGTTGCAGATAAATGGATCAAATTTAAAGGGCCTATATGTATTTTGCAGGATTTTACAAAATTGTAAGAAACATTAAAGGGACTTCAAATGATGTTTAGAATTTTTAGTAATTTCAAAGATATTAACAAGTATTGTATACGTTTTCGGAAATCTTTCAAACTTTTAAAAAGTTTTCTATCACTTTAAAATTTCTAACATTTCTAATTATTTTTTAAGGTGACTAAATATATTCATCTATTTATTCTAAAATGTTTGAAAAATCTTTAAAAAAATTTCCTTGGAGTCTTCCAGATTTTTTCTCGACATAGTTACAAATATCCCAGAAATCTTAACAAAATTGCCTTGAAATCTTTTACATTCTTTTTTGGACAGTTTTGAAAGTCTTGTGGCATGTTTTAAATCTTTTAAATATTCTCTGAAAATTAATTTTTGAAAATGAAATATTATTTAATATTTTTCTAGGAATCTTGAGAACATTTTTGTATTATTTTAAAACCTTTCAAAATTCTTTAAAACTTCACATTTTCATTTTGAAATCTTGAAAACGTAAAATTATCTTTTGAAGTAAAACCTAAATCATTTATAATTTACCTAGAGATCTTATGGTCGGTATATATTTGTATATGTTTTCGTCCATAATTTCAGTTTCCCTACCTCTTTGAAAATCTAAAAAAGTTTAGAATCTTATTTAATATGCTCGAAGGATTATGAATAGAATCCTTTTGTAATTTTTAAAACATGTGGCAGTTTTTAACGACAATGCTTGGAGGCCGTCCATAAAAAATGTCCGAAAATTTCCGGAATTTTAGACCCCCTCCCCCTTGTCCATTTTGTGCGATTTCCAGACCCCCCCCCCCTTTAAGGGACGTCCCACAGGGACCCCCCTGTTTTTTCATATTTTTACTTTTTTTTCATCATTATGAAATTATAAGAGATTAAAGCCCTCGTGAATTTGAGAAAAATGTATTCTTATAATCAAACATAGACGTCTTTTATGGAAGGCCCCTTGCGAGATGTTATGACTAAAAGTTTTGAAGAAAATAATTACAAATAATTATAATTTTACACTAAGAACATTTAGTTTAATTTTAAAATGATCACCAATCTTTAAATTGAAATTTTTAGTAAAGTTATTTGTCGTGCCAAAAATAAGATCTGCGAAAAAATAGTTTTTATACTCTGGTGGAAAATTTAAACATAATTTTATCCAAACTGTATATAACTTTTCCACGTGGATGCGATACAAATTTTGTTTGAATTGTTGAATTTTAATAAATTACGGCTTATTTGTCCGGGGAAAACATTCTCTACAAGTATAAAACTCCACTGTTTGCAAGTTTTAAAGTAAATGTTTCTATGGCTAGAATCGTGAAAGCAAAGAGCAACAGCGGGAAACACTTTAAGGGCATGTGATACTTACAAAATTGTCGATTTTACCAGTTCTAGGTTCCCCCGGCTTTTTTTCTAGAATAATAAATATTTTGTCTTAAAAATTTGGGAAATGTTAGCGAACATGCTAACGGACGTCCCCACACACTTTTTTGTGGGTTAATTAAAAAAAGTTTTAATTTAGCAAAATGTGATTAATTTACATAGAGCTTAGGAAATAGTATCGATTTTTTCAGTGTTAGATTCCCCCGGCTTTTTTCCTAGGATAAGAAATATTTTGCCTTCAAAATATGGGAAATGATAGCGAACATGCTAACGAACGTCCCCACACAATTTTTGTGTTTTTTTTTTTTTATAAAGAAATTTTTGATATTGCTAATAACGTGCGCGAATATTTCGAGGTTATGTGTGTTACAACTCATCGGAGCGTTACTTCCAAACTACACAATATTTTGGCCGAAAACTTTGGGCTTACAAATAAACATAGTAACTAATCTCCCGGAACTAAACTTGTTTGTAGGCAATCAAAAAAGTTTATTTCATAAATGATTTCCAGATTATCGGAAAGTCAGAGATGAAAAACGACGTAACCTCAAAATAATGCATATGCATAAAATTTTTAATTAGCACAATAAAATTTTTTTGTTATTATCCCTCAAAAAAGAATCCGGGGACGTCCGTTATAATATTTTATAGCATCTCCGAATTCAGTTTTTAAACATTTTCATTTTTGTAGAAAAAAAGCCGGGGAAACTGTAAGTATCACATGCCCTTCAGGGCATGTGACACAGCTAAATACCTATATTACCGATCTCACTTTTTCAGTTCACTGAATGTTTTTTTAAACCTAAGAACTTTTTTTATAAATAAAATATCG
>NC_046658.1:58232600-58264719 GCF_010883055.1 Belonocnema kinseyi | reverse complement strand
ACATAAAATATCGGTCTCAAACTTTGAGAAATGCAAGAGCCGAAAGAAAACTACGTTTAAGTACAAATCTTAATAATAAAAGATGTAAAAAAAAAATATTTCTACAATCAATTCCATCGGCATCAGCCGGTAACGTTGTACACGAAAATACGAACCCTCTAGAGCCTCGTCTAGTGGCCGCCAGGGTTCGTATTTTCGTGTACAACGTTACCGGCTGATTCCGATGGAATTGATTGTAGAAATATATTTTTTTTACATCTTTTATTATTAAGATTTGTACTTAAACGTAGTTTTCTTTCGGCTCTTGCATTTCTCAAAGTTTGAGACCGATATTTTATGTATAAAACAAGTTGGAACGTTAAAAAACTGTCGAGGTTCAGAAAAAAGATCAAATAATTTTCAGTGAAGCTCCTACCAAAATGCAGTACCTAAACGTACTTTATTGTACTCTAATACATTGTCCAAAGTTTCAGCTCGATATTTTATTTACAAAAAAAGTTCTTAGGTTCAAAAAAACATTCAGTGAACTGAAAAAGTGAGGTCGGTAATATAGGTATTTAGCTGTGTCACATGCCCTTAATTAGAAAAAATATTGTCGAAATAAATATTTTCCGACAGTTTCAAACTTTTTCAATAAAAAAGTAATATTTTTCTTCAACAAGGCATGACTGATATTATCATTTTAATTCTTAATATCATATCTATTTTTTGCAGATACCTCATGTTTGTTACGACAGCTATCGTAATAAAGATTTGGAGGCATTTTAAAAGAATTTTGTTTTCGATAATGAACTTACTATTATGTAAAGTATTAAAATTCCTTGAATAATAGAAGCGTGGATAAAAACATGCGGAAGTGACTTACGGTAGGCTCTTGTACATTTTACTTGAAGGAAACCCTTCTTGTAAGTTACGAAGATGTGTGTCAGGCAACATGTATTGAAATATTTTAATCTCTTTAGCTGGAAACAGACTCAAGTACATAGTTGTAATTACTTTAAATTTCTTACTCTTTAAAGAGACGGAGTAATACAATAAAAGGCGATCACGTTTTCATTTTTAGCATTTGAGAGGCATTCTAAATTATGTAGAAATGGTGAAATATTTGAACTGGTGGAATTTTCTTTTTAAATTCCTTATCTGGAATTTTTTAGTTCGTTGAACTGTGTTTACTCGTGGTATCTACTCTCAGGGAAACCCAGGAAATAGCCGGGAATTAACCTGGAATACAAATTCGAGCCTGGAATCCTGTTTAAAGTGATTAATAATGTGATTTTTTAAAGGTTTCAAGAAAAAAGGTTCCTATCATTCCTGGGAAAATTTTATATGATTTTTGATTTTGAAAAATCAATTTTAAGTGAATATTTTAAAGCATTTGCAGAATTGCCAAAAAATAATCCGAAAAATTATAAGGCAATTTTTCTAATTATGCAGAATTTTGTTAAGCTTTGGGAAAAATTGGAATCATTTCAAAAGACATCTGGAAGATTTGAACGTTTTGAAAGTTTTGAAGAGATTAAAGAGTAATTGAAAATTTGAAAATATTTTAACAAAGTTAAAACGAAACGTAAATTTTCTAATATTTCGCAAAAAAATTTCGAATCTTTTTAAAAATTTTGAAAGGTTTGAAGAAAAATAAAACAAACTGCTCTTAAGACTCCTGGAAAACTTATAAATTAATTTCTATTTTGAAAAAAAAAAATGTTAAAGAAAGTTCCCAAAAATTGTAAAAGATATCTACAAATGTTTAAAAAAACCTAAAAGATTTCAAACAAATTTATTTATTTGGAAGATTTTTTAGAATTTTAGGAATAAAACAATATTGTTTGGTTTATGATCTAACTATTTTATTCAAAATTCGTCAAAAAAATTTTATTCAAAATTTGTTTGAAAAGTCTTTTTTTTTAAAATAAAATGTTAACGATTCCACTTTTGGTCGAGCATAGATCTGTTTTAGTTGAAAATTCACGTATTTTGTTACAAATTCATCGTTTTGAAAAGTCATTTTGTTTAAATAAAAATTTAACGATTCCACTTTTGGTCGAACATGGATTTGTTTTAGTTGAAAATTGACGTGATTTGTTAAAAATTCGTCTTTTTTTGGATGATTTCATCTCTTTTTTATTTAAAAGTTCAATCTTTTTAGTTGAAATGTCGGTTATTATATTTCTCGTTTATAATTAATGTTTTTGGGTGGAAAATTTAACTACTTGGTTAAAATTGCAACTTCTTTGTTACATAATCATTTTTTGGGATGAAGATTCATAATTTTAGTGAGAAATTCATCTCTTTGGTTGTAAATGTAGCTATTTCGTTAAAAATTCTTTTTTTTTTGTTGTTGTAGAAAATCCATCTATTTGGTTGCAAATTCGACTATTTGATTTAAAATGATCTTTTTTGTAGCACATGTCTGTTTTTGGATTAAAAAAATTGAACTATTTCGTATAAAATTCGTATCTTTCGGTAAAAATATATTTTTTTTTATTAAAAATGTAACTGGTTGAAACAAAATTTTTGTTGGCTAATTTAAATATTCTGAAGATTCATGGGAAAGTTTCATATGATTTCTTAGTTTGAAAAATGAATTCGAAGCGAAAATTGAAAAAGAATTCCAAACATTTTAAATCATTACCTACAAATTACAAAAGAATATAGATGATTTTAAGGTAAAAACGTTCAATTTTGCAAGAGCACATAAAAAAATTCGAGTAAGTATAAGAGACATTTAAAAGTTTTGAAATGATTCAAAAATAATGTAAAACTTGCAAAGATTTGACAGGTAAAACAAAAATGAAGATTTTTGAAGATTTCTAATACAAGTTAAGATATTGTTATAAAGTTTAGGAGAGACCACCCTACAGTAGATAATGATACTACAGTATATAATCCTTAACTACAAGCACAAATATAAGTAAAAAAATCAATTATAATTTTACTATACTAACACGTATCGCGTTTTAACCGTTAATTATATTAAATTCATTATTTAGCATCAATTAGTATTTAATTAATGATTATCTACTGTAGGATAATCATCTACTGTGGGTGGTTTCCCCTATTTGGTATTAGCGATTCATTATTGAATAATTATTGAAGAGTTATTACTAAAACCCACTGTAAGTAACATTTATTTTAATACTAAGTGAATTTTACATTTACTATCTTATAAGTACACAGATTAACGAAATCTGCGCAGACACGTGACGCATCGAGATTGTATTATATTTACCATGTCATGTGTAAAAAATTTGTAGTAATAATTAACTGAAGAGGGCCAATATCGTGCAGCGAAATGTCTGAAGTAATTGCAATCTAATTGTTTTACTTTTTACTCGATACCATATTTCTGTTTAAATATGATAAGATCACCATACATCAGAGAGACTTGATATTTACAACCGGGGCATAGTCGGTAATTTGGTGAGCGAGAATTAGTAGTCACCCTGTTACTGACCTCTGATTTCAGTCTACAATTAACTTTATGCTTCTGCTTCATTCTTGTGTCTCTTGAAATAAGACAGAACAGAATTCGCTAATCTAAAAATTTAAAAAAATCATCCATTTAAAAATGTTAAGTTCTGCAAATTCATGTTTTTATGATAAGGAAATGAATGTCAACGTTCCTTTCTTCTAATTTTAGAGTAAATGATCGCATCATTTCTGCAAATGGTGTTTCCCTAGAAGGTGCAGACTATGGAGCAGCAGTTCGAGTCCTTAGGGATTCTGGATCCACCGTTTTATTGGTGGTCAAGAGAAGAGCCTCTTCGAATTCCCCAGGATCTCCTGGAAACACAGCACCTCAAACCCATCGACTCACCCTCACCAGGAGCAATAAAAAAGACGGTACGTAGTTCTTTAATAAAAAAATAAAATAAAAACTTGAAACTAGAAAACCAGAAAACTAGAAAAATAGAAACTAGAAAAAATAGATCTATTTGAAATTTCCAATATATCGCCTTTTCGTAGATTTTGGTATCGTCCTCGGATGTCGACTCTATGTTCGAGAGGTCACTCGTGAAGGAACGGGGGTGAAACCCGGCGATGTTTTGACTCGGATCGGGGGTGTGGCCGCTGACAATATGAGTCTAAAAGAAGCCAAAAAACTTATGGAGCAGTGTAAAGATCGTTTGTCGATCGTAGTTACCAGGGAAGCTCCCTCGAACTCTCACTCACACCAGCAGAGCAAAGGAGAAAGCGGCGATTACCTTTCCGGAGCGAGTTACAGTAGTCAAAACCTCTACGTTCCACCTCCAACAAGACAACCTCTTGAAGATAAAAGCAATCTTGCTCCCCGTGGGAGATCCAGGGGTCCTTTGATGGACGTCTCTTTGAGTCAATTGGATCTGCCAGCTACACCCACTGTTGATCCTCCCAGGCCTCCACCTCCAAGACCTGAAGGTTTGTCCGACAAAATATATTTTACAGTTTTTTAATTCACAACTTGTTTCTTAAATCTCATGATTACATGTCTCATAATCACAGTCACTTAGGTCGCTTTTAGTCACTTGTTTCAAGTAAAAGGATACTTTAGGCGCTGTAATCCATCTCATTTGAGATTTTATCTAAAAAAAGGCAAATTTAATTATTATGAAAATCCTATTCAATATACCAAAAATTACACTCTTTCTCATATTCCTATATTCCCCCCTTTTTTAATTCCTCTATTTCCCCTATTTTTCTAGAAATTTTCCCTTTTCTTTTTTTTTCTTTGAATGTGAACTGAAATAATAGAACCCAGTAAGAAAATCCAACTTTTTAAAATGATAATTCATATATCTTCTAATTCGTTTGTTTCACTTAAATAATCAACCGTTTTGCTGAAAATTCAACTGCTTTTGGTTGCAGTTGCATTTTTTTTGTTAAAAACTTCAACCATTTAATTTAAAATTCAACTAATTTGGTCAAAAAGTCAACTTTGTTTTTGAAAAATCGTCTCTTTTGGTTGGCTAAATGCAACTGCTTGGTTGAAAATTAATTTTTTCTGGAAAATTTATTTTTTTTCGGGGTTAAAAGTCAACTTCTGTCTAAAACATTCGACTTCTAGCTGAAAAACTCCTTTGATAAAAATGTATCTCTTGGCGTAAAATTCATATTAGTTTATTAAAAATGAAACTCTTTAGCTGAAAGTTTAGCTTTTATGGTCGAAAATGAACATTTTTGTTGAAAATTAATCTCTTTTTCAGCAAAAATGTAATCTTTTTTTGGCAAAACTGCAACTGCTTGGTTGAAAATTAATGGTCTATATTGTCTGGGGGCTCAACTATTTTGTTAAAAATGATATAAATTATTTCAATTTATAATATTTTGATTTTATAGACAGTTTAGTGTCCGAGGTTTATTTAGCTTGTAATAAAATGAATTTCAATTTGTCTGATCATTACTTGTAAAATTTATTCTAGCATTTTCACATAGAGTTTCACTTCCTAATTCAGCAATAGAATTTCACCTAATCTTCTAAATGCAAGCCGATAAGTTAAATGTGTACTGGAATTTAAATTTTGCAGTAGATAAGTGTTTCTATTGGTACTACAGGCCTCCTTTTGTTTAAACACTAGTCACTTTTTGTCCCTTTTTTAAAAAAAGTTGGTCTCTCGTAACCCTGCATTATTACAATATGTAGACTATATTATATTTTATTATTCACGTTTATAGATTACTACAGTTCGAGAAGACAACTTTACGAGGAAGATCCTCTTGCACAGAGAACAAAACAACCAATGTAAGGCTCAGTACATTTAAAAAAAATTGTTAGTAGTATTTTGTATCCTACATTTTTTTAAAATTATGGTTTAATTTGCAGGCCGGATCCTCGATTTATAACTTTCCAAAAAGAAGGTTCCGTGGGAGTTCGACTAACTGGAGGAAACGAAACTGGAGTTTTCGTCACAGCAGTTCAACCCGGAAGTCCTGCCTCCCTTCAAGGTTTACAGCCTGGGGATAAAATTCTGAAGGTATTCTTTTTTATTCTTAAAATATTAAAAAATGTGAATCTAAACATATGAAAATATTAAGTAGGGTGTTTATATAACGGGGAAATCCTGGAAGTGTCAGAGAATTTTTTTTAATGTCGGAGTTTTTTCGAGGGTGTAGGATCGATAGGAGTAAATGTGATAACGTGGCAATTTTGAATAAAAAACAAATTCGTTATGAAATTTTTTATTGTAACTAGATGAGTATATTTCTCATTATTTGGGGGGGGGGGGAATGAAGCTGTCCTTACTCATTGATTTAATCAATTATTTTTAAAGTAACTGAAATGCTTTTTAGAAGTTTCTAATATGTAACTGTGTCATCTGGTATTTTAATTTGATTTTTGTTTATGAATGTAGGAAGATGTTATATTTTCTTTAAGATCTGTTGTTTTTTCAAAAATTGTACATTTTTATTATTTTTAATAATAAATTATGTACCGGTAATTAAAATAAGACTAAAGGACAAGTGTTAATGAACCTCATTTTTTGAATAAAAATGCAAGTAAATAATAATAATTGTACAAATAATAATAATACAATTAAAAATACTTCAGTTTTTCAGGTTAGCAAAGTACAATCGTGTACAATTTATATCGGAAAATAAAATCATCGACACACTAACAAAGTAAATTAAAATTATTTCGTGATACAAGTTTAGATAAAACAAGTCTAAAGATAATTCTGGCAAAATTTGAAATAAGAGTCTGATCAAATAATTGAAATAACACTAATCAAAGTCTTGTAATTTCGTATCACACACACTCCTATCGACTCTACCTATCTTTTTTTTTAATCTAATATAAAATTAAATAACAATAATTTTTCATTTATAAAAGTAGATTCGTGTTGCTGGGCTTCACTTTTAGTGAAAATTCTTATTTTTCCTTGTTGGAAATTAATTTTTTTAAAGTAAAATGTATATATTTTATTTTTGGCTAGAAAATTGTACAATTTAATTAAAATTTGTTCTCAATTTACTGAAAGTTTTCTCTGACTTAAAAATTCGTCTGTTTTGGTTTAATTAAATTATTTTTTATTTCAAATTAAGATATACATATTTTGGTTACAAATTTTTTCCTCAGATTGAAAATGTAACTATTTTGTTTAAAATCCTCTTTTTTGGTAAAAAATTATTTTTGTTGGTTGAAAATTCACCTTTTTCGTTGAAAATTCATTTCTTTGCTTGAAAATTAATGTATTCAATTAAAAATGTAACTATAAAATCTTTGGTTGAATATTTGTCTTTTTTAGTTGAAACTTCAATTGTTTGGATGGAATTTCATGTATTTTGTTAAAAGTTCATGTTTTTTGTTGATGGTCAATAATTTGAATTGAAAATTAATCTCTTTGGTTGAAAATGGAACTATTTTGTTGAAAACTGGATTTTTTTGTAGAAAATAATTCTCCTTGGATGAAAATTTATATTTTTGTGTAAAAATTCAACTATTCCAGTTAAAGAGTCATCATTTTAGTTGAAAATTCCTCACTTTTATTTATTTTCTAAATATTTTGTTTAATTTTTTTTGGTAAATTTAACCATTCGGTTAAAAATTGCTTTAATAAATCTTTGTTTTAATTATTATTCAAATTCATGGACTTTAGGAACAAATTTAAAAAATGAATAATTGTTTTTTAGTTCTAATTATTTACTTATTCGATGGTTATAATATATTTAAGAATATCTGGGAATATAATTTTTCAAAGCTTTCTTACAATCTGAAACATATGAATTAAATCCCTATATACTTTTACCGTCAAAAAATTACTTATCGTTTAATAAAGTTACTTTCGGAAATGAAAAAAACAGTTATTTAGTTACACATGTGAATAGTTATATTTATACACATTTAGATATTTTCGTGGCTAAAAAAAAAACATTATTTATAATAAAATCATGAAATTGTGTAGGTTCATATTCCGACTCGATTAAAAAATTATACCTGGGAAAGTTTTGAGATACCTGGGAAAAACCTGGAATTTTCATGGTTTTTTTTCCAGGCTTTGAGGAGACACCCTATTCAGTATTTAAACCATATGATGTCTCTTTTAGGTGAATGATATGGATATGAAAGGCGTGACGAGGGAAGAAGCCGTACTCTTTTTACTCAGTCTGCAAGAACAAATTGATCTCATCGTTCAGCACCGACGGCAAGAATACGATCAAATTGTCGCTTCCGGACGAGGGGATTCTTTCCACATAAAGTGAGTCATAACTTTCTTAATAGAATACAAAATTAATATTAAAATTAATCTTATAAATTTTAATTAGAATGCTGAATTTACACGATCACTTTATTTTTCAGAACACATTTTCACTACGAACAACCAGAAAAGAGCGAGATGAGTTTCCGAAGTGGAGATGTTTTCCACGTGGTAGACACTTTGCACAATGGCGTCCTAGGTTCCTGGCAAGTTTTCCGGATAGGAAGAAACAACCAGGAAGTGCAGAAGGGAATTATCCCGAATAAAGCACGCGCAGAAGAACTTGCTACTGCCCAATTTAATGCCACGAAAAAAGAATTGAGTGCGAGCGAAAGCAGGGGAAGCTTTTTCCGAAGAAGAAGAGGCAGTCATCGACGCTCCAAATCTCTCGGAAGAGTAAGTTCAATAATTCTATAAATCTACAATTCTTAAACTAAAATAGATTTTATTCATATTTTGAAACACGCCATTTCTCGTTTAGGATCACTGGGACGATGTAGTCTTCTCCGACAGCGTAAGTAAATTCCCAGCCTACGAACGCGTCGTTCTCAGACATCCTGGCTTTATAAGACCTGTCGTTTTATTCGGTCCAGTCGCCGATATTGCCAGGGAAAAACTACTCAAGGACTTTCCGGATAAATTCACATCCCCTCGTGAGTAAAAATATCTATATTTAAGACAGTAATCAATTTAAATTAAATAAATTTTATGTTAATAAAATGATCTTCTCGCAGAAATGGAAAATCAAACGGAAGAGAATGGTAACAAAAGTTCTAAAACTTCCGGAATTATTCGCCTCAGTGCCATTCGAGAAGTCATGGACAGGGGGAAACATGCCCTCTTGGATATCACGCCAAACGCTGTCGATCGTCTTAATTACGCTCAGTTCTATCCCATCGTTATTTTCTTGAAAGCTGAAACCAAGCAAGCTATTAAAGAGATGCGAGCTGGTATTCCAAAGTAAGTTCTTCCAGATTTTCTTTCTAACATGCATTTACATTTTAAAACGTAAAATCAACTTGAAAATTCTCATTGAAAATACTGCCCCTTGCAGATCCGCACACAAGAGCAGCAAAAAGCTCTTAGAGCAGTGTCAAAAACTGGACAAAATTTGGGGGCATACATTTAGTGCAGTAATCACTTTAACCACACCAGAATCCTGGTACAGAAAACTCAGAGAGTTAATCGATCGACAGCAACAAGGTCCTCTCTGGATGAGTCAGACAAAGGTAATTTGTAAGCCCTTGCTTCTAAATTGGGGAATGCACTTTTTGTGCCACTCACAAATATTAAAAATCCATCCGGACAGAGCACAAAATTCCTAGACCCAATACAGGGAAGACATTTTATTCTTTTGCTATGTTTTTAAGTCTCCTTTTTATTAAAAAATATATCTAAATGACACCAAAGTGAATTCAAGAAAATAAATTTCGTGGGGAGTAAAAATGATTTTTAAGAGATAGATTTTGGTTTGAGGAAAATAGTAGAAGATAGATCATATCAATGTTTAAAAATGACTGTGTTTTTTTAACTGTCCGGTGTTGGTTATAGCCCATAGAAATGGTGTCGGATCTGTATCTTCCTCCGTATCATCCTTATCGGCCTCCAACACCACCCGTTTCCTTCGATGCGAACAACTTTCGCGAGCAAAACAACAACAACAGCATAGGTCCCCCTCGACCACCTTCTCCCTCAATCACAAATTTACCTCAATTACCTCAACCCCAACAATCAAACGTCATTCATGAGCAATTCTTCGGCTACATATAAATTCCTATCCCGCCTTCGATGTTCTCCAGTGCTTTAAATTCTAGCTCCTCGATCATGAGTCTCTAGTTCAAGAATAAAAATTGATACTCAGAAATAATCGATGCCATTCCAAAAGAGAAAAAATTGCATTTTTTATTCTTAGTATTAGAGACGGTAAAATAATAACGAAAATCATATCGCATGGCTTTCAAAATATTCTTAATCACTTTCACTGCACGTTTTTATCATTGCATCTCTCCTATTAAATTTTCTATTTTGTCTATTGCATGTTTTAATATGTTTGTTAATCGTTATAATTATTAATTGTTAACACACCAAATCGGTGCTACTTTGTTATTCATCGCTAGAGTAAGAAGATTCATTACGCTAACACTAGAGAATAAATGCTACTAATTGATCTGGACAAAAGTCTAGAATAAAGTAAAAAAACACAAAACGCAACTAGTCTTTTCTAAAAGCTTTTAACTGTTTTGCATCTCTTGGCAAACTGACAATCTACATCACGTAACAATCATTAATGTGGAGTCCCGTGTTTTCTGTGAGCGTAGCCGGAAGAGGCCCTCTCGGATGACTTCCTGTTCCCGATGACTTCACGCCTCTCCTACGCATCCTCCCCGGAGAGCGATCTGGAATTAAGCCCCGCACCTCCCCTTCCCGGCGCTTTGGGGCCACCCTCACGCCTCAAGAGTAGCTCAGATCCCAGCATTGCTACGCAGGATGACGCCATCGCACCTCCGCCGTATACCACCAGCTATCAGGTAAGTTTCATTGCTTCATTAACTCTTTACTCTCATCATACAAAAAAAGGGTTAGCTGCTAACGAAACCAGAAGTTCATAAGATTTCATTTGAATAATATTATTTGCATTGATTACCGGCCATTGAACCGAAAAAAAACGCGGGAAATAATAGTTATTTTATTTTCTTGTCGGGAATTTTTTTAAATTTTGTAATTTCAAAAGAAAGCCTAAACCAATCAATTAAAAAATGTTCATTACGTAAAAGTTAATGAACTTATTGGGTACGTTAATTGCGACTAGTTTCGAAAGAAAAAATTTAAGTGTGGTTTAGATGAAATTGATTAGGTACTAATTACTTATTTAACAACAGTTATAGACATTTATGCGCCTTAACTTTAATGTAAGGTAAAAGTTTCAATTCTTATCACATTCTTATGATTTAGGACTTATTTTATTGCTAGAAAGAATCTCCAGAATTTCGGTTGGTTGGGATTTATTAAAATTAAAATTAGACAAAAAAAATTTGGTTACAAAAATAACTGTATGCTTTCTACAATTTTTTGTCTGTGAAACATAACCAACCGCACATAGGGCACTCAAAAATTCGCAGTAATTGAAATTAGGGCTATTTTGTCCATTTTATAAATCATTATGAATGTTAGATAAATTTGCAGATTAATTATACGAATACTATACGGTGGTTGAAAAAATCTTTTTATAGGTTTTTAGTAGCCACTATGGAATCACATGTTCATTTGGCCTAGAAATAGACCTAGAAATTTTGATATATTTTAAAAAAATATTTAGAGGTGGCTCCAAATCCACTTTTATGTTGAAAATGGTCTTTCCACGAGCTTTTCATTTTCCAATCGTAGATATATTAAGTTTATTATATGTTTTTTCTGCATGAAATTGTTAGTAAATCTATAGTGAAGAAATTTGATTTATTTTTGCATTAAAAAATATACATTTGGTGCCTGTATAGGTGCCAATAATTGCAATTTTGCTGGAACGGTTAGGGGTTTAGTTATAAGAGCACATTTATACTCCTAATCATTTTTTATATGGCTCTTCAAAAATCTGGGTTACTATAGTTGGGGACAAGTCTACTGTGGAGATGAGGCTGAGTTATTAAAAATGAAGCCGTGAAAAATCAACAAAATAGAAGCTTTTAGGAGAGTGATAAAGCATTCTGGAAAATCGAAATCATTCTGTAAAATTGAAATTACTGTTTCAATATCAAACAAAATTAATAATAATAAATTCAATTTTTAGTTAAACTAAAAAATAAAAACATATGCTCCCTTGACGTTGAGTATTTGAATACGGATAAATAATGTTTCTTGTGGGGATGCGGAATAAAAAACAAAAATTTTGATCCAAAAAATGTATTCTGATACGAGAAAATCAAAAATGAAGATCACGATATCACAGTATAACATTTTTTGCTAAAAATCCGAAAAAGTTTAAAAATTATTTTTTTTAATAGAATTATAATAATTTCAAGAAATATAAATTCTAAAAGATTGACGAAAATGATTACTGCTTTAAATTTTTTACTAAAATTTTATTTAGAATTTAAAAAAATTATGCTATCAAAAAATGAGATTTCGAAACAATTCTCTTACCACAATATGTATTTTACTTTTTAAGATTTGTTATGCAATGAACCAATTTTCGATTAAAATTTTGGCTATCTATTTCTATAATGCCATTCTTCAATTAATACTTATTTTATATAATATAATTTTTTTAGATTCAACCCCTCGCAAAAAATGAAAAATTACTATTTTTAACCTATTTTGTTGAAATAATTTCTAAATCGTTATTTTTGTTGTATTTTTATCACATTTAATATAATATTGAATATTTATTGATTAATTACATTACAAACGTGATGAAAAATAGTAATTTTTTATTTTTAGTGAGGGATTGAGAATTTTTAACCTGATCGCCATAGTAAATGTTTCCATTAATAAATGCAGAGTATCCCAGAATTTTTACGATCCATATAAAAATGATGTGCTCTTATATGCAAAGGTTTCTGAAAAATTGTAACTTCTTTTACCTGTACAAACACCAAACATTTTTTTGAATTTAAAAAAAATAATTTTTTTGTCATAGAGTTACCTACAATTTCATGTAGAAAATACATTTCTGGCCTTAATATATCTGATTGAAAAATTAATAAAAGCGCTTTGAGCGACCTCCAAATATTTTTTAAAATATATTTACATTTTTGGATTTGTTTATAGCCCAGACGAACATGTGGTTGAAAAAAAATTTTTTTAAAAGATTTTTTGTGACCACCCTAGTATACTACATTATTAAATGGCAATGTCATAAAAAATTGTACTTTTTTGAACCGTGTATCGTTTGAAAATTAATAAGCTTTAGATTTGGTTCAAGTATAAGTCGTTCAAAAATGGTACATTTTACAAATTAAAACCATTTAATACAGTCAATTTCCTCCAAATAAAAAAGGTTCAAGTCTTACAATGTTTGATTGAAGTATTGAAAACTGACTGGATTAAAATTGACAATGTTCTCAATTGTAAAATTTCCAATTCAAAGGATGTATTTGCAATTGTTCAACATTTTAGTTTTAAAACGTTCAATGTGAATTATTTTTCTATATGAGAAACTACCAATTGTTCTATTTTAATGGCTTCTATTTTGGAATTGTGCAATTTCAAATATTCTTCATTTGAAGATAGTTTATTTTTTAAAAATAGGAATTTTAACAACATTCAACATTTTAATTTGAAATTTGTCAATACATTTGTTTAATTTTCAATTTCAAACTCATTAGAATTGTTTCGCGTTATATTTGATAAATTAGAGATACTTTTTTTAATACTCTAAATTATAAATTGTTTAATTTTGCAGTTTTGAATTTAAAAATTGAAATAACTAGGCTTCTTCGAGAACCTAGAAAGGGCCAGGGATTTTTTCTTAGTTTCGAGTCGTTGTCCTCTATTTGTAGGACTATATTGTAGAATCTCACGATGGCATTATATTTTTTAATCACCGATCAATATTTCAATTCCAGGCATTTGAACAACAAAAGAGAAGATCTCAGGGAGGTGCAGGAGATAGTAAATATGGATTTTCATCATCAGGACAGGGTGGCAATCCTCCGACAATGCCTACTCAATACCCTGGAGGTCCACCTCAACCTCGATCTCCTCATCAAGGACCTCCTGATCTCCCCCCTCGTGTCGATAGGAACGTCAAACCGACTACTTCTCAGACCCCTCGAGGAACCCTTGGACGTTCAGCTCAGGAGAGACTTATCAATAAGACTGACTCGGTTCTGGACATGGGTAATTACATCAACGCAACACCCCACAGAGCAAACACCACTTCTTCTCTCGAGAGGCCTCAACCAAAATCGGCAAGAGCAATTAAATTTAATAATAAAATCTACATGCCAATTTTCAGGGTCCTTATTATTTTGATCTTCCTAACAATTTCTTTTCATCGAAATTTTAGGGTAGCTACGACAGCATGTCTTCCTATGATTCATATAATAACACGAACGGGAATACAGTCTATCCCATGCCAGGTTTAAACACGTCTACAGGCCGACTGGGACCAAACGTTCCTGACGATTTGAAGAGCGGCCTTTCGGTTTCAAAACCTCACGATCCTTACAGATTTACGAGATCCACCGCTCAACCAATTCCTGCTCAGGATCCTCAAATTAGGACTGACTACGCTAAATATAGGTAAAGACAACAAGCATTTTAATTTCCCGGGCTCGGATCGTACGACTTTTTCTGAAAAAATGGCAACTGATCGACATTTTTCTGTTTTTCTCAGAAATTCACTATACTTGGTTTCAATTTTAATCAGAATGAAATTTTTAAAATTACGCTTCAAAACTAAAATAAATTGTAACATTTTCAATGAGAACATTCAGAATTAAAGAATTTATAATTAAACCTTAATACTGGACATTTTTTAATTAATTGCATTTGAAATGGCCAAATCGCTAATTTCGTGATTCCGTATTCACTGTTTTAATTTTCTCAGATTGAAAGCCCTAACGAGGAGACATATTTATGTCGAAAACGTTTAACATAGATTAACTTAAAATTAAATTACACCCTTTACACTATCCCACTTTTTCTTGTTTTTTTTTCGCTTAAGTGCGAAACGAATTAATATAACACAATAAGAAAATCCAACTATTTTTTGTTGAAAATTATTTCTTATTCGTTAAAAATTCCAGAATTGGTTTCAAAATTTAATTATTTCATTTAAAATTCTTTTTTTTTTTTAGTAAAAAAATAAACTGTTTTGTTGAAAATTGGCCTTTTGGATGAAAAACTCATCCTATTGGATTAAAAATTCCTGTTTACGGTAGAAAACTCCTGTTTTTATCTTTTATTTTGATTAAAAATGTATCTGTATTCTAAAACCTTCATCTTTTTAACATAAAAGTTCAACCATTTGCTTAAAAATTCATCTATTTTGTTGAAAATTCGTATATTTTTATTCAAAATTCATATATTTGTTTAAATATGCAACTGTTTTTTGGTTGAGGTTTAATCGCTTTTATTTAAAAATTCGACCATTTGGTTGAAAATTTAATTGTTATGTAAAAAAGTCATCCTTTTTATTGAAAATTTAACTATTTTGATAGAAAAATCATCCTCTTGGATTGAAAATTGATCTGTTATTATACACAAGTCATCTTTTTTGTTTAAATTCATATTTATTGGTTGTAAATGACCTTTTTGGTTGATAATTCAACTTTTTCAGATTGATAATTCAACTGTGTTTAACAATTTTTCGTCGTTTCGCCTTAAAAATTGAACTATTTGGTTCAATTTCAAACTCATTTGTTTAAAAATTCGACCATTTGGTTGAAAAATCATCTTTTTAGGTCGAAACATCAACCATTGTGTTGAAAAGTTCTTAGCTATTTGGTTGTTATTCAATTTGTTTTATTACCAACTATTTGATTACAACTTAACCTTTTCTGATTCAAAAGTCACCTGTTTTCTAAATTATTCGACTTTTTAAGTTGAAAACTCAAGTCTTTTGTTAAAAATTGGTCTTTTTGTTGGAAATTCCACGTGTGTCTAAAAATCCCTTTATTTTATTCTAAATACAATATATTTTTACTTGAAATCGTAAGATTTTTAAGCGTTTCAAATTGAATTCAATATAATACCTACATACATTTTATTCAAAATAATTCATTCTCCTATTTTCTAGAAAAACCACCCTATTTTTATTTTATCGAGAGCACTTTGAAATGTGAAATCTGAGTTATTAAAAGTAAATAATTCCATATTCAAATTATACAGTCTCATGTTCAAATCTCTAATTCTTAAGTAATTCCAAGTTTAAAATGTTCAAAGTGAATGTTTCTGAGGTTAAAAACTTATGCCAATTATTTTTAATTATTATTAAGAAATTATTAAAAAATTGTTGTAACTTTAAAATTTATTTTGGTTGTGCAAAGAATATTTGAAAATAAATAAATGAGAATTATATTTTGTGTATTCCGAAATAAGTCAAGTTATTATTTAAGTCTTTCAGTGTATGACACTGTTTTTTTTCACTATCCTTAAAAATTTGATGCTTCTTTTTATCGACTTTTTTGTAATTCCATGTGACTTTCTTTGTAAGTTTATTTTACTAGTGCGACTTTTTGAAGCCTTCTAGTCGATCCGAGGCTTATTTCCTTGTCCCGGTGAATTTCTATAAATTACTAATGTTCTTCCTTTTGTCAATTTTTAAATTGACTCGAGGTTCTTTTTTTCGCAGGGCGGTGGCACATAAGCCTCGACCGTTGCGTAGAGCTTGTAGAATTTTTGTATCCAAACGAGATACTTTAGTTTGAAATTTGACATTTCTTATTTGTGACTTGTCATTTGTCCACGTCCATGTCCTCTTCCTGCATAAGTACCTAATATCAGGCACCCGAGTATGCTAGACATTTTGCTCTCTATATTGTAGCCGAACGGACAATTACAAACCAGTTCCGCCTCCACAAGGAAAACCCAGTGGAACTTACAAACCCGTACCTCCACCGAAGCCCAAGAATTACAGACCACCACAACAGCAGCCGATTATTCAAGACGAGAATGGCGGAAATAGTCTGTATCAGCACGCGAAAAGTTACTCGATTGCCACATCGAATGTGCACAATGGGGTGAGAATCTAATAAACATAATAAGCTGTGAGTGACCATATTTTTGCAGATTAGCATCCTTGAAAGCGGATTTGAATATATTCCAATCAGATTTTAAACAATTCTTAACTGAAAAACTTCTTTAAGAATAACACACAAGCGAGGGGTTGATCACTCTTGAAATCTGGCGTTCAAGCCTCTGTGAAATCTTTGAAATTTTTTCAATCTTAAAATCTGATGTACTCTCAAAAGTAAAAGTGTTCCACCCCTAAAATATTAGAGATGTAGAATAAAACAAAGTCGAAATTCTTTCAGACGGAAAATGGTGGTAGCGTGCAGAGAAACAGCGGCCAATATTATTACAACATTCCACCCCCGAATCGAGGCAACGATTATTCGATCAACTCGAATCACACTCACAATCATACCTCCCCGCCATCTCATAGTTACAGTCTCAGTCACTCGCATCCACATTCCAGTCCTCCAATGACGACTCACTCCCACAGCAACAGTGCTGGCCAAATTGGAATGGCACACAATCGCAATAATGTCAATCACAATGGCCATAGTCACAGCAACAGTCATGGGGGCAATAATGGTGGTCAACATTTGAACGCTTCAAATTCAGGACACAACAGAGAACCTAGTGGATTAGACTTGGCAGGAAGCAGAGAACAAAGAGGCAGTGCCTTCGAACTTTATCGAAAGCCTCTCCAACATCACAATATGAGGTACGAATCAGGCGCATTTTTTAAAAAATAAATCAACAAATGTAGATACGAAAACTGTTTAATAGATAAGGGTCAAACCATAAATTACGTAACACACATTTTTTGCCAATTGTTTATCCTTCACCTTACTCATGTAACAATTCGTAAAAAAGTATTTGATAATTACTTGAACATATTTGCAATTATTTAATATTATGACCTAAAATAACTGAAAAATTGCAAAGAACGATTGTGACCATAATAAATGCTAATAAATGTTATATAAAAGGAGATTATACAATCTTCTGAAATCTTCCATCAAGTCAACTAACTTGATATTTTTAACAACAGTTTAGAAGATCGAAGCCCTGCACTAGACGTTTTGGATATTTTTACTTCATGTTTAATTTCTCCTCAAATCTATAAAAGCAGATTACCAAATCTAACAGTGTATTTAGTGAATATCTTGAAATATTTGAAAATCTCATAAAAACTATAAAACCCTTTGTAGTAGCATGACATTAAATTAAATATGTTGATATTCCTTGATATTTTTTGACAATTTTTGAGACTCTTTAAATATTTTGAAACGTACTTCGAATCCTTTAAAATATCCTAAAATGTTTCTAATCTTTGACATTTTTTAAAGCTTCTGAAAATTCCTCGAAAACTTTTAAAATGCCCTAAAACCTTTAAAAAATTTGAAATCTCTTTTTATCCATGAAATCACTCAATTCTTGTGAATAAATTCTTTGAAATTTGGTTAAAATATAAGCAAATTCCTTGGAATCCTATACAATTGTCAAAAAACTCTGTTATTGTGGATACTTTTTTTAAATTACCCAAAATCTTTTTAATTCTATGATGTCTTTGGAAATATCTTAAATACCTTAAAATATTTGCAAATCTCTTCAAATTAAAATCCTTTGAAGTAATGCGACATTAAATGAAGTTTGTTTACATTCTTTAAATATTTATAGAAATTGTTGATGTAAGTTTTTGAAACATTCTTGCAATCCTTTATAAAATCCTAAAATATTTTTAATCTGACATTTTTTAAAGCTCCTGAAAATTCCTTGGAAACTTTTTAAATGCCCTTAAATCTGTCAAATCCTTTGAAATATCTTCATACCCATGAAATCCCTAAATTATTATGAATAAATTCTTTTAAATTTGATCAAAATATTATCAAACACCTTAGAATCCCATGGAATTTCATAAAATTGTCAAAAATCTCTGTTTTACGGATACTTTTTTTAAATACCCTAAATCTTTTTAATACTGTGATGTCTTTGGAAATACCTTGAAATATTTGAAAATTTCTTCAAATCTTTAAAATCCTTTGAAGTTACGTGAGATTAAATGCATTTTGTTGATATTCCTTGTCATTTTTTAAATACCTTGAAACATCCTTGGAAACCTTTATAAAATCCTAAAATATTTATAATCTTTGACATTTTTTGAAGCTCATGAAAATTCCTTGGAATCTTTTAAAATGCCCTAGAATCTTTTAAATCCTTTGAAATATCTTCAAATCTTTGAAATACCTCAATTCTTATGAATAAATTCTTTGAAATTTGATTAAAATATAAGTAAATTCCTTGGAATCCCATAAGATTGACAAATAATTGTCAAAAAACTCTGTTTTTATGGATACTTTTTGAAATATCCTAAAATCTTTTTAATACTATGATACATTTGGAAATACCTTGAAATATTTGAAAATTTCTTCAAATCTTTAAAATCCTTTGAAGTTACGTGACATTAAATGAAATTTGTTGATATTCCTTGACATTTTTTGACATTTTTTAAATATCTTGAAACATCCTTGGAAACCTTTATAAAATCCTAAAATATTTCTAATTGACATTTTTTTGAAGCTGATGAAAATTCCTTGGAATCTTTTGAAATACCCTAAAATCTTTAAAACCCCATGAAATCCGTAGAAATTCCTTAAACATCCTTGAAAATATTTGGAAATGTTGAAAATTTTCTGAAATCAATTGGAATCTTTTTAATATCTTATCTGAACCCCATTAACTTATAAAATGTTAGATGATTTTGCTGGTATTTGTAATATCAAAATTGGTGAAAAAACTTTGTTGTTGTGGATATTTGTTTACAGAATGATGAGAAGAATTTAAAATACTAAACTAATTATAACGATATGAAGTCTATAACCTCCCGAAGCTGTTACGTAATGTACGGATAATCCCTAAGTTCAGCAATCATTTAGGCTCAGAAAAAATTCCTGCTTTTTTTTAAGTTAAAGTGCTTGTGTGGAACAAGCCTCTGCTTTAATCCAAAATTGTGAACTAAAATCTAATATATTGTAAACTAATGAAGCGTATGCAATTCTGCAATCTTATACATGATAATCTAAAATAGTAGTTCAATTTGTCATGTTTCGAATTTGAAATTCGTCTCCCTACTTTTAAAAGTCTCTAATTACAGATGATTGCAAGTGATGTATAGTGATTGCAGAATTGGGTACCCCTTATTCAGCTGAGCGATTATAAAATGCCTATCTAATGCAAATTAATTAAGAATTTGGTGATGGGAAGGAGAATAATAATCCGGAAGAACTAACGGAGGGGTGGTGGTTAGTCATAGGTCGATGGGGAAGGCACGAGGAGTGTTTGGTAGCGACGGTGGTGTTTTGGAAGGTCCAGGGGGTGTCTCGTTGACAATACCTCCTGGTGCCCTTCCCTCCGACACTTACCAAGAGATCTACTTCACTATAACCGCCGCTAATGCTGTAGAGTCGCGTAAAAATTCTCGGGGCCATTGGTCCTCGATCTCCCCTCCTATGCACCATGGTGAGCTCACTCTTTTCAAATCATGGTGGTGGATTTGAGGGAACCTGGTGACAAGGTTTCATTAAAGTCTCTTCGACTTAAATCCGAATCATCAGGATAGTTTTGCACGCACGATATTTGATTTTACATTTTCATAACTATCATGACCTTAACATTATTCATAGTATTGGTAGGACTGATTCATAATTGTTCATTTTTCAAATAGGTGAGCAGATGCTTAGCCCCTTGGTAGAGTGTGGACCACGAGGTCTCGAGTTTCGAAAAGCCGTCGAACTGAAAGTTCCTCACAATGCAACTCCCGCACATCGTCTGGCTTTGAAAGCCACCGACACTGAGAATCGAAGAAATGCGGATTGGTTGAACGTCAAATTGCCGGATCCTTCTTCGGATCACGTCATCGTGAAGCTCGATCATTTCTAAAGCCGATCAGAGAGGTCATTAATCGATAGAATGAAGCTCACTAGGAAGACTTTTTTTAAAAAGATTCTCTATGAGAATTTGAATTACTTTTTTGACGGCGAAATACTTGAGATGAGTAGTAATTTCTCGAGTTACGTATTTTTGAGCGGCCGTTCGCAGATGAGAGGCAAGTAAGGCTGAGATACCAAATGAGAGGATTGTCGCCCCATTTTCTCAGGTGCGATGATTCGCTCCGCATTTATTGTAAACAGAGCCTTGCTCCCGAAAATTATTATATGTTCTCAATCAGTCAAACGTCAGGACGTCGGTTATGAATATAGCCTAAAGATACGATTATTGTGATTTTTTTACGTTTACGGCGTTTTTTCGTACCAATAACGTTTAAGGAGACACTATTTGTCAAGATTTATTTACGCTGCATTTATTAGCAATAACTAACGATCTGCGACTCCAGTGATTAATTTCAAATTTTTTGTATGTTTTCGTATATGTACGAAAAGGTTGATTTTAATTGCTTTTTTTTAAATAACTTAATGACGAGGACGTGGAAAAAACATGTTATTTTTAGAAGATTCTTAAATATGCATTTTTCCTGTTAAGTTTGCTGAGGAATTTCTGTTCAGAGTTGCACCTTGTAATAAAAATTGTACAGCACTAGATAATTAATCCGCAGATCGTTCGTTCCTTCAAGCGATGCTATGAGTAATGAATTGTGTATGTCTTAAGTTTATCATAAATTTCTATACTATATTATATAAAAAGCTCAATTGTTAATTATTAGCAAGAATAATCTGTAACAAAAAGTGTTGAATATCTATGCTACACGACGATTATTAAATAAAGAAACGATTTCATTGTTGATGAAAGAATTTGTTTCATTTCCTTTTTACCTCTCGTTTTCTACATTACATTATTATTTCAGTATTTTTTTATTTCTACAAGTATGATATTTATGAATCATCCATTTTATTAAATATCTATCTATATATATATATATATAGATATATATGTCAATATAAAAACGTGACTGATAATTCAATATATCCTTGGGCACTATAATGGCTTTCATTTTTTTCTTTATTAAATTCCGATGTCATGAGTTTTTTGAACGTACAAAAGAAGTTATATATAATAATTTACAATATATTAATTCTGTCCACATTGAAGTTTCTATGCTTCCACTCGCATTACGTTTTTCTTCCGCGACTTTTTTTATCATGTAAATGTTACAGTTTATTAGTATAATACCTTGATCAAAAAGTTTCCGGAATCATCACCGTGTGGCGCCCCCTGCTGTCCGATTCACATTTTTTCATTTCTGTAGGTTGACACCTTTCAACAATATTCCCTGCGAATTTCAGCTTTCTAGCTTGACATTTGTAAATGTAACGCAATTTTGAGTGCATCTGTTTTTTTGCAAATTTCGATTTTTGCAATGGATTTAATGACAATGCACCCGTCGCACAATACCATCATTATCCGTGAGTTTCTCACCAAAAACTCAACTAATACAATTCCGCAGCCATCAAATTCGCTAGATTTAGCTCCCTGTGACTTTTTTTTGTTCGATCGACTGAAAAAACCACTACGCAGAACGCGTTTTAGCAGCCGATCGGAGATAATACAAAAATCGAAAACGGCACTGATGGGCATACCGAAAATTGAGTATCAAAAATTTTTTGAGAGCTGGATCAAGCGCTGGCATAAGTGCGTCGCAGTCGATGGGAATTACTTTGAAGGGGACCACATCAATATTCAAGAATAAACTTATATTTTTAATTTTAAAAATAAATTCCGAGAACTTTTTGATCAAGGTAGTATACGTCAGTTTGGCATATTACAAAATTGGCTTCAACATGAAGTTTCACTCTTTGATTTTCAAGTTATTAATTTTCACTTTAGACTAAAATCGACCGAATACATTTCAAATCAAGCAGGTTCTATACTTAATACTAAAAATCTCTTAGAGAAAATGAGGCTAACCCAATTTTTTTTCTTTAATCTTCTCAAATTCTAGTAAAATTGATCGTCTTTTTTCGAAATCCACCAGAAAATTAAAAAAAGGTCAACATTTGAAAATTAGCGGCGGTTTTTCCATAAATGATAAAATTCGATTTCCTCAAAAAAGCACACACACACACACACATATAAAATTTGTTATTTTCTAAATATTAAATTATATAAATAAGTGAGGTTTCTTCTTTCTGCAGAAATTGCTACATTTTTTCACAGTT
This sequence comes from Belonocnema kinseyi, assembly GCF_010883055.1. NCBI lineage: Eukaryota > Metazoa > Arthropoda > Insecta > Hymenoptera > Cynipidae > Belonocnema > Belonocnema kinseyi. The sequence continues at coordinate 58,241,702 of NC_046658.1, read as the reverse complement.
TTTATTACCTTTAATATTTAAAAAATATTGTTCGTATAAATAAAATATCCTATAAGTTTTATTCAGGCTAAAGTATGTTTGTGGCAAAAAGAAATGAAAAAATTGAATTTTTTAATAATTAATAGAACTTTTTTGTAGGAATATTTTAAATCTGCTAACTTCTTTCTTAACATTATTTCTTATTCGTTGTTATTTCGAGAAAAATATGAAAATTTGATTTTATGACAAAAAAATCTTCTGAACGCAAAACTTATTTAGCCTGCATAAAAAACTCACAAGATGCCGTCCTTATAAATGTAAAACTGAACAAAAAATAAAATAAGTGTGGATTTTTCGAGAAAATCGACTCTTATTATTTATAAAAAAAAAAACCCACCGTGATTTGGTAAATTGTAAACCTGTTTTAATTTACTGGTAGGCTTAGAAAAAAAAGATAAATTTTACCAGAATCTTAAAAAAAAAATACTTTAATTAAATAACAAGTTATTGAGTATTAAGCGAAACATTATTTTTAAGTAAAGCACAACATTCAAATTAGCATAACTTCATAGACATTTTTTTCTTCATAAATAAAAAAAAATACACCTAGACTAATTTTTCCTAAGAAAAGAAAAAACCTTGTTCTCAAGACATTCTGCGATTTAAAGTGTAGAGCCTGCCCGATTTGAAATTAATGTATTCCATGATTGCATTTTAAAAACTATGATGCACAATTTGATAATTAAAATTTTTGAACGACTCGATTTTCAGATCCTAATTTAAGAATGCTTTGATTTTTAAGCAAAATTTTAAATTGTTTAATTTTTAACGCTTCAAATTTAAATTGAATAATTTTGAAAGTTTGCAATTAGAAAGCATACCTATAATTTTTAACGTTTTTAGAATAATTTAACTTGAAAGATTTACAATATTTAATAGTGATACATATCTGATATGGTACATAATAATCATATTTATCATCTTTGAAATTTGGATAATTCAAATTTATAATTATAGTTTTAAATGCATACAGTTTAATTTTTGAGGCCTTGAAACTAAAATATGGTTTGCTTCAAAAATAAGGTAGTCAAAACTAAATTTGATTATTTTTCAATTTAGGGATCTTTAGTTTTTAAGTCTTTAATATCAATTAAAAATGATATTTTTACTACATTTGCTAGAAGGTTCTTCATTATATTCCTATTGAACGTACGCATTATTAATGATCTGGAAAAATGTTCCATAACGGCGAAATGGGCATAAAATTGTTTTTGTTTTTAAACACCACCCTGAAATATTTTTGATTAATCTTCAGAATTTGACTGTTAATATTGTGAAAAAATTGGTAACTTTAATAATTCAACAATTGTAAATTGAAACCTTCGCGAACCGATAAAAGTTTCAAATTCAAATATTAAAAATGTCAGATTAATTTCACTATTAAATGTTTAGAAATTGCAAAATTTCATATGGTAAGCTTTATTAGTCGGTTTTATATTAAATAATTTTACATTGAAACGTTATAAATTGTTTGGTTTTAATTTTAGTCAGCTTTAAATTTAATAAATTTGGATTATTAAAAATCAAATTGAAAGACCTGGCAGTTGCTCATTTTTTAATTTAAATTATTTGTAATAAAACGATTTTCATTCAAATTAAAAACAATAAAAAAAATTATATTAAACATTTCAAGCACAACTGGAGAAAATAATAATTTCGAACTGAAAGGCTTAAAATTGTGCAATTTTAAAAATTGGAATCATACCGATCTTTTGTAGTAGTTTTTTTCTTCATTTTTAAAATTTATTATCTCAGAATTGACCATTTTTTAGTATAAGATTGAAAAGAAATGAATAATGTAAAATTGACAAATATGTGATTGGAATATTTCATGAATGAATAATAATTATAAATGCAGTATTAAAAATTGAAGGGTTTAAAAGTTAAGAATTAAAAATTGTGCCTTTAAAAAACAAAATAGAAAAAATAAAACTACCTGAAACTTATACCTCAGTAACTGAAAATTTTTTCAATTTTTTAATGGTTACTAATTTTAGTTTTTTGAATTTTCATGTTGAACGATGAATTTTCAATTTTCTCTTTTCATAAGTTTTAATTTTGTAATTAAAATTAAAATTGTAGAATCTTGAAAAGTACATATAATCAACCATTCAAAACATTTTAATTTTTAAACGATTTCAGTTTACTAAAAATAATTGAAATTTTAAAGGGTTTGAGTATGAAATAGTTTTAATATCACAATTCTTGGTAACTAAAAGCTTTTTCAGTTTAAAATAAAGTTCGGATTCGTTTAATTGTCAATATTCTGTAGGAGAATTCTGTCATTTTTGACATTTCCCATTTTAAATTACTTTATTTCGAACGTTTTTTCATTTTGAACAGCAAAAATTTATTTTAATCTTGAATGTGAATCTATTTTTTAATCTTACAAACATTTTTGTGGTCCACCTTGATATATAATTATAATTTTTGTATGTAATAACAAGTTAAAATTCTGTCATTTCAAAAGCTTTAAAAACATCCAATTTAGTATTTAGTCTTAAACGCTTTAAACTCGAAACGAAAAAATTTCTACTTCGTTTTAGTGAAATTTTTAAATCTTCAAACTTTTAGTCCAGAGCTTTTCATTTTTTATGCTTTTGATTATATTTTGTCCATTTGAAACACTTTAATTTTTTCATTATTTAATTTTAAACGCCTTTATCTGGAAATGATACAATATTCAATTCCTTTTAATTCCATTCTAATTATAGTCATTTTTTCGAAATACCAATCTAAAATTGTTTGATTTATAAATTTTTCAATTCAAAATTATTAATATTGTTAATCTGTTTATCAATAATTTTTTAAATTGTTTTTATTTTGAATGTTAGGAAATAAAAATACAGGCTACAATTTGCATAAGGTATCAGATATTGGTAAATTTAATGAAAATGAATATAAAAAAAATATGCATTAAGGGCATGTGACACAGCTAAATACCTATATTACCGACCTCACTTTTTCGGTTTACTGAATGTTTTTTTGAACCTAAGAACTTTTTTTGTAAATAAAATATCGAGCTTTTATTATTATTTTTTATTATTAAGCTTTGTACTTAAACGTAGTTTTCTTTCGGCTCTTGCATTTCTCAAAATTTGAGACCAATATTTTATGTATAAAAAAAGTTCGAACGTTCAAAAAATGTTGAGGTTCAGAAAAAAGATGAAATAATTTTCAGTGACGTTCCTACCAAAATGCAGTACCTAAACGTACTTTATTGTACTCTAATACATTTCCCAAAGTTTCAGCTCGATATTTTATTTACAAAAAAAGTTCTTAGGTTCAAAAAAACATTCAGTTAACGGAAAAAGTGAGGTCGGTAATATAGGTATTTAGCTGTGTCACATGCCCTTAAGTGAAGCAAAAATTTCGTTCCGAAGTGTAAAAAATGATGATCATTGTCCCCTACGTCGGAAGTTGGCTTCGCTACTGAAACATTGGACCACTGATCAACGTGTAAAAACAAGTGTAGTTTAGTTGCTTATATCTGTAACTACCTCCTTATTACAACTTGTGAGAAAGAAAAAAATAAATGCCATCTGGAATTAGTAAATTTAACTATTTTATCCACTACCAAAATCCAAACACAAAATGCGCCAATTTTCAAACCCAACAACATTTCCTAACAAATTTGATTTTTCGATTGATTAAATTTTAGATTTTTCATGGTTAACAATTTTTATTCTATTATTATCGCATTATTGCGTTTCCCGAGTAAAATATAAAACCGACAAAAACCGTATAAACGCTATGTGACGTACATGCTGTATTTGCTGTGACGTGTGCTGTACGTGCATTACGATTGCATGTGTAACATAACCTAAATCTCAGTAGGGTGGAAGAAATAGTGAGTACTTGCATATATATAGTTTGACTAAAAATTGATATTTAATCAGAAATTTATATTTTTACTTATACGAAAACTAAAACTAATATAATATCTCTGATATAAAGTTGTTGTTTTTATCCATCAAAATATTAGGTTATTTCAGTTGGCAGCACTCGTTTGAAAATCGGTAAATTACAGAATTTTCAAACTTACTGTGATGGTAATTATAGTAATCATGGTATTAGGCGAATAAAAGCATAACAGCAGTTATTGTCTTTTTAATAATAACATTACTCTTTTTTGCTCATATATATTTGTAAAATAATTAATAGAGTAAGAAAAAAGTGCCCCGGAATTTGAAAATTTTGTTTAAACAAATTTAATCAGGTAATTTTTCATATTTAAGGTTACAACCAATTTTGAGGTTATATACAAACAATCGTTTTTCGGTTTTTTCTTTATTTGACATAGGTTTATTAAATTTATACAACAATGGAGTCTCGTACAGAATTTAAATTAAAGTCACCGCCGTCAGATGCGATCTCGGCAGTAGAATTTGGTCCGAATTCTACTCAATTTCTTCTTGTTTCGTCATGGGACAGTACTGTTCGATTGTATGATATTCATGCAAATTCTTTGAGGCTGAAGTATAATCATGACTTACCTGTACTAGACGTGGCCTTTCAGGTATTTTATTTATCTTAAATGTCTATTTTTATTTTCAATCATTTGTTTGTTGTGAACTTTCAATTTTACGAAGGTATTCTTTTCAGGATGCAGTACATGCTTACAGCGGTGGTTTAGGAAACACATTGAAAATGTACGACATTAATACTAACTCAGGTAATGTATGGTTGAAAATTTGTTTAGAATTTAAATTTTTCTTCGAAGACTACGTAAAACATTAATATAGGCTGGTTCTTAGTTATACTTTGTCTATTTTTTCTAGAATTTTAACGTTTTTACCCCCGCAGTTTCATTCGAATACCCAAAAGCATTATCTTTACAATTAAGCCAATCGGTTAATGTTAATTCGTGCTTCAAAGACCATAAAGTTTTCCATTAATTTAACATGGAAAAAGCAGCTTTTTGTTAATCTACGATTAACATGGGATGATATGTAACAAATAATTTCGTGTTTCAGTATCTTATTCAGAATTCGTTAAAGAAGAAGAATCAATAACATGTTTAAAAATTTTTTAACTAATTTTCAAGTGTCTGAACAATTTTAGTTATGAGTATTTTAACCATTGATGTAGTAAAAGGATTTCATGATTATTTAAATAAGGCTTATTTAAATATCTATTTATATGTATTTTACCTAAAAAAAAGCTGGAGAAACATTTTTTTTCATCAAATTTTTAACAGATTTAAATATTTTTAAGTAAGAATTTGTTTTCTAAGAATACACGTAAAGGATTTAACAAAATTTAACTGTTTAAACAAATTTATTTAATTTAAATACTTGATATTTAATTTTGATAAACGTGATTTTCACTTTAGAACTCATCTTAAGAACTCAGAAGAATTTAGTACAGGGACATTTAAATAATGCAGAAAAATTTGACTTTACTTCAGGCTTAACTTTAGGTTTAGAATTTAGAAGGTTTTCGTACAGGAACATTTCAATAATATAGAAACATTTTAACTTTATTTTAGGAAACATCTTGCAAATTCACGACATTAATACTCACACATGTAATTCAGGTTTGAAGATTTGTTTATAATTTAAATTTGTCTTCGAGTAGTACGTTTTTTTTTGCTCCTAGATCGGTTTTTGATAATGAGATATCAGTTCATGATTAAGCTTTTATTTTTATTTACATTGTTTTATTTCATCATAGTCCATTCACGTGGATGCAATTATTTTATTTTTTTACTCATATTTTAGTATTTTTTATTGTATTTTAAATTGTCACCTCTGATACCAGCGGGAATTTGAAAAACTATTTAGATACTTTCGACATGTTTTTAATCAATTATGCAATTATTTTACTGTAATAATTTAATTAAAACTCAAATGTTTAAACAATTGAAAATGAGTTTAAAAATTACTGCGGGTATTTAAATTGCCGATTAATGACGAATTATAAACAAAAATATTTTTAAAAACGTTAGTAAACTCCAGCAGTACTCAAAATTCAAATTTGTCACCACTAACCAAGAGTGCCTTAAAAAGTCATTCCACTTAAAAAGTTAGAAAATTATGTTTCCAAACATCAGCCTGTTCGGCTCATTTGTAATTATTAGAAAATTAGTAGGGCGAGCACACATGCATTCATATTTTCCGTTTGGCAATTCAACTGTTTTGTAGAAAATTAGTTTCTTTTTAGCATGAAAATTCCATATTTCGGATGAATTTTTGTTCTTTGTTTACTGCAAAATCTTTCTTTGTTTAAAATTCGGCTTTTTGGTTTAAAAAATTATCTGTTGTAGAAATTTAATCCTTTTTGACTAAAAATGCAACTGGTTGATTGAAAACTGTTTTTTATTTTAAATGAAGATCTTTTTTAAATATAAATCAATAAGAAACTTGGTGGTATTTGAAACACTGGCAATTTAACAATTTTGTCTTAAACTTTAAGGAGAGCATTCATTAGGTATTAGAAAAAACTTGGTATGTGAGAGAAACGAAATTCCAAAATTGGAAAATACGAGCCTTCCTAATACACGCAGATAACGCAATTGTCTGCGGTTATAGCCTTAAATACATATTTAATGTCCTTGCGTCTTTACTCACTTCAATTCACTTTAATATTTCAATATTTAAAAAAATAGTAAGTAATTTAAAAAAATTGTTTTTGTACTGGTTATTGTAGAATCCGTAATGGGAGCACACGACAAACCCATCAGAAAAGTAGAATACTGTGGGGCAGTGAATGCAATATTGACTGGAGGTTGGGACGCTGCAGTAAAACTTTGGGATCCAAGAAGTCCCACATGTGTGGGCAGTTATCTTCAACCTGACGTAGTTCTCGCATTATCAGTCTGTGGAGACAAATTTGTAGTCGGCACAGCGAAACGAAAAGTGTGCATATGGGACTTGAGAAATATGGCTGGCATGTTCCAGCGTCGAGAAAGCAGTTTGAAATACCAGACAAGGTGTATCAAGGGTTTCCCCAACGAACAGGTATACTTAAAAAAAAATTAATTGAATTTGGACTTAAATATTATCAATAGTAACACTAGTATTTAGAAATTTTCATTGTAAGTTGTAAAATTCCTACCTACCACCCAATCAAAAATTTACGCGTAAATTTCAGTATGGTTTTCATCAAAGTGAGTTTTAAAATTCGTCTTTGGTTCCATGTGCTATATTTTAAATTATAAATTTTAAACTACCTTGCAGCGGCTTTTTAAAATATGCCATTGATATCATCATAAAATCTTTTGATTTACTTAAGTTCGACGCATTGGAATTCAGAATGATTATTCTATATTGAAGTGATAAAATTTAAAAATCCACTGCAAAATTGTTTGAGCGCGTTCATCATAAGAATCGGACTGATATGTTTTCTATGATAACGATTAAAGACTTCTATGATTAACTTCTTTATTGAATGAGAACACAATACCTAAAAATGACCATCCATTCGTTACTCATTTACTTGTAAAACGCTAACGTAAACTAAAATTGTTAAAAAAATTATTAACCTTTAAACGTTTAAAATGTAATGATATTTGTTCGGTCCAAACTATAATGACTTGTTTTAAAATACCAATTTTTAATTTAAAATGTTACCATAACGTAAATTTGTTAAAAACTTTGAGTCTTCTTTAAAATCTATTTTTTAAATTAAAAATAACAATTACTGCCGAAAAACACTAACACAATCAAAAATTGTTAAAAGATTCTAACAGTAAAATTCTTCGAAACTTTATTATTTTATATTAAAACTCGTTTTTATATATACTAATTTCCAGCCAAAAGCACTGTCATAAATCATGTATAATATTTACAATAATTTATTAGGTAATTTGCAGATTTTCTCCTAGTTCTCTCGGCAAATATTCGTGATTTCTCCCGGTTTAGAAAAAACTTTAAATTCTTTGCGATATCCACAGTTTTTCATACATTATCTATTGCGGAAGTCGATAAAAAACAATAAACCTTTTTTTGCTAGAAATCGATTGACTTTAAATTATATAATAAGATAAGAAAATTTTTATGTATAATGAGGAAAATACAGATAAGCACACTAGATACACACTAGCAGTAAATGCACGCGCGCAAATCACATGTTCATGTTTCTGGATTTCCATTTCCTAACATGAAATTATGCAAATTTGAAAATCCATTATAAAACCAATTTCTTAATAAAAGGTTTTAAATATTTTTTGAACAATAATGAATAATTTCGAATTGTAAGCGTTTGAAATTTAAAAAAATATACGGAATTTTGCACAATTTAATTAAAAAAGGAGTTAGATTATATCATTTCTAAGTCGACCTGTTAAAAATTAAAGAATTTGAATTTGTATTGAAGAATCACGAAGCTAGTATGATTTTAGATTAAAACTTCGAAAATATGACAATGTTAAAACGTTAAAACTTGAATATTTTCAGATTTGGACATTGGGCCATTTATAATTCAGAGGAATTGCAATTTTATTGTTCATAATTAAGCGTTAAAAATTAAATAATTAAAGATTGAAAACGTTGAAATTTGAATAAGTTAAAATTTAAAGCGATTAAAATTGATAAGTATCATATCATGTAGTATCAAGTTAAATTTAAAACGGCTGGATATATTTTTGTGATAAAAGATGTGAATTCACCGTTTATAATTGCAGAATTTTAAATATTGCTAGAAATAGTGTGAACCTTTAATCTTTAATTATTCTAAACACTTTGAAAATTATATGATTTCTAAACTTTAAAAAATTACAAAATGCGCACATTATGAAATACGGGAAATCTCCCCGTGTAATATTTCCCTCCCGGCTTTCTCCCGGGTGGATGGCCACCCTGAATTCATATAAGTTTTTCTATGATTTTTCTTAACAAAATGGATAATTTGTAGATTTATTTTTCAAATTTTCAAGTGTAAGATATAAAACAACTTCAATTAATGCACAGTCAATCAGGATTTCAACATCAATGGCTACACCACTTTTTACAAGGCCGTAGGTGCTTTGAGAACCTTCTTTAATGTGAAATTAAAGAAAAAGGTTCAGCTTTACCTTATTATTGTAGTTTATGAAGGGTTTGAATTACAGTATTTGATATT
>NC_046658.1:58216103-58232500 GCF_010883055.1 Belonocnema kinseyi | reverse complement strand
ACCACAACAGGGTCCTATTAGGATCAGGAAAAATAAAATGTGAACATTATTTTGCAATATCTGAATAAGCAGTGGCAAACCAAGGTACACATAAAAAGAAATTGTTATAGGAATTTGATATAGTAGTTTTTAACATACAATGTAGAGAATTTCGCATTGTGGTCTGTGCACAAATGTGGAGGGTAATGCAAAGACCGAGCGCGGAACGCGAGATAAAATATATTATCGTGCGTGAAGCGCGAGAAGGAACAGTCGCGAGCCCTAGGCGCGCTCACACTAGCGAACGAAGCGACCTTCGCTATGCGCTATGCTATTCCTGCGAAGCGGGCAGATTTTTTTGGATATAATTAATCAATTTATATTTGTTTGTAGGGTTATGTCCTGAGTAGTATAGAAGGTCGCGTGGCAGTCGAATACCTCGACACAACTCCAGAAGCACAGAAGAAGAAGTACGCCTTCAAATGCCACAGGATAAAGGAAAACAATGTAGAGCATATTTATCCCGTAAACGCAATAAGTTTCCACTCCATATACAACACATTCGCGACAGGTGGTTCCGACGGATACGTGAACATCTGGGACGGTTTCAACAAAAAACGGCTTTGCCAATTCCACAGGTACAACGCAGGAGTAGCCGCACTCAGTTTCAGTCAGGATGGAACTGTTCTCGCAATAGGCGTTTCATATCTCAACGAAGCCGAAATTCCTCCTGGCGGTTCTGACGAACAGGAAATTTACATAAGATACGTCAACGACCAGGAAACTAAACCTAAGTAAGATCAACTCCCTTCTTTTCCCAATTTTTATACGAACAAAACACTTTCACGTGAACAAATGTACAAAAACTCTGAAAGTATCAGCTATCTATTAATTTATTAATAAAACGTCTTCCTTTGAAGAAAACATGCTATTTAATCGGGAAAATTCAGAGTTTTTGCTAGAATTTTTTCACCGATAAGTTATTTTTGACCTTCGATTGATGTTCAACACGAGAATTGAATTATGTGGCGAAGGTCAAGGGATTTTTTTTAAATTTTAATTGAGTCTGCGTTGTAGGTCTCCTGGCATGTAAGGTTCCTTTCCTTTGGAGTTAATCACCAGGGTTTACTCATGGCTGATACATAATTTCGTTTCTGTATGTTGAAGTGTATATTGCGGAGTTGTCTTTTTAATTATATGACCTAACTTCATTTCTATTTTGGAGTCTTTCATAATAAAAGGACTTTATACACAAACAAATACGTATAATTTTTAATTCTAAGAGTATAATGCAGAAGGGGAATTTGAAATAAACTTATTCATCTTGATTTAACATTTTATTATAATTTTTTTTTATTTATCATCATAATCAATTGTAAATGATGCCCGAAACTGGAAACTAGTTTCAAGTCCACGAAGGCTCAAATTCCATTCTCTGAAGTAAATTTTCTCATTGATTCTCAACTTGATCTATTGATAACAAAACAAAATGAACTCAATTGACTATATACGTATAAATTTCAAACCGACATTATAAAATAATAACGTTTCCAAACACTCATTGTCAATGGAAGACGATAACAAATATATTCACTTTAAAACATCTATCAGACACCATCGAGTGATTCTAAAAATATTGTGCAGAAGATATTGTCATAGTTAAGTCATCGACTCATCGTTCATGGCACAGACCATAATTGTATTTTTTCCCCGAGTGACAATAGAAAGTAATAAAAACAAAGATTACTAGAATTACTGTTATCTCAATATGTCTTAGTAGGAGTAAAAGATAAAAAAATAAACAATCATTTCACTACACAATCGTTTCTGTAGAAAATATTTTTTTTGTGATGTGTTAAAACCGTTCAAAAGCATCAACAATACCGTTTTACTTTAGTCATTATAAAGTATGTACAAAATGTATAACACTTGAATCTAATGAGATGCTTTTAATTCGAGAACAGCAAACTTCATTTAGATTAAACCAGAATAGCAATATTATTATTATTTTTGTTAGAAAAGTACTATTATTCGACATTAAAATATTGGTATACTATTTTCAAAGATATTTTCATAAATAATGTACATAGGGGCTCCAGGCCTTTGAAGTTGACTCTATTATGTCCTATGCAATATAGAACGTTCATAGTAATCAAGAATTATAGGTTTGTCCCCTCGAATAATTTGTCCACCTCCTATTTCGCTCATCGAACGCAAGCAAATTCGAAAAATTCAACGTCCATTCGTAAAGAATTGACATCAACGGATGACTTTCCTCATAGTGTCTTTCAACACGTCGTAGGTTGCGAAACTGATTCCCACGGCCACAGGACCTTTCACCCAGTTCATGCTAAGGCCCTTGTAAAACGCCATTATTCCTTCCTCACTAGAAAAGGAGCAAACACGTGTCGATTGGTACTTGTCCTTGTAAATTTAAAACTACATGGTGCTTAAAGTGTTGGCTTTATTTTAATCAAGCTTCAAGGAAAATTTTATTTCCAGACATTTTACGATAACGAGCACCATGCAGTTTTAAATTTGCAGAATCAATAAAAAAAGTTTTTCTCTTGAAAAATTCGAGAGATTTATCAAAATTATTTTAAAAATTGAAGTGTTTCTTTAAAGAGATCATTAATTTTCATATTGATTTGAAATTAAAGTTAATCTTTTTTCTAAAAGTAAAATTATCTGACCTGGAAGAACTAGTTTTAGAGCATTCACAGAATTTGCACTGAAAAAATCTTAAAAACGGTTAGAGAAAAAAATCTGAAAAATATCTGTTCGTGCTTTTTATATTTTTAATTTTTGGAGAAAAAGAAGATATTTTTCAGAGTTTTTCTAAATACTAATGAAAATGTTTCCTTTATAAATGGATACGTAGAAAAGAATTTCTAGGTACTTAGAATACTTTATACCATGTAACTTCAAAAACGTTTTTTGAATATAAACTAAACATTGAAGCTATAATAAATTATGGAGAACAAATTTTAAGCTTCTACCATGTAATTAAAACTACATTATACAATATATCTACATTTTTAATATAATAAAATATAAGCAATAAGTTTCTAGCATGCTAGTTAGAAAAGAAACTCCAGCCAAGAAAAATCTTGGAGCATAAGAGAATAATTAAATTAAATTATCCCGCTTGGGTTTTTTTTGTCATCTAAAGATGAAAGCCTCCAAAGTTAAAAAAGTAACAAATTTAATTTCTCATGAAAAGATATTAAACTGCAATTACATTGAATTTAAAGATTTTTCCATTTCCAAAAGTACTTAAATTCATGCCTGAAAACTATTCAGAGAAATAAAATTATGTATTATGTTAGACTAAACTCAAATGAAACATGTTGAAGTACTTTTTTCCCTGGATGTTATTTTCTGTTGGTCTACACTCTACATGATCGGGAATTAATAGTTTAAAGTATTAATATTTCTTTGTAGTGGCTGTAAGAATCCTCTAGGCCCGCTAAAATTATTTTAAGTACTACATTTACTTTGAATTCTAAAATCTCATAATTCATCAAATTTGCGGTAACCACATTAGAATTCCGTAATGGTTGCTGCAGAACTAGGAAAAACTTAAAAGAGTGGAAAAGGTGGGAAATCTGAAAGAACCTCGTAGTATTTAAATTATTATAAATACTTTTTTATCATTGCATACTATTTTAATGTCTGTTTTATGAAACTATCGTAGAAAAATATGGAAAACTTCCTTGACAAATGATATTCCTTACTATCGATTGTTTTTATAAAATTGAGTTTTCAATATTCTGAAGATAAATTTTTAATTAATATATCCTATAGGATTTGACAATATAATATCTAAAATAAGGTTTTCGGGCAAATTATTGTATAAGGACTATATTTTCATGGAAACTAACGTTAAACAAAAGCTTTAACCGGCTCTTTGATTTTCTCCAAAAAAGCCATTAGATTTTTAAAGAGTCTTAAAGGAGCTCAAAAATAAGGTAGTTTTTATAATCAATTATATTTTCCTATCTAAACATTCCTTCTTTGATAAGGGACCGTACTTAAATTACTTAACGGATTATCAACTCTCTCAATACCCCCAACCCTTTTTAACATTGGATTCTTAGAAGTATAATTCAATATTTCATATTAAAATATTTCTCTAGAGATTTTTTAAAATCCAATTAAATAAGTACAAATCATTTTAAATTTCTTGAATATAAATAAAATGTGTATTATCTATATTTATCTAAAAAAAACATCCCTGGATTTCTATTTTATAATATTGAAAGCATAACTTGTTAAAAATCAATATTCAACCATTTTTAAATATGGAGTTAAAATTTCTTTTGAAACAAGTTAAATATAATAATTCGAATAAATTCTTACTTTCACAATTTTAATATTTAAATGAATAACAATTTGTTTACGTATCTGAAAATCTTAAATGTCGATAATAATGTGAAATAACTTAAAATCTTTACAATTTTTCAAAATTGGTCTAATTCCTTCACATCTCTTGAAATAAAATTTAATTTCTTCCCTAAAGTTATATAGAAATTTGTTAAAATCCATTGAAATCTGTGGAAATCGTACAAATTCATTTAAATTATTGATTAAACTTCTCTATAAAAATCGTTTGAATAATCGTTTGAAATTGTCTAATTATAATATTACGAAATCAAAATTGTTTAGTTTCAAACATTATTAATTTAAAATTGTCCAAACACTAAAAACAGTATCTATTTACAAATTTTCAATACACAAAGTGAAACTAAAAGACTTAACTATGCAGTAATTTTGCAAATTAAATCCTAAGGGCTAAAATAATTAATTTTTTTTTTAATTTATATAAAAAAATTATCATTTTTTTGGCTCAAAGAAAAGTGCCGGTTTTTTCATTAAAGAAAAAGTAAAAGAAAAAAGTTTGTTTACATTCTGAAAAATCATACATTAAAAGCCGTGGCTACGTGTACCGATATTTCGGTACGAATAGAGGGGAAAGGGAATATTGGTACTGAAATTACGGTTCAAACATGCTAGTTTAAAACAAAAATTAAGTTCTAGAACTTATTAAATTTGTGTTCAATCAAAAAATGACATAAGGATAAATATTTGTAAATCTTGTAATTCTTGTTTGAATTTTCGTCCTATAAAAAATGTTCATGAAATTAATTTAAATATAAATAATATCTACCGAAAATTGAGATTAGGCCTTCTTAATCTGCATGAAAAATGGCTTCTTCTACTTTTAATTTTTTTTGAAAATCCTATAATTTTTAGGAAGTATTTACACGTACTGAAAAATGGCTATTTGTACCGGAACTTTGGTACAAATAGCCCTTTTCCCAGCTCTATTTGTGCCCAAAAAATCTGGATACTTAGACCAAAACTTATGTATCCAGCCTCGGCCTAATTTTTAAATTTCCTGGAATTGAAAAATTTTTTAAATGATGAAATTTTTATTTTTATTATAAAAATGAGTTTATAAAATTTTTTATTTAGATTTAGAAAAGCTGCATTAATTATAGGGGTGGGGAAGTCTTCCTAGGCCTCTTTTTTGATGACTAATTAAGTTCTCTTAATTTTAATTATGCCAGAGCCCTGGGTGAAGCCAATTTTTTTATTTTTTAAATTAGATATTGTAAAAATAGTGTAAGTTTCAATGTTTTCTTAAATGCTCAATAACTTCGGACATAATCAACATTTTTCCATGTTCTTGGGCTCAGTTTGAAGCTATTTTTCACCATATCACAACAGCCTATAAATATCAATCGTAAACATTTTCTTATCGAATTGCAAAAACTTGAAGTTGCAAGAAAAAAGTTGGAAAAATTGCAATATTCTTTTAGGCAGCAAAAAAATTTGTGTAAGAATATATGAAATATATAATCATGAAGTTTTTACGAAATTTCCTCAAGATATATATTTAATTTTTATTCTGACTTGCCTACAGATACGATATTTTCAAACTTTTTCCAACCTTTTTGTTGCAACTTCAAGTTCTTGCAATTCAATAAGAAAATTGTTACGATTTTTACTCATAAGTTGTTGTGATATTGTGAAAAAATAGCTTCTAGTAAACCCAAGAACTTGGAAAAGTGTTCATTATTTCGGAAGTTATTGAACATTTAAGAAAACATTGAAGTTTACACTATTTTTGCAATATCTACTTAATATATAGACAAACTGGCTTCGCCCTGGGCTCATTTTATACAGAATTTCAAGAGCAATCAACCCACTGAAGAGAAATTGTTTTAGCTCAGGCATAATTAAAATTAAGAGAACGTAATCAGTCATAAAAACAAGAAGTGTGCGAAGACTTTTGCCCAACCCTGTACATATAATAGATAATTCTACGATTAAAAAAAATTAACTTTCAACTAGCATATTCTAGTTTTGTATAGAATACGGGAAAAACTCATGGAAATAGTAGAAAGAGTGTGATTCCTAAGACCCCATGATTGATTTTTCTATGGCTCGAGATGGAAAAATAGGGTAGAAAAGCATGAGAATAAATAGTCTTACGCGTAAATCTGCCTGGTGGTTTTGATGACGGTACGGTAATGTTGACCCTTGACTGCCGAGGTCTGCATCCTCCTCCGGACGATGTCGAAGGGGTAGCTGCTCGTCTGTCCAACCATCCCTGCAGCAGCGCCGCAAGCCAGAGCCGCCATTGCCGTCAACCCAGGACTATTCACTGTGTACACTGTTTACCGACACGGGGTCATCATCCAACATGAAGCATACACTTAAAAAGTCATCATGGACTGTTCACAAGCGTGTCGATCAAAGTAGTAAGTAAGGCCTTGACCGGGAAACGGTACTTGTCACAGCATTCTGCTTGATACGAGCCATCGGGCGAGTATTTTTACTTTATTATTTTCAAACAATGCACATGTCTCGCGGCCTGAAGCGAATTCGTGAATGAACCGACTCACCGGCCAGTAGATCCTTCAGAGTGTCAAACGTGAAGAAGCTGAAGCCAGCGTATGGAATAACCCCAAGTATCGTCGCCGGGAAGCCTCGGTAAAACGATAGGATGCCTTCGTGCCTGTAGATGCGGGCGAAGACCTGCCGCAGGGTTTTGTACTCGTCCTTGTCCGTCACAGCCATCCTGGCTCTCGCCAGGTCCAGCGGGTACGTCAGACCCTGAGACGTCACACCCGCCAATGACCCGGCGAGAAACTTTGTTCCTGAAGTTACTCTGAAATTAGAGAAAAAAAAAGATTGCGACTTTATTTCAATATTAGGCACATCGTGATGGGGCTGTAACAGCTTTAATTGCAAGGTCGTTGCATATTGGATTTTCTGACTTATCTCACGTAAATTTTAAGATAAAAACAAAAAATCAATCTTGCCTTTTTTTAATAAAAATCGATTTTTATGTTTATTGTAAAATAATTATACATTTTAGAACACCAAAAATTTGACAAAAGGTACCCAATTCATTAAATTATTTTTCAAATAATAGTGACCAATATTTGAAATATCAATTTACGATTTTACCGATGAAATTTTCAAATTAATAGTTAAATTCATTAATTCACTTTGTCAAATTGAAGCTACTATGTTTCAGATCACTTATCGCCCAGTTTGAAATCTCATAAAATTTTTATCTGACTTTGGGATCATTTAAAATTATATGTAGGATTGGAAAAGTTCCTTAAAAAATTAAAGCTACAGTTGCTTTGTGAAAATCGTAACTTATTACATTTCCAGTTACAAAAATTTCAACATTCAAGAATTTTAAAAGGTAAATCTTCAAAAAAGAACCATTAAAAAACCTTCAAAATTATATACATTTAAAATTTAAATCACAAAAATCGAATAATTTGCAATTATTGGTAACTTAAAAACTGTTAGCTTTAGAAATGTAAATCTTTAAAATTAAAGAGTTTTCATTTTTTTAACTTCTAATTCAAAATTCTGTAATTTTGATTAATTACATTTGAAGTTTCATCAATTTGAGAGATTTATAATTGAAAACTCTTAACTATTGATCTTTAAAATCATCATAATTTACGAATTTTTATTTTAATAATATTTAAAATGGAAGAATTTTAATTGAAATCCATTAAAGTTGAAGAATTTTTCATTATAATTCTTTAAATTGAACAGTTTGCAATTATATATTTTCAAAATTCAAGAATTTAAAATGTTAGGAACTTTTAATTGTAAATCTTTTAAAATTGAACATTATTAATTTTGACAATTCAAAATTATATAATATTGATGAATTACTTTAAAAAACTCTTCAATTTAGAAGATTCTGAATATAAATTTTGACTATTGAGCTTTAAAAGCATTTAAATTTAAAAAATGTTGCTCATACGTTTTTAAAATTAAAGTGTTGACAATTGTAACTTTTCAAAATTTTAGAAATTTGATTTGTAAATATTTAAAATTCAAGTTTTCAATTTGGACAATTTACAGTTTAAAAATTCTTTAATTTTGCTGATTTACATTAGAAATCAAATCAACACAATTGAAGAATTTTTATTTATACTTATTTAATATTGAAGAATTTTAAACTGTAAATTGTTAAAACGGAAAATTGTTCATGTGTGAATCTTTAAACTTGACAAGTTTTTGATTTTGACCATTTACAATTACAGTTGACGAATTTTCAATTGTAAACATCTTCAAAAATAGATTAGTGTGAAAAATGGAAGAAATCAGTAGGACCCAGAATTCCAGAATGTATTTTAAGACCACCTTATTACGATATCAAATCCCACATTAACTTATTAATATTTTTTTCTTTGCTTCTAATCATTCCTGTTGGGATAAAATCCTCTGTTTAAATGAAAGTTACAGATTACTGAAAGCCGATTAAAGTTAAAATTGTATGAAAGCCGATGCAGATATTTTAATATTTAATTTAAATTATAATCACTATTAAATACATTTTATACTACTTTAAATTGAAGCATATATTTTCATTTCAGGCAATCAAAATAAGAAACATATAATTTTTGCTAGTGCAATAATAAATGGTTTAAATTCAACCATAAATGTTTTGGTTCTATACAACAGTTAATAAAGTAGACGATATTTATTCTCAGCTACAATATTTACTTATTATCGTCGATTTTAATGTAATATTTCTATCGATATGTTTGAAAACATGCATCAAATTACAATTAAATTCGTGGTAAATTAGCATTATAATGTTTTAAAAAGGTAAGACGAAGTGTGAAAAAGAAATTCACGATGATATTTAATAAATAATAAAAAAATTTCAAATAATAATAAATTTTCAAAAAGTATATTGAAGCTTGATATATTCATTTCATTTATCGAGATTTTGAGGTTGTCCGATTTTCGTAAGTTCCAAAATGTGTCCGATATAGAATCTATCTAATTTTGGTAAAAATCATGATTATTTTATGGTTTTAATTTTGAATTAAGACTTACGTCTCTGGACTATCAACGTGCAAAAGCCTTTTCCACTGCTCGTGAGATGTAAACTGAATGGCAGCGTAGGGAACGATCCTGACCATGGTCGCACTGTTTCCTCGCCACAAACTTATGAGCCCATCCTTTTGATAACTGTTCACCAAAAAATCGGTAGCAGCTTTCGCTGAATAAGGTTTTTTCGATATTTGAAAATTGATCTTTGTACGATCAAGCGGTGCTATCACAGTTTTGGCAATTGCTCCCGCAATCGCTCCGGCCACCAGGCTCGTCCAGACCCTTTGCGTATTCGATATGCCATTATTTTCATCCTGTAACAAAAATCGATTGTTTAATCATTTATAATTTTATCAAGAAATCTGACTACGGTAAAATAGTAATCAGAACAAGCATATAATTAAACAATATTTCTTAACGAATTTGATAATACCTGCGATTAAACAAAAAATTGCACAAAGTTCTGACATTTGTGGGTGATTCCGAACCAATATAATTAGATTATCACATTTTCCAAATAGGACAAAAAACAATCAAAAAATGTAATAAATTTCTAAATTTACTAATATTTAATACATTACTTTTATAAAAGTTTTAATAAAATAAGATTTCTTTCAAGAAATTGAAGTAAAAATCTTTGGACTCAATTAAAAGAACAGATTGGAACGAATCATGAGTTTAGTGTATCTGATAAAAATTTTAATTTAAGATCAAAAAGCAATAGGTTTTTCCTTCTTGGTTTTAATTATTTCTTTTCGTGCTTATTATAAAAAATAAGTTTTATATCTTCATCACTTTTTTCACTTATGAATGCAAAATTAGATAAGGTAACCTCTTTTAAAGACAGAAATGTATGTACACATATGTGTATATCTGTTTTTAATTGCAGGTATTATGTTTCTATAAATAATCCCTGATGAGGAGGTCTAAATTGGTCCCGAAACATGTTGGTTTCTTAGTAGTATAAAAAAACGCAGAAATGAAAAAGTAAGAGGTTGGTTTTGGTTTACTTTTTCTCGCTCTTTTTTCATTGATTAGTTTTGGTCTCTAATTAGCCGAAAAGTGAGGTAGTTCCAAAATCTGGTTTTTAATAATTAATCTTTTTCATGCTCATGTGCATTCAAGGAACTTAAAGATTTCAACGATTTCACAAAGATTTTGAAATGAATTAACAAAGATGTCAAAGATTACCATAATTTCTCAAAGTTCTCAACGATTTCCCGAAGATCTTAAAGATTTCAAAAGATCAGAAAAGATTTCAAATTTTTTGAAAGTTTCACAAAGATTACATTTTTTTCGATGATTACAATAATTCGACAAAGATTCCAAAGATTTTAGAAGATCTTAAATGATTCCAAAGTTTTAAATAATTGCACAGGGATTTTCGAAGTTTTCAGAAGATTAGACAATTTTTCAAAAAATTTCAAATTCCATAGAGATTTACAAAAAAATTCAAACATTTCAGAAATACTTGAACGATTTTAAAGCTTTGACCAATTTCTGAAGATTTCACAGAGATTTAAAAGATTTTACGGGGATTTCAAAGATTTCGAAAAATGTCCAAGATTTTAAGTGATTACGCGAAAAAAATGTGGAAAACTGGTCAGAATTATCGATCTTAAGTAATTTAAGGATGTCAGAAATTTAAGGATGAAAAGGAAAATTACGTAAAAAAGGGGACGAATACAGATTATTGTAATAACTGATTTATAACTTAATTCATGTTAAATAAAAGAAATGACAAATCCAAATTAATTGGTACTTTAATCAATTTAAGAATTGTGATAATGGTACTGATAACACTAGGTAACAAGATTTTGTTTATCATCAGTTGATGGGTTAATCCAGTATGATTTTTTTCGTAGACAACCACCCTTAAGACTGCGATATTGTTCAGATATTTGCGCACCACAAAAGTGAATTGACGATAATTGCTATTTAGAAATAAGCCATACGATATTTGTTTAAAAATTTTAAGAACCTTCACCAATGGAGTTTCCACTCTCATTTCGGGATCGGACGAAGCAGCGGGATTTATTGGTACCGTTTTCGTACTCGGTAAGACAGTAACTTGAATTCTTTCGAGAACCGCTTGACTGCCTTCGACTCCACCGGCTGCGGCATGACCACTCATCTCCCTCGAAAGTCCAATATTTTTAACAACTTCCTAGCTCTCAATTCGATCTTCTTAGGCTGTCTTGATTCTTCTCTTCCGCCCTGCACCGCCCTTTCGAGCGAGGGTGGGTTTTCGCAACGCCTGGATAAAGAAGAGGTTCAAACTTTTAAAACGTCTATTATATTTACTATTAACAAAAACAAAAAAAACTATAATATGTCCAAGAAAAAAGAACATCTGCAAAGATTCCTGATACATTTCTAGCATTTTAGACCAAATTATAACTCTGTTTGTAGTTGGATCAATACTACAGAAATTATTTTCATTAAATCTTTGAAACAAACATTATTCGAATGTAAAATGTGTATTCATTAAAAAGGAATGTGCAAAGTTCAGGTTTATTATTATTTTTCCAGCATTTGTAGGTCTGTTTTAATAACAAACATGTGTTGGACTTTTGAATAATGCACTCGATGACTAACACGTGTATTACATATGCAATCAAAGATATCAATGAGACAATCGTTTGTTGGCGATTAAGCAAGTAAAAAATATCGTATTGCAGTGCGTTTTACAACGTATCGTATTTTATTTCTATTATGAATCGATTTTCTAAAATGAATGTTTAAGTTAGTTTGAAATTTGGGTATAGTTTAGGGTGCCCAATAAAAATTTGAGTGTTTGAATTTTGCAAACACTTCTATCCCCTAAATTTCTTACTTTCAGTGCAAAAATACGGCCATAAATGTTCTTTTATCAAAAAAATTTTTTGTTGAGATTCGGCCAGGCTGTGTTAAAAACAAGCCATTGATTGAAAAAAATATATAAATCAATGGCTAAAAAATTCATTCACTCTTATGATGTTTTTTTTACTTATTGAGAAACTAGATCCTAAATTTTACGAAACTAAAGTAATTTGAAGTTATTGGGCTTAGCATGCGAAATTTGGTAATTTATGTACAATTAATAATTTGCAACAGACCGTACATATTTATTTTTCCTTGAATAATATTCACAAGATTCCTTCTACGATATAAAGAGAATACTTTTCATAATGAATACATTGAAAATATGTATACTAACCGTAAAAAACTTAAATCTCAAAATACAGCTAAAATAATTTTTTTATATTTTAAGCATTCCTATAGTACTTAACATTTTTTTGTTTAGGTATAATTTGCCTGGAAAGGATGAAGGCTATAGTTAATTAATGCCGATTTTTGTGAAATTCTGTGTTTATATAAGTTTTGATCAGTTTTTTCACCGATTACAGAAAATTTTTAATTGCTAAAAATAATAATAATTGTAGAGAAAAGCCTGTGCACATTATTATGGAAAAAAGGTTTAGGGCTTATTCTTTAACAAAAATACAAATACTTCTTAGGAGTGAATGATTTTTTTACCTTCAAATCTACATTTAAAAAATAAATAAAAAGCTAAGAAAATTAATTTTCAGCCTTAAAACGGCTTAGCGGAACCTTTAAACAATTTTTTTAAATACAATAAAATCGATGGCAGTATTTTTTCACCAAAAGGAAGTAATTTAGAAGGTCGCGTTTGCAAAATTTAAATTTGTATTGGACACACTAGTATGATTTACTATTAAAAAAATTCATCCTTGAGTCTGATTATATTTTATAAATGCATAATATGTTCTGAGTTGCCAGAAAATAAAAAAACACTCAATTAACAATCTTTGTTGTCATAAACATGCGTCACAAGAAACCAGAAATTGTAGAAAAAAACTCTGGGATGTGTGCAATTGGACTAGAGCCAATAGTCAAGCACACTGGGAAAATATATATTACGAGCTATCAACTTACAGATAAGTATACTGTTTTTTAACTGTAGAAAATTTCTCAAAAATAACAAAAATTGGCTAATCAATCTTTTCGAAAAATACGAAAGTCAGCATGATAAATGAGATTCATTTTTAAGTTCTTTTGATTAAGATTTCAATAAGAAAAGGTCGCTGAAAATCGCATAAATACAATTGAATATAAAACTTTTGTAAATAATATAGAAAATTAAAGAAAAAGGGTGAGAAATACGAACTTTTATAAGGAAGGTTAAAAGGATAAGGAAAAACAGTATGCTAAGAGTATTCGATATGAGCATTTAATCCAACTTTATCTTGAGTAATTATTCCACTTTGCCGATGATAAAATACCAGAGAAGTGACGTGCGAGTATTCGTTGGAGGCTCGGTAATTAATGCAGAAGAATATATATGTCTTGCCATTGTTACATTTTACCGATCAGATATCAACAGAAATAAATAAATAACGGAATTATAATCCTATCATCTATTTACCGCGTGTTTTTATTATTGTAATGGTGTAAAAGATAAAAGAATAAATTCCTGTAGATTCTCTTTACAGGGTGGGCGTTTTAAGCGTCGAAAAACTCTTTCAAATCTTAAACTTGAAATATTTAAACAATCTTAAATGAAATGCCGTTAAACAGTAAAATTTTAGCTTTTATAAATCGAACAGTTCAAAGATTTCTGGGTAAAAAACATAAGTACACACTGTCATTTTTAATGTTTTAAATTAAAGAGCGAAGCAATTTTACAAATTTTTAATATTATATAATTTCAAACAATTTTAAGCCAGAAACATTAAACATTGAACGATTTTAATTTTTATTAGAAAATATTTTTTAAATTATAAGTTTAATTATTTAAAGTCGTTTCAAATTAATAACTTTCCAAATGTTTTTCATATATTGAAATTAAATGTTCTCTTGAATTAAATTTATCATAACAAAAAATCATTGACGATTTTCCCAGGAATCTTAAGAATATTTATATATTATCGTAAATCAATTATTATATAAGTCAATTATTCGAAATAAAAAAATATTGTAAAGTTTCTCATTTTCTTTAATCTCTTAAAAGTAGTTTTTGAAAATAAAAAAATAACAAAAAAGGTTTCTATGAATTGTAGGAAAAAATGGTATCCTCCTCAAACCTTTCAAAATTCTTAAAAACCTTCAAGCCTAAATTAAAATTTAACAGTTTCTCTTACAAATTAAACTTTGCTAAACAGAAAAATTTAAATTGTAAATCGCAAAACTTAAATTTAACACTATAAAAATGTAACGATTCAAGACCTTCTATTTCAAACAATTCAGTTTTGTATTGTTTAATTTTGAATGTTTGATTTATAAGTCCTCATTTTAAATAAACATAAAAATGTTGCTGAATATTAAAAAATATTCGTTTTTCAAATTAAAAATTGTCGAATTGAATGTGTTAAAAATGGATTACTTTAGACTGAAACAATATTTGAATAGTATTCTAAAAATTTGTTAAATTCCCGGTCTCAATAAAATTCCCGGTTTTTCAGTCCAGCGTTCACCCTGTCTTTAATATAAAAGTTTTAATTATCATACCACTTAAAAATGTCCTTAAATATTGTCAGATCCTATCTAGGACAAATGATGCCTGAAGCAATTTGATTTTTAACTCTAGTTCAAATCAATTAGCTTAGAAGTTTAGAATTTGACTTTGGAGCAAAGAACTTCGAGACACATTGCAAAGGCCTTGATCTCTTCTCATTTCAGTACGACTTTGCACGTGTAATCTCAATGTCTAGATCGTAGAATCCCACTTACTTGAGAGTTCGAAGTTACAAAGAAGCGTTTTATTTTTAGGCTCCCACTACATGGAATCTATTTATCGGAGACGGAAGTGGTCGGCACTAACGCATGCACTCTACATAGTGGGGTTGCACTGATATCAATGAATTCCTTCCGTGACCCTGACCAATTGGATCATGAACTAAATACATTTTTTTTTCTACTTTTCAAATCCTGACTTGGAAAAATCGAGAAATGAATCCGCAACAGTTACAATGATAAAACAGAAAATGTGATCATAGATAACAATTTTGCAATTAGTTACTTCCGACTTTATGGAATACTTTTTATTATTATTCACCTCTCCGATGCAGAGAATTCAGATGAATGCAAAATAAATTTTACATTTTCCACTCAAAGCAATATTTTCTCCTGAGCAATGTAACTACGTAAGCTATCCGCGCAATTTCCTGAACATAAATCGATAAGAGTAATAGTCAGCAATAAAAAAAGAGTTAAAAGATTTTAAAAATCTGTTTAAAATTTTCTATATTTAAAATTCAAATTGTTTTTAAACCATTCCTGCTTATTGGAAAACTAAAATTGTGCCTGGTTTTGAAGTCAAGTTGTGTGATAGTTAAATTGGCATATTGCGAATCTAGCGACTAATAATATAACAGATTTTTGTTGCATAAATTTAATTAGCTAAATATAAAACTTAAACAGTACGAATAAACACTCCAAATAAACGTCTACAAATAATATAATAATATAGTATAATAGTATAGTAAATTATAATTTACACGTATAAAATAGAAGCTTCTAACACTTTTCAATTGAATACTTTTAAATTGCATGCCGTTAAACTAAAAAATCTCAAATTAAAAAATTTTATTAATTGCTCAGTTTGAAAAATTTGTGATTAAAAATATAAATCCCCGCGAACATTCTGAATGCTCTAATTTGAAGAACGATTCCAAATTATGTCATTTTAAGCAGTTTTTAATTAAAAACATTAAGAAGTGAATGATAATTTTTTTTAATGAACACTTTTTAAATTAGAATATATATAGAGGGTCCCTGTACCAAGGGTTTCTGCTGAATATGATTACAAAAATAAATAGGCAGTCGCGGACAATTGTCCAGGGGTGGTCCCGAAGGAATTAACTCCTAAGCGGAGGTGTGAAAACCGTACCGAAAGCTGAATGGCACCTGGGTGAGGAGTCTATAACGGTGACTCTGGGATACCGGGCGATCTCTCAGAGTACGCAGCCTTATCCTTGCATGCGGGGCTCTACAAGGATGGACGAACCCCTTTCTCTAGCTTCTCG